>NW_013532866.1:2247099-2313877 GCF_000836235.2 Papilio xuthus | reverse complement strand
CGCTATTGAACCGCAAGATCAGGTGAGTAAATACAATTTATAGTAAATCATACTTATATACTATCTTACTAATATTATAAATGCGAATGTTTGGATGGATGGATGTTTGAATGTATATCCAGAACGGTTGCATTGATGTCGATGAAATTTAGCACACATATAGAACATAGTCTGGAAGAATACATCGCTATATAAATAAGTTTTTTTTTTAATTCACTGTTAACTGCTAGGAAGTACTTCAAATTATAAAGTTTTCAGATTTAAATTGTTAAAATTTAACAGAACTATGTACTAGCAACGATTAAACGAGGCTAAAGTTCGTGGTAATTTCATACTAATGAATCCCTGAATGAGGAATTAAAAAAACTTAATTAGTGACCTATGTGTTCTTCCAGGCTATGTTCTATACGTATGCCAAATTTCATCGAGATCCGTTCAGCCGTTCCGGAGATACCTTCAAACAAAAACATCCATCTATCAAAACATTTGCACTTATAGTATGAAATAAGATATCCGTGTTAGTGTACGAGTACATAGGTACATATAGTCGAACCTGGATATGCGAGAATCGAAGGGACCGCGAGACTTCTCTTGCTTATAGAGGTGTCTCTCTAACCTTAGTTTCTTGCTTATGAAGGTTTGATCACAGTGTAACTTAATTTGTATACGTAGGTAGTTTTAAACTTTCGTAAGTTTGTAAAACTTGAATAATTCCATCTAATAAAATAGGCCTAACCCAATCTTATATCAAAACGTTAATTAAATCCTTAACATCTAAAATATTCCTACAAATCCCAATAATTTTAACGAGGGTAAATTACTTGTTTGAGTTATTTTGCGAATAAATTATACCGCAAACAAAATGCCTCGCCCAACAAAGTTCATCGATCTTTATATCTTACAAATATTATAAATGCGAATGTTTAGATGGATGGATGTTTGAAGAACGAGAACGGCTCTCGATGAAATTTGGCAAACACAAAGAATGTAGTCTGGAAGAACACATAGGTTAATTTAGTTTTTTTCAAAGTCATCACGAACGGAGTCACGGTCAACAGCTAGTATTTCATAGAAATGCATAACTATAAATTCGTTCCACATATTTCATTTTCATTGTCTTAATTTTTTTTTTATTATCAATATAAAATCTTTTTATTACTGGCAACATTCCATCAATATTTCTACAAACCGATTATCTTGGTATTATTTGTGTTTATACATAAATCTGAATAAATACAGTCCAATATAACTCGTACGTATCAACCGATGAAGAAAAAGAAAAGAGAATCTCAAGCGAACAGCGCTTGAGGCAAGGAATTTTTAATATCCTTGGTTATTTTCAATACATACCATTCATGTCAACTCCAGTTTGCCTACATAAAGAATAATATTGGCCGAGCTTATTAAATAGGTTTTTTTCTGAGGAAAACTTTGATTTATGGCAACATTATTAATATTCCAAACTTTGGTAGCAACTTTGATTTTTGGTATAGATCGAAGATTTTACTTTGACTAACTATTGTTTATTGTCGCAACTCTGTACGCTCGGAATTAAAAAACATAATAAGTCTATATGTTCTTCCAGACTATGTTCTACATCTGTGCCAAATTTCATCAAAATCCGTTCAGCGGTTCCGGAGATACCTTCAAATAAACATCCATGCATGCATCTAAAGTTACGCATTTATAATATTAATAAGATGGTTGTGTTTAATATCAAAAAAGTGTGACAAGATGTGTGTCGTTTCATATATCCTACAATTTAACTGACCCAATGGTAAATTCAAACTAAATTGTGACAGCTCACTAGCGCCTTTCACTAAATCCTTTTACTATAGTCGTTTGCCGCCAATTTGTCATGTTTTTTTCTCTTAATTGCCCAGAGAAAGCTTATTCCATTATAATTATTATCTACAACTTTGATTAAAACACAAAAATTTATACTAATCAAAGAATAATTTTTAATAAATACCAAACGGTAACATCTGTGTACAAAGATTCAATGATTTTTAATCTATGATATTTCGAATGCTTACTCTATGATATTTTGACTGTTTATTCTTTGATGTTTTTATATTTCGTAATTTCAAATTAACTTTGCATTTTCTTTTCTACCTTACTTTGGTTAAGTAAATGTTAAGTTCTTTGAAATCGTAAAGTGATATATATAATCAAAATTATTGTTGAAGATAACTTCAAAATGAAACTTAGTTATTTTTAATTCATAATATCGTCTGCGTTCATGTGAGTTTATGAAAAATTCTTAACTTTTAATTTTAAACACAATTTTACCTTATCTTACTAATATTATAAATGCGAACATTTAGATAGATTGATGGATAGATGGGATGGATGTTTATGGAAGGTATCTTCTGTACAGCTGTCTTTCTTTCTAAATGTATAAAAATGTTTACAGAGTGCAGTCGTCGGATCCAGGGTGACTCTACCCTGTAGGGTGGAAGGCAAAGTGGGGCAACTGCAATGGACCAAAGATGACTTCGGTTTGGGAACTCATAGACATCTCACTGGCTACGAGAGATATAAAATGGTCGGAAGCGATGAAGAAGGTAAGACACTAACTGATATTTGAGTTGGCACGTCGGGAAGGAGTGTATTCTTATGTTTGACGTGCCAGCTCAGGCACCGTTTTTATTATTTGCCAGAGACTAGTTTTGTAATCGATGTATTGCGGGAATTTAATTAATTTAATTTGTATTGATTGTGTTTGGGTAAATTATTTTGATATTAAGATTAGAATTTGTATCCTTTCTCTTACTGAAGAAGACATTATTTTCTTAATCTTTTCATCATGTTATAGTTGGAAAAGGCGTGTTGTCGCCCTCGACCCCGTCCACGCGGAATTAAAAAAAAAAACTTAATCAGTAGCCTTCATGTTCTTTCAAACTATATATATATACCAAATTTCGATCGATACAGCCGTTCTGGAGATACCTTCAAACAAACATCCATCCATCTAAACATTCGGATTTATAATATTCTTATTAATATGATTCTTCTCATACATGTTTGAATATCAGTCTGCTATGTACACGAGTTTGTTAATTACACGTGAGTAAATAACATAATAAACGGTTTGTATATAGACATTTAACGTTAAAGCTTTAACATTTTAAGTTAGTAAGACAAAGCTAAATCTAAAATTATTACACGAAACTAAAATAAGCCAGACAAGACTATCGTGTTCGGAGTGTCTTGCTTCCTTAACTATGTTGACTTTGTGCTTCTCGACTCGAGGATTGTAATAAAAATGACTCATATAATATGATATTAATTTCACTAATATCAAATGAAACTAGATATATTTACATTGTTAATTAATGGCTTAAGTAATCTTCTTTTAGAAAAAAAAATAACAGGTTATGTTTGAAATAATTAGCTAAATTTATTGAAACTGTTTAAGTAATATAATAAGTTAAGGTTACGGATTTCCGATCACGAGGTCAGGGGTTCGAAACCCGCCATTCGACTATTGTAGTAAACCATATCCTAGCACAAGCCTAGATATTAATTGGAATGGTAAAAGAAATACTAGTAAATTTACAAAAAAAATCTGCTAATATTTTATAAAAAAAAAATTATAATTGTGAATGTTTGGACAGATGGATGGATGGAAGGATGTTTTTTAGAAGATATATCTAGAACGTTTACATGGATCTTGCTTAGGCGTAGCCTGAAACAACACGTAGACTACTAATGAAGGTTTTTTATTGTTACTAGCTGTCGTCCGCGACTCCGTCCGTTCGGAAAAAAAATCATCATTAGTAGACTATTGGTTGTTCCAGACTATGACAGATATGTATGCCAAATTTCATCGAGATCCATTCAAAAGTTCTGGAGATACCTTCAAACATCCATCCATCCATTTCATTCGCATTTATAAGATATTGAATTAATCAGTGCTTGACCAAAAACTCAATTCAGCGTTGACGGAGTCGCAAACGACAGCTAGTTTCAAATAATAACGGAAAGAATTCGAATCCACTACCACATTGGTAGTCTGTGCGTCTAACTATAAAGCTATTGGAACATATGTTTACGTTATTCAGTTTGAAATCTTTACCAGTCTTTTGTTACATTTCATTTCATCATCATCAGCTCTCTATACGTTCCCACCGAGGGGCGCAGAGCCTACCCTAAGTTAAGGGTGATTAGGTCAACCACGCTGGCGAAGTGCGGGTTGGTTGACTTCACACATATATTTGAATTTTTTCTCAGATATGTGCAGGTTGCATCACGATGTTTTCCTTCACCGTAAGAATGTCGGATAAATGTACATATGTAAATCGGAAATCGAAAAACACATTGGTACATGGCGGGATTCGAACCAAGGACCTGCAGATTGCAAGTCAAGTGCTTGACCACTGAGCCACCGACGCTCACATTTCATTTATTAAGAATTTATTTATTTATTCATATATAAACTAAACATTAACACTAAAAAAATGTTCCTTGATATGCTATCGACAAACACCCACACACGGTGTAGTGAGATTGATAATGGCGCCTAATTTATTTTTAACAGACACCATTTTGAATATTAATTACCCTCATAAATGTCCGAATATAGTATAAGGAAAAGAATAATACGATATACAGTTAAGAAATCGATATAAAAAAGAGGAATTTCAACTACCAGTATCGATTTGGAATTCCCAGACAGCTTTTGCCTAAAACATTTAGATTTTCTTTGTAACAAACTAATAAATATCTTACTATTAATACTATTATTGTTTGTAAATTTGGTATAAATATAGAACAAAGTCTGGCAGAACACATAGGCTACTAATTAAGTTTATATGCTACTATTTAACATCTTCGCACGAATTGGCCAGGTTCGCCCGGTGAAATACCACCACCACACAGAAAACAGGCGTGAAGTGGAAGCAATTCCGCGTTTCGTCTGATGAGTGTGCGTCCCGGAGGCCTAATTTAGTCCTCTTTCCCTTCCCACCCCTTTCTTATAAGGAAGGGATGGGAAGAGGAAGTGGACTTTCCGGATGAGAGGATGCATGGAAAGGGAAAATATTTTCTTTCTGTACATCCTCTCCTCCGTCGATTAAAGGTAGGCAACGCATATGCAATTGCGTTTGTCTATGGGCAACGGTCACTTTGCTACTTCAGCGATTTCAGGTGGCCACTCGCTCGTTTGCTACCTTATGATATAAAAAAAAAGTTTTTTTTTAATTTCGCGCAGACGGTGTCGCGAGTCGAGTACTACATACATCTGCTTAGTAAAACAACTGTATTTCGCTCGCAAATTTACATCAAATAATTTGTTATTTTGCAGTTTGATTCAATCTTATAATGCTTTTCAAATAATAGTGTGCATGTACGCCATATTGTGACGTCATATATTTCAAATCGGAATGTCCCTGTCAATAAAACATCTTACACATTTTTATTTGGAACGTATTATATGGGTACATTATTGTTTTGTTCAGTTAACACATAACTAAAACATATTGTTATCCCTGTTTTCAGTGTTTCAAAGGTAATGACAGGGATGAAAATACGTTTTATATATAGAGAGTAGCTGTCGCCCGCGACTCCATCCGTGCGGTATCAAAAAAAAGTTAATAAGTAGCCTACATGTTTTTCTATACTATGTTCTACATCTATGCCAAATTTCAGCGAGATCCGGAGATAGCTTCAAACATACGTCCATCCATATAAACATTCGGATTTATAATATTATTAATATTTTGGTCTCAGAAACCCACGGTTAGTAATATTTTTTTCTGTTCACAGGCGATTATTCCTTGGATATCAGAGAAGTTGCATTGGAGGATGACGCTACATATCAATGTCAAGTCAGTTCAGGTCCTAGGGGTAAGCTATTTTATTTTTTTATAGCAAAAAAACTATTTCTAGAACTAGTAACTGTCTAGTTAGTGATGTGGTCGAAGGATGGCATATACTAGCCTATTCACCCTAATCTTGAAGATGCCCACGTTATAACTAGGCGAAAAAACAAGCTTACACCTAAGCAACTTATTCCAATCCTTGAAAAAGTTGTGATATTATTTATTTGTTATGCGATTTATTTGTCGAATGACATCACCATTGCTAGTACATCAGAAGTAGGTCTAAAAAGAGAAAGGTAGAAAACGTTGAAGATGACAACAATAATTAAAATCTTTGGTGGACTAAACCTGGGCCGTTTACCCTAACCGTCGGGAAGATGATTACGTTACTGTCTCTTACTGTGGGTTTCCATTGTCGACACCCTCTTATAAGTATATACTGTCATCCCTTTTATTCTTATTAAAAAAAGTGAAATAACAAACTAACGATGTACTAACGCGTAGTCCGGTGTATCAACTTGTTTCGGGCCTATTCACAACATTTATATATTTTTAATTAAATACTCCCTTTTTTTTAGTATTTCGAATAAGGTAAATATTCAATATATGAAATAAAGTTATCTTTATCAAAAAGAGATATTAGAAAAATGTTTCTTTGATATCGGTTAAATAAAATATATAACGTCCAAATGATGTTCAAAGGGAAATAATCTGACGTCGTGTTCTAGGATATTCCTTTGAGGGGATGCCTGAGGAATACTTATGTACACAAATATTTACTTGAATATCTTAAAAAAAAAGTTTAAACAGGTGTTAAACAAAGGGAATAAGTAAGGAATGAGTATAGCATCATTAGCTCACTGTATGTCCCCACTGAGAGGCTCGGAGTCTACCTTAAGTTAGGGGTGATTAGGTCGTAGTTATATAAACTAAGTATAGTATATTAGACAAAAGATACGTAATTGAGTAAGAAATTTTAGCGTAGTATAATGCGGAGAGATCTTACAAATATTATAAATATGAAATTTTAGATGGATGGATGTATGTTAGAAGGTAACTGCCGAACGGCTGAAGGGATCTCGATGAAATTTTTGGCTGAAATTTGGAAGAACACATAGGCTACTAATTAAGTTTACTTTTAATGCCACCCGGACGGAGGTCGCTGGCGATAGTTTAAAATAATGTTGTGTGTGTTTACCTAAAGAAATAAACACTTATACGCTTTACAATCTTACTTCTTACTAATATTATAAATGCGCAAGATAAGATGGATGGATGGATGTTAGTTTGAAGGTAACTCCGGGACGGCTGAACGGATTTTGATGAAATTTGGCACACATGTATAATAGAACATAGTCCGGAGAACAATTTTAATTTAGCGTTGACGGAGTCGCAGGCGACAGTGTTTGCATAGATTTGTTCAGGATACTTTTAAAAGCGCATATATTTTAGCATTGTTTAAAACCAGTAGTCTCTCAAAGCGTCGGTGGCTCTTGCAGGTCTTGGGTTCGAATCCCGCCATGTACCAATGTGTTTTTCGATTTCCGATTTACATATGTACATTTATCCGACGTTCTTACGGTGAAGGAAAACATCGTGATGCAATCTGCACATATCCGAGAAGAAATTCAATGATATGTGTGAAGTTAATCAACCCGCATTTGGCCAGCGTGATTGACTATGGCCTAGTCACCCGTGACTTTGAGTAGACTCCGAGCCCCTCAGTGGGGACGTATAGTGAGCTGATGATGATTTTTTTTTATATCATAAAGTGGCATACGAGCGAGCGGCCACCTGAAATCGCTGAAATAGCGAAGTGACCGTTGCCCATAGACATACGCAATTGCATATGCGTTGCTTACCTTTACTCAACGGAGGAGAGGATCCACAGATTCCCTTCCCATGCATCCTCTCACCCGGAAAGTCCACTTCCACTTCCCATCCTTTCCTTATAAGAAAAAGGATGGGAAGGGAAAGAGGACTATGTTAGGCCTCCGGGACGCACACTCATCAGACGAAACGCGGAATTGCTTCCACTTCACGCCTGTCTTCTGTGTGGTCATGGTATTTCACCGGGCGAGCCGGGCCAATTCGTGCAAAGATGTTAAAGCGGGCTCTACCACTGTTAAAATGACGACTCACTCTGATGATGACTCAGTTTAATTGTTAACAATCCGTCACGCGTCCCTGTCTACTAATATCTCGAAACAGTCCCCTGTTTGGTAATTGTTTTTTGTCCCTACAGTTTATTTAGGGTTATGAGGACAACATGTGCGGGGACTTAGGGTTGTTATGACCGAGATTTATTAGACAAGTTTTACTTGCGCGTTAAATTATTACACTTGTTTTAATTATTAAGATAAATTCGATGAGTTATTTTGATAATTATATTGGGATTTCATCGTATTGATACTTGAAGCTAATTTGTAGTCCTTTTAGAATAAGTGCGGGGACTGATGCAATTTGGTATTTGATTTAAAGTTAATGAGCAGAAGTGCAGGTTTATTTATGAAAAAGAAGTAATAAATAGTGTATATTATGGTCAAATTTAGTCCAATGGGAGACCACTAGCACAAATAAAAAGTCTTACTTACTTAAAATGTGGAATAACATTAAGAATTATCCTAGAGCTCATCTAGCCTATGTTTGAAGGTTAAACTTGGTTACTCTAGTGTTGCAGATGACAATGGGGTTTAGACAAATGCATTCGCTTTTAAGCGATTCCATAACGAACTTCAAAAACGTTAGATAAGCCACGTGATTGTCACGCGTCATTCCATACATTTTTGAAGTTCGCTATGGAATCCCTTCGAAGCGAATGCATTTTGTCGAACCCCGCATAGGCGTCGTATTAACTGATATTAGGCCATCTAATCGTTTGCCCTTATAAAAAAGAAATGCGTGTTTTTCATATTAATAGTTGAAAATATTTATACATTAATAAGATATTAGGACCTCGGATATATCTGGTTTTAATAACATATTTCTAATCGGTGTTTCGTTATCGTCTTTATTATGTTCATCATCCAATTGGTCGAATGGTTTGAGCGTGAAGAAGTAAGAAACATACAAACACACTCACAAACTTTCGCAATTAATATTAGTGTGATTGCTACAGTAAAGAGTACGCAGGTTCGAAGTACTTTTTGAAGTGGTACGCAACAAAAACTAATTGAGAATCACTGTGTTAGATTATTAGGTATAGAATATTTTATTAGGTTGCACTTTGTATATTTTTTAAAAGGCGACGCCGAGTTGCCAGTAAGCTACCTATCTAATAACTGTGTAGCATTAAAACACAACAAAGTCATTTGCGTTTTTTTAATCTGTGAAAGAAATGTAAAAGACTTTTCATTTCGCAGCCCTAACTTCTGTTAATTACGACGGACAGTCGGGGAGAGGTGACTCTATAAATAAAATGCTTTGAATACAGAGAAATGGACTAAGCACAACGCCGACCTTTTACTAAATAAACTCTGCTTGTCACGGGATTAATGGCAAATACATGTCCATGGTAACGCGTAGACTCAAGAATCAACACACACGAGCACACGAGTAAATTTTGTAATTATTAGAAGGGAATGAGCGTTTTGGTGGGTCCTGTCTCTTTATAGTCAAAGATAGGATGAGTCACGCTCGACTTTGTAAATAAAATGTGACAGTCGTCTCATAGCTGCAGTCTTTGAGACTGAAATAATATCATTTGGCGAAACATTTTCTGGTATAAAAAAGTTAAAACTTATTTTATGTTCATATTTCAGTTTTACCTCTAAAGTATATTCACATTTTTTATAAGGTCTGATGCTAACGGATTGGAAATATTGTAACAGTGGTAGATTGCAAGTTCATCAAATCATGATGTCTTCTGCCTTAAGGTGGCACAGATAAGTTGAACACAAAGTATATAATTTGACTCATAAAATCGTTTTTCATATGTCTTAAAAAACTGTAATTATTATTAAATATTACAAAGAGCTATGAGATGTCCTGCATGTCCGGGACTGGGTTGGGACGGCGCTGAATCGTTGAAAGTTGAGACGCTGCGTCACTCCAGTTATGAAAGATTTGGTCGCGGACGAGAGCGAAAGCGTGCCCGTGGCCCCGTCCCGATGCGTTGGAGGAACAGAGAGATTTAGTGGGTATGCCTTCGCTATTGAGGAGAATCCCACATAACTACCGCGTCCCTCTCGGGGCGCGGAGTATGCATAGAGCATTCCTCTCTAGAAAAAAAAAAGTTAAGAAAGATTTAAATAATTTTCGTGTTAAAGTCAATAAAAATCTTCTAACAATCGACTTCAAATACGTAAAAGTATAAATATTATGAGTGTAGATAACAAACATTTTCAAAGACCAAACAATTTTTACAATACTTTTAATGCACGCGTCAACTTCACCTTAGCATAGAATGACTAATAATCAGTTAGGGAAGCCATGAAAAAGTTCATACAATGAAATCCTAACCGTTTTGAAACCCGAAATATGACAGGGGGAATGCCGTTGTAGGTATAGTCGACAAATGAGATGTGCCCTTTTAACACTGAATAATTTAAACATCAATTTAGTAGACATCAGACATAGACTTTCTAAAAATAGTACCAACTTAGCTATGACTTAGTTACCATGTGTTCTTTGATATTTGCTGCGTTTGAAAATATTCTTCTTGCTACAAATAAAACAAAAACTGTCAATTTTTTTTTCATATTATTACAAGAGCTATTTAGTTTCTTTTAAATACGTTCATTTTACTTATAGATATTGCTTCATAAAGGTTTTCGGATATTAGTACTAGTCCCTCGGCTTTGCTCGGATAAGCAAATTATTTCTTTGTTGCTCACTGAAAAAACTGGATTTAACCTCTATAAATAATCAATTAAATCTTTATTAAGAGTAGTCGTTGAAGATTCAATGTTATTTTGTCTATTAGCTGTCGCCTGCGACTCTGTCCGCCAGGAATTAGACTACTAATAAGTAGTCTATGTCTTCTTGCAGACTATGTTCTACCGAAGATACCTTCTATAAAACCATCCATCTAAAGTTTCCAATTTGTAATATTAAAATTAATACAAATTCAACCTTTGATGTTTCATGTTAACAAATTCGTTCTACCCATTAATTCAAACACTATTTTCTTTGACATATTATGGAAAGAATCGTCTACCACGTCCCAATAAAGCAAGCAACATCTTTATAGTACATTTCGTGTAAACGTGACACGTGTACTAAGTCCCAACTAACATAGAAGGAGGTTATTTTATTCCGTTGCGATAATAAACTTTATTCTGCTGAAACAATCGTATTGTCCTCAGTATTCTGACTTGCAAATTGTTGAATGATTACAAAGTTGTTTAGGACTGGCATTAAACGCGTCAAAAAAAAAACCAATAAGAATTCATAGTAGGTATACTTTAATATCAACCAGTGACTCCATCAGCGTGGAATTAAAAGTAACTCAATTAGTAGTCTTTGTTCTTCCAGACTATGTTCTACGTCCATGCCAAATTCCAGCGAAATCCATAAAGCCGTTCTCGAGATACTTTCAAACAAACATCCATCCAAACATTCGCATGTATAATTATTCAGACAACCTTTTCTATCATCTCATCATCATCAAACCTTGCCCTTACAATCAGCATAGTATGTACTCCATACATCTCTATCTGCCTTAATCACCTTCTTACACATATAAAAGACAGACAGGCGTGAAGTGGAAGCAATTCCGCGTTTCGTCTGATGAGTGTGCGTACCGGAGGCCTAATTTAGTCCTCTTTCCCTTCCCACCCTTTTTCTTACAAGGAAAGGATGGGAAGTGGAAGTGGACTTTCCGGATGAGAGGATGCATGGGAAGGGAAAATATTTTATTTCTGTGCATCCTCTCCTCCGTCGATTAAAGGTAGGCAACGCATATGCGATTGCGTATGTCTATGGGCAACGGTCACTTCGCTTTTTCAGCGATTTCGGGTGGCCGATTGCTCGTTTGCCACCTTTTGATATAAAAAAAAAATATCCATTCACACATTCCATACTTTCTTTGGTCTTCCTCTAACTTTGTAGCCAATATACTTCCATTGCTTTCTTATATACAAATATTAGACGAATTTTAGTGCAGCCGTATCTATAAATAAGTTTAACAGTACACCAACAAGGCAATTGGTAGATGCATTGCAATACGTTACAAGCAATCTGTCTGGAAATTTAACGTCTGGAATAGTTCACAAGCACAAAGCTCGTTGTGAAATTTCACTCAGCTTTTACGACGCCCCCGAGATAAGACGGTACGTCGGATTCTCTCATTTTACTACCATAACTTCAAATGACAATAACTTTGAATTTACAATGGCGCTGCGATGTAAAATCTAGGATCCGACAATTATCTGCAACATTGCAATACTATCGAAAAGTTTTTTTTTTATATTTGGAGTGCGACAAAGATCTCTTTGAAAATATAATATCTTCTAAGAGATGTAACTCGTTTTGTTGTTATCGAATTATTATAACTCTGGCTATCGCCCGCGAGTCAGTCCGATCGGAATAAAAAAAAATTGTCAAGATCCATTCAGCCGTTCTGGAGATATCTTCCAGCAAACATCCATCCTTCTATCCAAACATTCGCATTTATAATATTAGTAAGATGGTCACATTTAGAAAAGGAACTAAGAGAAACTACAGGGGGATCGATTTAAGCAGTAGGCTATTATTATTTTTACTACCAGGAAAAGGTTCTTATGAAAAAATCAATTCCAACTACCCTCACGCGTTCCTGAGAAAAAGAGTCTTGACATGCAGACAGACGGACAACAAAGTGGTCCTATTAGGATTGTTTTTTTTTCATTTCGATGTACGGAACCTTAAGAATATTAGGATATTTTAAATCAGGCATAGTCTGGAAAGCTACTCATTAAGTTTGCTTTTAATTAGAAAATTATGAAACATATACAGTTACCTTAATTCTCATTATCAGCTCACTATACGTCCCCACCGAGGGGCTCGGAGCCTACCCTAAGTTAGGGGTGTCAAGGCCATAGTCAACCACGCTGGCCAAGTGCAGGTTGGTTGACTACACACATATCTTTGAATTTCTTCTCAGATAACTGTAGGTTGCATCACGATGTTTTCCTTCATCGCAAGAACGTCGGATAAATGTGCATGTGTAAATCGAAAATTAAAAAACACCTTGGTGCATGGCGGGATTCGATCCTAGGACCTGCAGATTACAAGTCAAGTGCTGAAACCACTGAGCCACCGACGCTCTAACCTTAATTCTAAAGTAATAAAATTGGTGCGTCATTTTTAAAACGGTCTCATTAGATTAACTATAGCTTCGTCTATACAGCTCCAGTTTATTAGCATAATAACTCGTTAAGCCGGCCATCACTGGTCAAACTTGTATCTGCTTACTCAACCTTAATTGGAACATTAATTTATATCGATTACACTTAACTGTATTTTAGATTTACTTCGCTATATAATTGTAAATAATTTCATTGATTATTTGATTACAGTTTTATCAATGTATGTACTAATTGTCGCGCGCGAATTAAAAAAAATAACTAAATAAGTAGCTCATCTGTTCATCTAGAGTATGTTCTACATCCATGCCAAATTTCAGCAAGATCCGTTGAGCCGTTCTGTAGATATCTTCAAATAAACATTCATCCATCTGATCAGAACATAGTGTGGAAGAACACATATGCTACTAAATTTATTTTTAATTCCATGCGGTCGAAGTCGCGGGCAATAGCTAGTACTTAACGAAGCGTAAGCAATAACTAGTTTAAGCTACGGTAATAGGTTATTTAAAAAGTTAAATGAAGCCTAAATTGAAACTTTTCAAACTGTACGTTTAACTATAATTTACGATTTTATCTCTTCAACTTTCAGCGTACGCTCTATTTTAGTTTGAATATGCTTCAATGTTCTCTCATGTTTTACTATCCACCATCACAACCACAGAACTAAACTCGCCGTGTAATTTCATTATAACGCTAAATCCAAACTAAAAGCTTGTCTGTTGGTATGAAACTAGAATAATTATTGTCTTAAATATATTACGAATCAAATTTTATTAATGTTACCTACAGATAGTGAAATTTGAACAAATATAAGTTGCCTTTTTTTATGCATACTCCGCGCCCAGGGGGGGGACGCGGTAGTTATGTGGGATTCTCTTCCGGATGGAAAGCATACCCACTAAACCCCTCTGTTCCTCCTACACACCATGGCGAGGCCACGGACACGCTTGCGCTTTCGTCCGCGACCTCGCCTGCGTCAGCTGCCGAAGCAGCTCCCAAGATATAAGTTGCATGAATTGTTTATCGAAAGAGTTCACTAAGGGACATGTATTGATACTTAGTGCAGCTTAATTTTTAATTAATGTTCAGGTTGCTGCCTATATATAATTTGCTTAGTCATATCAGGCATAGGATACAAAATTTCAGTGAAAACCGAATTTTGGAGACAGTTAAAATTTCGCATAGTTGTAGAACATAGCCTGGAAGAATACATAGACTATAAAGTGTTTTTGTTTTTAATTTCACTCAGACAGAGTCGCTGGCGACTAGTAGTCTTAATTAACGTCACACTTAACAAAGATAATGTTTTAAAAGTTGCAAGTAACAAAACATGAAAGGTTAATTATTACGTCAGATTTTTTTAAGTAAATAGGTGGCCAGTTCGTCTATAAATCTATCTATTGTATGAGTTATTATAGATCGAAAATATAAACTGGAGATAGGAAGTCAAAAATTCATTTCCGTGGAACAATATTTGTTAAAACAAACGAAAATCTCGTCAATATGGAAAATGGAAAAGTTCAATACAAAACATCGGGAAACTTTTTGTGAACGCCAAATGTTCATAGGCAGGATTTGAAATTTTCAATTCCAAAACGATAAGCCAAAAGGCAAGTATTAAAAAGTTTAAACCACCATTGGATATCTGAATGAATGAACATTAAAAAAATGCTTAACTTTTCACTGGCAAAAACAAAAGAACTTCACCAACGAGACTTTTGGTTGTACAATCCGTTTCCACTACAGAAACCTTACCAATATAAGTTCTGGAATGGTCATTTTGTTTCATCATCATCAGCTCACTAAACGTGATCACTCATATCTTTGAATTTCTTCTCAGATATGTCCAGGTTGCATCACAATGTTTTACTTCACCGTAAGGACGTCGGATAAATGTACATATGTTTATCGAAAAACACATTATTGCATAGTGGGATTCAGATCCGGGACTGATTACAAGTCAACTGCCTAACCCCTGAGCCACCGACGTGAAACAGGACCGCTTTATAAAATTGTTATAAATAATTCTGTATCGTTAATTACTTTAGCCATTTAAATAAAATATACAAAGTTAGAAACACGAGAGAGGAATAAGCCGCAGGACAAACAAGATAGTTGTCACACTGTTTGCAAGCTACAACTTTCTGTTGTTTGACTTTGTAGTGCCCTGTTTAAATTCGTCTTGTTCTGCTCTATGAACATCAGTTAATATTGTATTTAGTAGAGTTTTAGTCAGCGACTTTGAATCCCACTAAAGTTTGAATCAGTTCAAAATAATTAAGTTATTAGAAAAGTCGAAACTGGTGAATTTGCTTGAATTGGAATCATGTCCTTGTTCGTGTTTTCATTGAAAATTCTGTGATCAAAATCTGTTACTTATTGTCGCATTTAGAATCCTTTAAAGTTTATTTACAATTGCTTAGTGTAGATTTTTCGTACTAAATATTTTTTTTTATATCATAAGGTGGCAAACGAGCGAGCGGTCACCTGAAATCGCTGAAATAGCGAAGCGACCGTTGCCCATAGACATACGCAATTGCATGCGTTGCCTACATTTAATCGGCGGAGGAGAGGATGCACAGAAAGAAAATATTTTCCCTTTCCACATCCTCTCATCCGGAAAGTCCACTTCCACTTCCCAGCCTTTCCTTATAAGAAAAAGGGTGGGAAGGGAAAGAGGATTAATTTTGGCCTCCGGGATGCACACTCATCAGACGAAACGCGGAATTGCTTCCACGTCACGCCCGTCTTCTCGTCGTGGTATTTCACCAGGCGAGCCGGGCTGATTCGTGCGAAGATGTTAAAGCGGGCTCTACCACTGTTAAAATATACACTAAGGGATTCGAGTTTCTGATAGAGACACCCTTAAGATATTGAACATAGTTGTGTTGAGTCGAGTACAGGGTTGTGAATACTTTTTTTTATCTATATTTTGAAGATTACAACACAAAAATTTATTTGTAACTTTTATAATATAATTATTACATAAGTCTTGATAATTCTTTATCAAAATCTATTACTTTCTTTGAAATTTGTGAAAAAATGCCTTTGAAACTTTTCCAATCAATGCGTTTCTTGCGGAAGCCAGATTTACAGCCGTAGCCGCGAATTGATATACGAAAATAAATCTTGGAATTTCCTTTAAGGGGTTCCGCATTACGTTGGAAATTGTACGGATTCAATCGTAATAAATTCTCTTATTTATATCTATTTCAAAAACCTCTTAGACTAGCTGATTACGTTAACAGGCATCCTATAGCTTAGTAAATGTTTGGGACGGATTTCGTGGTTTTATCCACTATGACCACCAAATCAAAGCATCAGATTTTAAAAAATTTATCATCATCATTCACCATCAGCTCAGTATACCTCCTCATTTAGAGACTCAGAGCTTACCCCTATGTTAGGGGTGACTAGGCCATAATCAACTACACTGGTCCAGTGCAGTTTGCATAAAGATGTTTTCCTTCACTGTAAGAACCAATTATCAACAATAAAATCTTAACCTTTTTATTCTCTAGTATAGAAAACAAAAAGGCATGCGCATAACTAAATTTGTTAACTTGACCAAATTAACATGAACCATTATTTTCTATAAGGTGAACCACCGATCAGATCAAGATATGCCAGACTGACAGTACTCGTCCCTCCAGAGCCGCCGAGGATACTGCAAAGTCCTATACTTCAAGCTGTTGAAGACCAAGAAATTGATCTGGAATGTGTATCTGTAGGAGGAAAACCAGCTGCTGAGGTAAATTTATTTCTATTACTATTCAAATAAGACTCAGAATTAAGTGTCGGTTAGTATATTTTGGTCCAACAAATATTTATCTTGGGTATTTTACACAACTCACTTTTACAACTTGATGTTGTTTTCATTTTTCTTTTTATCAAATCCATTACCATAACATTAAGAAAAATATATCAATTCCTTTTAGCTAATTATTATTGTTCCATAAACTTTCGGTTCCCGCATAAAATAAAGTTTAATGGAAACAGTAGATTAAGCTATTACCTAAAACAACAAGATAACTTTGACCCTCTTGATGTCTTTTCTAACATAAAAGAAGCATTAAACAGCATTTTAAGATTAGTTAAAAGATAACTAATGAATCGAACGTACCGCTATCAAAGGTTTAACAAATCTTATATTTAGAAACAAATTAAACAGAGTCCTATATTATCAGCGAACATTCAGTTACAGGCTTTTATTAATTCCATTAACACGGTCGATTAGTCAACCATTAATATTGTAATAAATTGAACATTGACAATGATTACATGGAGTTAGATTAATTGTGTTTATCTATTTCAACTATGTAAACTCGCAGACAATTGCTTGATGTTAGCTGGGTTAGTTTACTACGATAATGCCGTTTTACGAGCATTCATTAACCACTGAGTCTGAGAATTCTTAGTATTAAGTTCCTAATGGACCGTGTGTTACTCCGATTGCTCGTGTTGTGGCCTGGTAATGATACGAACAGAACAAAAGATCAGTAAACAGCTGGGTTGCTTGTTTGGAATTGTTTCTTGTAATTTATGGTTAGATTTTAAACATATCAAATTTAGATCTCTTACTGATGGTTTTTAAGACCTAAATCTCTGCATCAAACATTACGTCGTCTGTTATCTTTGATGCAACAGAGATAAAATGCTTTATGTATTTTTGGTATCTGCTTAGTCATGTTTTGCTTATTATGTCTATAGCTCTGTGATGCAGAACACATATCTTACATTTCAATCAGCAAATCAAAAATTCAAATTTCAAAATTTCTTAATTAATTTCTATCTATTCGTTATTTTCCAATTCTAATCTATTTGCCATATGTTTGGTGATTAGTCTCTGAATTATTATGCTGAAATTAATCCAACTCTTAAAATGTTTAATGCCTTTATAATAGTTATCAATATTGCAGATAACGTGGGTGGATGCTGAAGGCGGAGTGCTGACGCATGGCGTCACGTACACTGTCGAGCAGATGGCTGACGGCCGCAGGTTCACTGCGAGGTAACCTTTTGCTGCTTTCAATGAGTTTTATTTTATGATAGCTAAAACATTTGTAACATAAAGTAAAATAGCCTAGATTTCTGAGAAATTTGGAGTTCGAATATTCTGGTGATTCTTTTTGAAAGAAATTTGAAAATAATTAATATTTGTAAGTTCGAAAAATAGCGAAATATGTACAAAGAGCACACAAAATACAGTCAACGGCTTTCTTAAATAAGTGACTTACAAACAAGCTCAAATCAAACTTCGTAGTTTTTTTTTCTATCTTTAATTATTTTTTTCCATTCTATAAAGTTAATGTATACCATAAGGGTTTCTTTAATATAGTATACAATCAGTTTGACTTTTGTAATCAACGTTTCTTAAATTATGGAAATTTTAAAGGATCGTATATTTTGTAGATCCGTCCTACATCTTCGTCCTAGAAGAAGTTATCACAATCAGACGTTCACGTGCCAAGCTCAGAATACAGCAGATCGGGCTTATAGAGCTGCTAGTATCAAACTACAAGTAAGTAAATTATAAAATATATTTTAAAGAAATTAAGAACACAGACTGAGAAACATTAGGAAAAATAAACGGTTGTATCTTTTGATTGCGTTGGCTTAGAACTTTAATTTTTTCACAGCACCTACCGACCGCAGATCTGAACGTTTGATATAAATTCCAGCTTGATACCTTGACGCGTTTTTGAAAAAGGATCTTGACAGACGGACGGACGGACAACAAAGTGATCCTATAAGGGTTCCGTTTTATTCCTATGAGGTACGGAACCATGAAAACGAATCGAAAGACATTTTTGAAAAACTTGCTCGCTAAAACCTTTCTGTAATTTTAACTAGTTATAAATATTGTAATCGCATTTTTGTAAAGATTTATTTAATAATATCCTCGTATATAATATTATTAAATTGGTGAATAAATACTTTATCAGAATTATTAAACAGGTAAAATTGGTACTCCAATCTCGCCAGTTAAGCGATTCGTTAGCAAAATCAGACGAAATCATTTCCGATTTATGTTACCAAACTTCAGTTGTAATGGGGCACGGCCACTTTATTTCCATAATGCCAGTTTCACACGAAGGTAGTACAGTGACACAGTGTAGCAGAACGCAGAATATTGAGACAGAATTGAACTTGACAATAATTGTCACAGTCAGAATCTTTGGTCAAAGAAAGCCTTTAATACAGAATTCGCAAACTAAATATACACTAAAAGGAGACTTGTTTTTTTTATATCATAAGGTAGCAAACGAGCGAGCGGCCACCTGAAATCGCTGAAGTAGCGAAGTGTCCGTTGCCCACAGGCATACGCAATTGCATATGCGTTGCCTACTTTAAATCTACGGAGGATGCACAGAAAGAAAATATTTTCGCGACATCCGAAAAGTGCACTTCCACGTTCCATCCTCACCTTATAAGTAAAATGGTGGGAAGAGTAAGAGGATTAAAATTCGGCCTCGGGGACGCACACTTATCAGACTGTCTTCTGTGTGGTCGTGGTATTTCACCGGGCGAGCCGGGACAATTCGTGCGAAGATGTTAAAGCGGGCTCTACCACAGTTGTTAAATAGTCTTCTCAGAAAAAATAGGAGTACTGTATTGTCTACTGCTCTGTGTCACAGTTTCGCCCTCGTGTGAACTCAGTATAACCGAGGGATGGGGGATGGCGGTTTTCAAACGCTCCTAAAAATGAGATAATTTGCAGAGCCGATTAAGCCGGCATTTATTTAAGATTTTATGGTTGAAGTTTCCTTGGGCGCCTATTTTCCTTGCATAATTTTTATATTAAAGGTAGATACGGTAGAACAAGATTCGTCCACTTTTTCTTATGTCTAATGATATCGTGCTTGGAATTGATAGGAATCTTGACTTTTTTAAAGTCAGGAGGATTCACAAAATTGGATTGCTGTCTAGATAAATCCTATTTGTTTTGCTCATTTTAACTATACTTATAAGTAGATATATAATCAGATTCTTATGTTACTAATATTATAAATGCGAATATTTAGATGGATGTTTGTTTTAAGGTATATCCAGAACGGTTAAACGGATCTCGATGAAATTTTGGCTATAAAACATAGTCTTGAAGAACACATAGACTATTCATTTTTTTATTTCTGCGCGGACAGTCGTGGGTGTTAACTAGTTTAACATAAATATAAGAAGGGATAATTTAAAAAGAAAAATTCTTTCGAAAAACAAACTTACAATATATATAATTTTCAATTCGTAAAAGTAGGAAATATTAAGTAACGAATCAAGTTTGAACATCATCAATCATCAAATGGAACAAAAATAGAAATTGGTATGTTCATAAAAATCCAAACAAATAAAACAAAAGCCAGCATCGATTCTTCTTGCACACATAAATTACTCTCTAAGCCGGCACCAATAAACGTATATAAAGAGAGGAAAGTAACGAAATATAGAAACAGATGGAAGAAAAACCACACCGCAATTTTTGTACGTCGTTGCTGGAAAATTTGCCAATTCGACAGCACGACACGTCCGCTATTAGTTGGTCTGTGAGACGTGATACTAGAGAGATGAATATTTGAACTTGTCAGTAGGTAAGTTGGAGAGGGGAGGTCAGGTAATGCTGGTAGGAATTTTATACTAGTAAAGTGAAAATAAGAGGGGCTGTGTAAAGCTCTAATTTCGTGACGACGTTGGAGTGTCAGCAATTCTTGTATATCAGAGGAATATCTGTAAATAAACGTCTAGTTTCTTTTCCCTTTCTAAAAGTTTGTTAAATTATATTAATGCTTTAAGAAAATCACATAATGAGGTATCAAAAAAGGCAACCAAAAAGGTATTTTAATGATTCTAAGTCTCGTTACGTTCAACATCATCAGCTCACTATACGTCCCCACCGAGGGGCTCGGAGCCTACCTTTAGTTAGGGGTGCCTAGGCCACAGTCAACCACCCTGGCCCAGTGTGGGTTGACTTCACACATATCTTTGAATTTCTTCGCAGATATGTGCAGGTTGCATCACAATGTTTTCCATCACCATAAGAACGTCGGTTAAATGTACATATGTAAAACGAAAATTTAAAAACATTGTTACAAGGCGGGATTCGAACCCAGGACCTGCAGATTACAAGTCAAGTGCTTTAACCCCTGAGCCACCGACGCTCAAAACGTTAACGCTCGTTACGTTAAAATAGCTGAATTATTTAATGAGAGTAACAAAATCTATGACATTTTAGTGATGTAAAAATGTCCTAACTTTGATCGAAACTTTGACTTTGAAGGAAAAAATGTTGGACGCGTCTTGTTTGTTAAATAGGCCGTTAACTGTTACGACAAACGTTTGTTTTAGTCGTCTGTTCGTCAAACTCAGAGTTGTTCGTGTACTTTTAATTTTGAGAAAATATTAAGGGTATTCCTTAATCTTTGGGTACGGTAGTGGAATTGTAGAATCGATAGGACAAAAACGTCGATGTAAGCGATTTAAAAGGCCATTGTTGAGATCTGAAGCGATCGCATTATACTTTTAAATATATTCCCTTGACTGTAACGACTTTCAAGAGGTCAAAGGTGTGCTTTTAACAGCCTATGTAAGCAATTAGGGGGAAAGCTATAAGTCGTAGCTTAGAAGTGCTTTCAAGCGAATGTATGATTTTTCATTTTTTCAACACTTGCCAGATGTTAAATTTTGAGCTTGTTTATTTTTTTAGTATGTTTATATTGCTAGAAATAAATTCGGAAATGAGGCAGTGTATTGACTCAACTAGCCTTACTAAAATGTCGACGTTTATGTCCCCTTGATATTCATTCTGACACTAGACTTTGCAACGAAAGCACGTCATTCGCGTCAAAGGATTGTTAGATGTAAGATTCTCTTCATAAATACATATTTTTACATAATACAGATCTTTCTAAGATTAGTTAAGTTTGCTTCTAAAATAATGAAAAACCGTGGGTTTCCGATATTAAAGTTTCCATTAAAAACATATTGTCAAAAATTATGACAAGTCAGATCTTTATTCAGAGATTTCGGTCTCGGAAACCAATGGTAAGTGATCTATAAAATTAAAATTTATAATTATATAACGATTAATATCACACTTAAATGCATGTTATAAAAGCGAATATTTAGATGGATGGATGGATGTTTGTTATAAGGTATCTCCAGAACAGCTCAACGTATCTTGATGAAATTTGGCACAGATGTAAAACATAGTCTGGAAGAATACATAAGCTACTAATTAAGTTTTTTCTTTTTTGATTAACTCAGTCGCGGGCAACATTTAGTATTTATATATATAAAAATCAATTTCTGTTCGTTAGTCTCGCTAAAACTCGAAAACGGCTGAGCAGATTTATCTTATCTTGGTCTTATGTTCGTGGAGGTCTAGGGAAGGTTTTAAAGTTTAGAAAAATTTGAATGATTGCCGGGAACTAATTATTTTTTTTTATTGCATGCGCACAGAGTCGGGGGCGACAGCTAGTATAATAAAAATATATTCATATATGTACCTCTTGAACAATCACTTGACAGACACTTTGTAGTGTCGCCGTGTCGCGTTAATACCCTTGCCATTTATGGCTTCGTCTAGACCTGAAGCTTCATTGGACACCGAGTAATGTATCCCTCGGTGGGGAATAAACTGAAGAGCATGTTAACATTTTAATTACATTGTAAAGGTACAGTTAAAGAATTAAATTCACAGCCCACTTAGGATCGAATATCACTAGGATTCTGTAATGACTTATCTCTACCAAAGATAATTTGCGGCACAATATGTGATCACAAGTTTAGTGGAGGATAAGAGCTATATGTTTAGACCGAAGTTATTTGAACCAGCGCAAGACAAACTAAATTATGATAGCCCACTAACAAGCAACTATCAAGTGTCATAAAATTATTTTCGTAATGTATCTGTCTTGTGTTTTTACTTTTATGTCATTATCTGTTGCTAACTAGGTTTGACATATTTTTACCAGAGCCAACCGCGATAGTAGCGCCGCTCTCGCAGTACTAGATTGTTG
This sequence comes from Papilio xuthus, assembly GCF_000836235.2. NCBI lineage: Eukaryota > Metazoa > Arthropoda > Insecta > Lepidoptera > Papilionidae > Papilio > Papilio xuthus. Next base: position 2,290,750 of record NW_013532866.1, on the reverse strand, counting down.
CACTTTCAAATTGTACTACAGGTAGGAAATAAATTTCCTTAACTGTACGTCAGATTGAGTGTAGAAACATTGTTATTTAAATGTGAAAACCTAGTATCTTATCTTACTAATATTATAAATGCGAATGTTTAGATGGATGGATGGATGTTTGAAGGTATCTCGGGAACTTTGGCATAGATAGGCTACTTATTAAGTTTTGTTTTAATTCCGCGCGGAAGAAGTCGCAGGCGACAGCTAGTTTAATATGAATTAGAACGAAATACGACAAGACTATAATGTTGAAAAAAATATGTTAATTTTGATTGAGGTTATAAATTTCATTATATAAAATTATGCCTATTATGAACCTAAAGGTTTATAAGAGCGTCTATTAAGTTAATTATTTTAATATGGCGTTAGGAAGAAACACTGTTAAAGAAAGCTTCTGAGACAAAAAGCACCGTTTAAAACATAATGTTCTTACTGTTTTGATTACCGGGATGAGGATTTGTTTTTAAAAATCAGATATTTAACGGTTATTATACGTTCCTTTTATTTTTGATTTCAACTTTCTTTTTTTATACAATAAAGTTACTAACTTTTTCCCGCGACTTTATCCGTATGGAATAAAAAAACAGGCTACTGGTTAGTCCAAACAGTAGAATATCGCTGTGCCAAATTTAAAACGGATCCATTTAGCCGTTATGGAGTTACCTGCTAACATTCAAACACCTAAAATTTCGTATTTGTAATATTTGTAAGATTTGCCTCCTCGCATGAAATATTTCAAAAATAAATCTGTTTTTAAATATTGCCGAATTTCGATCAATGAACGACCTCTCATCATCATTAGCTCACTATACGTCCCTACCGAGGGGCTCGGGGCCTACCCTAAGTTAAGGGTGATTAGGCCATAGTCAACCACGCTGGCCAAGTTCGGGTTGACTTCATACATATCTTTTCATTTCTTCTCAGATATGCGCAGGTTGCATCACGATGTTTTCCTTCACCGTAAGAACGTCGGATAACTGTACATATGTAAATCGGAAATCGAAAAACAAATTGGTACATGGCGCGATTCGAACCCTGAGTCACCGACACCTTTAGTAGATATAATGAAAATTTCAGTAATTTATTTAATCTTTTTCTGTACTTATGTACAAAGTTCAAATTCATAAAAGAAAATAAAAGAACGTTGACATTAACAAAACCAATTTTCTACGTTTCCTTTCCTTCATTTCTTCTAAAAACTTCGATATCGCTCTAATTGTGCTTGATACGATTATTGCTTTTTTTCTTCGAGCAAAAACTGACTTTATGAATATTAAAAAAGTAAAGGTGAGACTACATTAATAAAAAAATGCAGGTATTTTTTTCTCAAAATGAATTTTACGAACAATCACAACTTTGATATGTCTATGTCAGTCAATTAAGCAATCTATAGATAACTAGCTGTCGCCCGCAACTCCGTCTACCCAAAAATAAAAAAAAACCTCCTAATTAGCTATGTGTTCTTCTACACTATGTTCTACATCTATGTCAAACTTTAGCAAGATCCATGGAGTCGTTCTCAAGATACCTAACAAGCATCCATCCATCTATCCATATTAATATTCGCATTTATATAATAATAATATTAATTAAAATTATTAAGATTTGTTAAGTAATATATTCTTTTTAACTAGTGTGCACTCACCTTTATAATATCTTAACAGAAGTCAACTTAGAGAGAAATTTTAATGAATCCCGTATTTATTTTTCTTTCGTAAAATTAACGAAATTCTGCTCCGTTATTTCTTCAATGGATATATTTAATGTGACATGGTTGAAAGGCAAGCTAAATGGAAACGTCAGGACTTTAAATGTTATGTCTTTTTGTTGCTGTAATGATATATTTAAAAGAAAGACGTTAAGCTGGTCTTCTATAGATATATTGGAATGTTTTGTAAGTCAACATACTTTTCTTACGGTTAATAATGTGTAAATGACGGTAGCCTCAACTTGATAGGTTTTAGAGTGAGTTTTCATTTCCAAAAAGTACGAGTATTTTTATTAGAAAATGATAGATTTTTTTTATATCTTAAGGTGGCAAACTAGCGAGCGGCCACCTGAAATCGCTGAAATAGCGAAGTGACCGTTGCCCATAGACATACGCAATTGCATATGCGTTGCCTACCTTTAATCGACGGAGGAGAGGATGCACAGAAAGAAAATATTTTCCCTTTGTATGCATCCTCTCATCCGGAAAGTCCACTTCCACTTCCCGTCCTTTCCTAATAAGAAAAAAGGTGAGAAGGGAAAGAGGACTAAATTAGGCCTCCGGGACGCACACTCGTCAGACTGCACGCGGAATTGCTTCCACTTGACGCGTGTCTTCTGTGTGGTCGTGGTATTTCACCGGGCGATCCGGGACAATTCGTGCGACGATGTTAAAGCGGGCTCTACCACTGTTAAACTTTTTTTATGAGTGTTTGAGTATTTGACACAATGAGTTAATGAATATTAAAATGTATATTTTTTGTCCAAGGTTCAATACGCGCCAAGAGTGAGGATTTTCATCAAATCTAGTGTGAAAAACAATAGAATCCAGGAAGGTGATACATTGATTTTAGGTGAGTCTTTTATATTTGCTGTAGATATGTGACTGTAGAAGAAGCGAGAGAGGTGTTAGGACCCCGTCAGATGGAGGTCTGTGGTCTCTGTCTACCCCTCTGGGTTATTGTTGCTGTAAGCCGGTGTATTAGTTATTTTTTGAGTTAATTTGGATAACAATTTGAGTTAATTTGGATTCAAAACGTTAAAGTCTACTATATGTAAAAAAAATTGCTTACAATTTTAATAGAAGGTGCAATTTAAAATTAAATTTTCTCGGGCGCTTTATAAAAGATGTATTTAAAAAGAAAATAAAAAAGCAACAATACTTTATCTGAATATTTTCTCACTTCATTTTTATATGGAAAAAGTTTTTACTACAGGATGTTTCAAAATGTAATACTTTACAGGTTGTCAAGCGACAGCGAATCCAAACAATCTAACGTACAAATGGTTTGTTAATAATGATCAAATCATTGGAAATGTAAACAATGAAATTGTAAGTACAATTTTTATAAAAAATTATTCTATCATTTACTAATATTAGGAATGTAGAAGATGGCGGCGATGAGAGAATTAAAACTGTGAGTTTCCACTAGCGTAACCTATACAAAAACATTTCTGTTTAACCACAGAGAATAAAAGAAAAGGGGACATATATATGTTGCGTAATATAAACGCGATTAAAATAACAAACTGATATGATAATATTTTTATATCAAAAACCTAGCAACATACACGCCACTTGCATTTATTATAGATAAATTTATTCCTTGCTTTTAATTTTACAAGTTACATTTGCATGTAGCCGTCTCAAAAAACTCCCGAGGGACGTTGGAAATTTTCAAATTTCGTCTTGGCACACTTGCCCACCTGCAGTATGCATTTTGCATTACCCGAGCCACATTCGAGAGATATGTATACAAAATAAATAAATTAAACTTGAATAATGCGCTGAATTATCTTGGTTCATGGGTTTCTGTGGCTTCGCTAAATATGCATGAATTTACCTTTACTCGGCGAACATAAATTTAATGCATTTTAATTATTAACAACTACGGTTCACTTTTAAACAATTTATTACTTCGAAATATTAAAAAAATAGGTTGATATAATTTCTTTACCGTAATTCTACTAATAATAGTGTTTATTAATTGTATTATATGACACTAGTTGTAATAAAATTAAAACATCCTGTACCTAGAACATCGTTAGTCTAAACCAGAGATTCCCAAACTTTAATTTTCACATAGAGTCTTTTCTAAATTATATGTATGTAAAGAAATGTACTTTTAGGGTAGGGTTCAATTTGTAAACACTCAACTTTATTCTCGACATCGTAAACCTCTTTAGTCCCTCATGGACCCCATGGGGTCTACATGAGCCTTAAGAATACTCCCCTTTCTTTTATAAAGTAGAAGTTTTAGGTTACAGTACATTATTTCCATAATATATGTATCTTAATTAAGTTATATACATATAAGTTTATATGTCATAAATACAAGAAGTTATATTTCTCGATATAAGTAAGTTGGTTAGTTAGAATCGTTACAGCGGGTACGAGAATTGTCAATAAGGTACCGCCAACCAATACCGACACGTTTGTGGTCGTTACTTTTATATTTTTACACTCATGTGAAATCGTGCTTGCGTCATAAAACCTCTTTTTCACTAAGCGATTTGTCTTGCGACTTTAGCGCTGACTATGAACACAAATCAATCAACAAAAATCAAATAAATTGGTTGTAAAACAGACATTTTTTAAATGAATCTAAGAACAATTTAACTTTAGTTTTAAAGTTTGTTTCGTGTTCTAATAGCAAAGCCGCGATTGAATATAGAAATAGTAGTCAGTCTTTTAGTGGAAAAGGACCTTAAGGCTTCATAAAGGTTTTGTTGCAGGTGATACCGAATGTGTCTCGCAAGTATAACGAGGCGACTGTAAAATGTGAGGTGCACAATACAGTCGGCAAAAGCGCAGATACCAAAACACTAGAAGTGGCATGTAAGTTTACGAATTATGTTAATTCCGATTACTTAGCTGACTATGAGTGGTATATTAACTGATAATGGACACCATTGGTGTAGATTTTATTTACTAAATCTAAACTAAAGAAGACTTAACTCTCACTTTTAAGTTTTATTTTTAATTATTGTGCAGCGCGTATGTGACTCAACCGTTGAGAATATATTAGAAGGATCAAGCCATTCCTCAAAGCGTAGTCGTTAAATATGAGAGGCTAACAATGAGCGTGCTCATAGTCGGTAGCTGATTATACGTTAAACATAAACCTCAATATTAAGGAGATTCTAAGATTTTGTTCATTAACTGTTGTATTGCATGAAGAATTTTAAAATTTGATTACTACTTGTACAGAGTTTGATATAATGTTATTTTCTAGATGGTCCTAAATTCAAAGTGAAGCCACAAAATGTTGAAGGAGATTCAGGTTCGATAGCCACAATGAACTGCGTTGTTGATGGTCATCCATTACCAAAGATAACTTGGCTACGATATGAAAATGAAAGGATAATTGTAAGTTTTATCATCAGCTCACTTCTCCACTGAGGGGCTCGGAGCCTACCCTGAGTTAGTGACTAGACCATAGTCAACAACACTGGCCTAGTGCAGTGCATCGCGATGTTTTCCTTCACCGTAAGAACGTTTGATAAATGTACATTTCATAATCGAAAAACACATTGGTGCATGATGGGATTCGAACTCAGGACCTGCAGATCCTTAACCACTAAGTCACCGAAGCTTTCTAAGTGTTGTTACCTCCGGTCTTTATGCTTTGCTAGTCTTTATCTTATTCAAGACTACTATGACGTCATTAGATTGTTTAATTGTTATACAGAGAGTTGGCAAATCAACAAACCTAACAGTAACCGTAACAAGGCAATCCGCGGGGCAGTATTGGTGTAGAGCAAGTGTTGAAGGTTATCCTGACATCGAAACATCAGCTATGGTCTTTGTTAAAGGTAAGAAATATTTATAAGTACCTATTTCCACTAGTCTTTATTACTTTAGCAGCGGTCGCACTAGTGGAATGGAAGTAAAAACTTATTGTAACTCTAGAAGTTTGTCTACGAGACTAGAAAGCGCTAAAGTAACATCTAAATAAATAATTCAAGTTTGCTTTTAGCTTTAAATGTAATGAATCTGTTCGATGATTGTTTAGATTTGGAGTTTTTACTTAATTAATCAACTTTCCTTGTTGTTTTATAACTTAAGTATACAAATAGATATTAAATATTAAACTACGAATCAATTATAAGAATATTTAGTAGTTTATTATAAAAATTATTAGACTGGAGTAAATTATTAAGTTAAATAGTCAAATTAATTTGGATAGAATACGGAGTTCACTAGAGTCGGATAGTTCGTTCTATCCGCCTTTAGTAAACTCCCTCAAACTCTACCAGATTTGTAGCTTTCCCTAAATGATTTCCCTTGGAATTGATAGATAATTTTTTGTTTAAGGTCCACCGAAAATCATATCAAATAGAACACAATATGGTGTAGAAGGAGACAGCGTTAGAGTTGAATGTATATCTTTCTCTGTTCCGAAACCAGATTTTGTGATTTGGAGTTTTGAAGGAAATGAAATTAATTCATTCCATAATCACGTAAGTATACTTTGAGGGTAACATTTTTAATAATTATATTCCTTTATTTAAATGTAGATTAAAGTATTAACCTTTCCTGATTTATTACTATTATTATTTACTAGCTGTCGCCCATACTCCATCCGCGCGGAATTAAAAAAAACTTAATAGGTAGTCACTTATGTGTTCTTCCTAATCAAGATCCCTCCAGGCGGTCTGGAGATACCCTTAAACGTACATTCATCTATCTATATAAACTTACTCATTTATAATATTAGTAAGTTTTTTTTTTCTTAGTACCAATCATTTTTTTTTACAAAATATTTATTTACAGGAATATGCATTTCTGGAAGAGACATTAACTGATCGTACAAGTAAATCAACATTAATAATACGCGAGAGTCAGGTGAAACACTTCGGTACTTACAACTGTAGTGTAACTAACTCGTATGGAACGGATACGGTCGAGATTAATCTGATACCTGACAGTAAGTTTTTGTGCACTGATTAAATATTAAAAACTAATATTTAATAATATATATACTAATAATATATATATACACACATATATATATATATTAGCAGATTTTTTTTGGAAATTTACTAATATTTCTTTTACCATTCCAACTAAGCTCTAGGCTTGTGCTAGGATATGGTTTACGACAATAGTCGAATGACGGGATTCGAACCCCCGACCTCGTGATCGCAAATCCGTATCCTAATGGTTGCATTAGGCTATTGACGCTAATAATATTCTTCTGAGGAGAGAATATGAAACGTTACCCACTTCACTATACGTATACGTCACCACTAAGGGGCTCGGTGCCTACCCTAAGTTATTGACTAGGTCATAGTCAACCACGCTGGCTAAATACGGTTTGACTTCACACATATCCGAACTCACTCCGAAAACGAAAATTATAATAGCTAATTTTTTAATTAATGAAAATAATATCACACAGGTAACTAATATAATAGCTGTATCCAAAATATTGAACGCAGTTAAATATTGTCAAATATAAATTAATATATTTCAAGATGGATTTTTACTTTTTCTATTCCTAAATTATTCCTCCCAAGTAGAGTTGGTGTCAGGCAAGCGGCCGGTAGAAGAAAAGGCAAAACCTTAAGGTTTATAAAAACCTTGTAGCCTACCCCACATGAGTGAGATAAAGCCAGAAAGAGATGCTTCTGTTTTTAATATAAAGCTAACATTATTCCTTATTTTCAGAATCCTTTAATCTCCTCATAATAATCAGTGGTGCAGCAGGCTCAGCTATTCTTCTATTAATAGTGATGTTAATCGTTATGTTGTGTCATCGCAAATCTAACAACACCGATGTAAAGAAGCCTGACATCACAGATGTTGGCAAAACTTGTGTCGATCAGTTCAAAGATAGTGATCGCAATTCTAATATCAGTGATTTGAAGATGGAACTGAGACAAGTTGAAGGCAGTTGTGATATGGTATGAGCAATTTTAAATAAATATTTTTTATTTTCTATTCTTCTAAGGTTTTTTTTATGTCATAAGATGGCAAACGAGCGAGCGGTCACCTGAAATCGCTGAAATAGTGAAGTGACCGTTGCCCATAGACATACGCAATTGCATATGCGTTGCCTATCTTTAATCGACGGAGGAGAGGATGCACAGAAATAAAATATATTTCCTTTCCATGCATCCTCTCATCCGGAAAGTTCACTTCCACTTCCCATCCTTTCCTTATAAGAAAAAGGATGGAAAGAGGACTAAATTAGGCCTCCGGGACGCACACTCATCAGACTGTAGTTGGAATTGCTTCCACTTGACGCGTGTCTTCTGTGTGGTCGTGGTATTTCACCGGGCGAGCCGGGCCGATTCATGCGAAGATGTTAAAGCGGGCTCTACCACTGTTAGTAGAAGAAAGAAAGTTAAGCTATTTAGGTGATGTTATATAACAGTAGGAATTTAGTAAAGAGAATGAAATTAGGCTCTTGTAAAAAGAAATATTCAAACATGATTTATTAATATGTTAATGTATTAGAAATCTACTCTTAGGGAGTCTCTTAGAGTAGATTTTGTTTGTAAACTCTGATAGTATATGTTCCTCTCGTCTAATGTTTTTAATTTATAGCACCAAAACATCTTCTTTCTTAGACTTCAAATAGATTTATTGAGAATTATTCCAGGATCTTTCCAACAATGGTTCGGAAACTGAACTCCATTCGACTTTACATCTGACTACGAATCTCGGGTTGCCTCTCGCTGGACCTGTGCCTCTACCTGACTCCGGTTACGACAACGAACTTATGAAACAATACCAACGTTACAGTGGGGATTTCAATCAGCCGCTTGGAAATATGCATATGAAGGTAAATACATATTGTGTACCCAATAACATTCAATAGATGTTTTAGTGTTGGTTTCTGAGACCAAAAGCTCTGTTTAAATTAGGTGCGATTACTAAACTATTTCTGAACACCCTTTATGCATATTATTTTGTTGGTTGGGACGACATTTATAGCCCTTTTTTAATTGATTTGAATTCAATATATATATATAAAAGAAAATCGTGTTAGTTACACTATTTATAACTCATGAACGGCTTTACCGATATGGATACTATTTATTCTTTTTTTTATTTTTTTTCGAATTTATGCCTCGATGAGCTACTTTTTATTTAACTTACTAATATTACAAATGCGAATGTTTAGATGGATGCGATGCGGATGGATGGATGGATGTTTGTATAATAGATATCTCTAGAACGGCTCAACGGATCCCGATTAAATTTGACATACGTATAGAACATATTCTGAAAGAACACATAGGCCACACTTATTGAGTTTCTTTATATATCCACGCGGGCGGAGTCGCGGGCGACAGCTAGTTTATATTTAAATCAGTAATTTCGTTGAAAATAATTTACAAAATAGAGTAGTAATTTGACTCAATACTTTTCAGTGTCAATTAAACATATAGACAAACTGTAAACTGCACTTAATTCCATTGCAACAATCCGTACTGATGTCGGTCAGTGTACAGTCAGCTGCACAAATATTTATACATTTACCTCAGAAACTCAATAATATACAGGGTGTCCCAAAAGGTTACGTATATGGGAAGGGGGATGATAGGGGTGGTCACAAGGGCCACCAGAAAAATAAAATAAAAATTCCCCTCTGGGTATTAAAAAAATTAAATGGCATTTTATAAAAACTTAAAAATTTTACACCTTCTGGGGCAATTTTGTAACCGATGACCTACAAATATTGCTATATTTAAAAAAAAGCTAATATGTTATCGTCAATAACCCTATCAATATGAAATAAAAAAAACAATACAATAAAGATTTTTATTTTATTTTTCTGGTGACCCTTGTGACCACCCCTATCATCTCCCTTCCTATGTACGTAACCTTTTGGGACACCCTGTATAGGAGGTATAAATGTATCTGTCTTTATAGTTCTGACCATGAATACCTTGGTTTTTGAGGATTTATGCATACATAATTTTTAAATCGACAGCCTAAACAAGTTTCTAAAGATAATTGTATAAACATTTATGCAGCTGAGTGTACATATCACTTTAATGGTAGCGAGCTTCGCATTTCATTTGTTTTGTCAGTGCAGACTGCGATACTTGGAAGTGGACATTAATTTGCCGTCGAGTGTAGCCACTATGTTATTATGCGCATACAGTAATGCCTCTTTAGTTATGTATAAAAAGTCAATTTGCATGAAGATGCGCTTTTATAAACTTGTGGTCGACCGAGACAACAGTTTTAACAGTGGTAGAGCCCGCTTTAACATCTTCGCACGAATAGGCTCGGCTCGCCCGGTGAAATACCACGACCACACAGAAGACAGGCGTCAAGTGGAAGCAATTCCAAATACAGTCTGATGAGTGTGCGTCCCGGAGTCCTTATTTAGTCCTCTTTCCCTTTCTACGCTTTTTCTTATAAGGAAAGGATGGCAAGTGGAAGTGGACTTTCCGGATGCGAGGATGCATGGAAAGGGATATTTTCTTTCTGAGCATCCTCTTCTCCGTCGATTAAAGGTAGGCAACGCATATACAATTGCGTATATCTATGGGCAACGATCACTTCGTTATTTCAGCGATATCAGGTGGCCGCTCGCTCGTTTGCCACCTTATGATATAAAAAAAATCTTGATAAATGGGTTAGTTAGAAGGTAACTGCTAAACTGCTACCTGGATTTCGCTAAAATTCGGCAAAAATATATAACATAGTCTGGAGGAACATATACGCTACACACTAACTTTTTATTTAATTTCGTGTGGACAGAGTCGCGCGCGACATCTAGTTGGTTACGAATATTGAAGTGGTATTTTAATTCTTGCCCTCTTTAATAGATGAAACCATAAACAATAAAAATTCCATCGACTAAATGATTACTTCAAACCTTATAAGTTGTACGTGACAAGAAATGTAATACGTTTTAACACGTAATGTAATTCAACGTCGTGTCCCGTGAGACAAAAGATTATTAAATAGAATCGTTTTTAAGATAATTACTCACACACTGATGTAATCCAACATTGTTATTTATTCGCACGGTTTTGTTTCACTTTCGAGATTTCTAACCGTTGGTTTCTGAGACTAAAATCTTACTAATATTATAAATGCGAATGTTTAGATTGATGGATAGATGGTTGTCTGTTTGAAGATATCTTAGGAAAGGTTGAACGGATCTCGATTAAATTTGGCATAGATAGTGTGGAAGAACATAGGCTACTTATGAACTTTGTTTCTAATTCCGCGCGGACAAAATCATATCGTCATTCGCGTTACTATCTTTGACAAAATAGAGATAGCAATGTGTTTTGGTCTCGGAAACCCACGATAAGTATTTTAAGCTTCGTGAAATGAAACGATATTTTTCTGCTTTATTATGCAATTTAATAAGATTTAAGGTTCATCTAAGGAGGTTAAGAATGTTCTTATGCGACTCCAGTCTTCGCGTAGCATATACGACATTTTTTTTTAATGTCAAACTGATCTACTACGGCTTCTTCAACATATAAAGCTAATTATGGTACTTTCTTAATAATATTATTGAAAAAATATTAATTAGTAGCCTATGTGTTTTTCCAGACTATGTTCTACATCTATGACAAATTTCAGCGAGATCCAGGCAGCGGTTTTGAAGACACCTTCTAGCAAAGATCCATCCATCTATCTAAACATTCGCATATAAAATATTAGTAAGTTTAAAAGACTCTTTTTACTAGGCTCAAGGTCAAAGCAACGGTTACGTGCCATACGTAGACTACGCGCGGGACTACGCACCTCCACTGACTTCAGATTCCCTCTCCGGGTCCTTGTCTAGAAGTACTGATGAGTCAACTTACCTTAGTCACTGCGGATCACTTCGAAGGCAAAGCAGTAGTGGTAGATTGGGTGGATTAGTTGGACCTGATCGTAAGTTTTTTTACATTATACTCCGCAATAAATCTTCATGTAATTTTTATTACAAACTCTCCACTCGTTTTGCTCACGACCACACAGAAGACTGTATAACTTGCATCTCTTTCAATGAGTTTGTTGTAATTTTTCAAGATGTTTTTTTAATCATCAACGTTCTCATTGGTCAATTAATTAGAAGAAGGTCAATTTTATAATCTTATTTTGTTAATAGTAATACCAATGGGTAATCCGGGAGTAGTTCTCGGCGGTGGCTTGGATGTGAGATATGCAGCGACATACGGCAACCCTTACTTGAGAGCTAGTGGTCCTATAGGTAAGTCTAGATTTTAGTATCTTTCTTATCTGAATTTAAGCTTTAGCGATGTTTTCTGTTCATTTCATCTCATTATATGTCCCCCCTAAGGGGCTTGGAGCCTACCTGAAGTTAGGTGACTATGTCGTAGTCAACCACGCTGGCCAAGTGCGGGTTGACTGCACACATATCTTTGAATTCCTTCTCAGATATGTGCAGCATCACGATTTTCCTTCACCGTAACAACGTCGGATAAATGTACATATGTAAATCGGAATTTTAAAAACACATTGGTACATTGGGATTCGAACCAAGGACCTGCAGATTACTAGTCAGGTGCTTAAACCCATGAGCCACATACACTCATTTGGTAAATTATATTATTCCTGTGACATCTTTATTCTATTAATTTTTTTAAATTATTCCTACTTTATTCGTATTTAACATCTTTACGTATTTTAGCGTATGCAGCCCACCCTAATACAGCCCCCGCGAAGTCTGCACCACCCCCATACTATACCCTTAGAAGTAATAACCACCCTCCAAATGGTAAGTACAAGCTTAAAAGAAAATAGTTAAAAAGACTTGAGAAAGGAATTGAAGATATAGCGTTTTTATGTCTACAAAACTCAGTAGGAAAAATATTTAAATGAGTTTTAAGAAATAAAACTATTAAGTGTTATATTTACTATACAATTTAATTAAATATAAGACAATATTCCTTTCTATACAACTTATTATTTTAAATAAATAAATACTAATAATTATATCGACACTTATTAAAATACCTGGCATTTGAGTTGGCACGTCGGTAACAAGAGTATTCTTTTACCCGACGTGCCAACATAGAGTCCTTGTATACAATCTTTTATAACTCATAGTTTATTGTTTGATCAGTTCCAAATGTGATATCACCGTCTTCATCATCATCATCTCGGCATGTCACCAGTCCGTTAGCGTCGTCATCATCAACAAGCAGCGCTCAGCCACAAGTAAGTGTTGTCTATAACAAAAAAAAACATAATAAGAATTCACGCACTTTTTTTATTATGCAAATAATCCGAATTTAGTCCTCTTTCCTATAATAAAAGGATGGAAAGGGACAGTAGATTGAAAGAGGGGACTCATAGGAAGGGAAAATAAGCTCTTTCTGTGTCTCCTCCTCCGTCGATCAAAGGTAGACAACGCATCTGCAATTGCGGCTGTTTATGGGCAGGTCGCTTTGCTATTTCGGCGGACTTAGGTGGCCGCTTACTCGTTTGTAATCTTATAATATAAAAAGTCAATGCTAAGTGTTGATTTGATTGTTGTACAGGTTCCTAAAGCATCGCCGCAGTCTACAGGAGCTCTATATATTCTCCCACCGTCCAGTCAAGGAAATCTACAGTCTTGTCAGATTACCAAAGGTATGAGAGTTTACTAAAACTTAACTTACTTATATTATAAATGCGAATGTATGGATGGATGAATAGATGGATGTTTGTTTGAAGGTATCACATGGGCTGCATGGATCTTGCTGTAATTTGGCATAGATGTAGAGCATAGTCTGGAAGAACATATAGGCTTTTTTTGTGACGTTTTTTTTAAATTCTGTGCGGACAAAGTCGCGGGCGACGGCTAGTAAATAATTAAAGTCATTTTGCTGCACATATTGTGTACAGTCGTGGACATTTATTTGCTGACCATTTCGGTGAAACATAATTTGACGTCGACAATGTAATTAGGTCGTAGTATTTTCATAGCAATGTAACGTGCTAAAATATGCATAATGCCAGTCTACATTACGCCAGTACAGTAAGACAGTTGCGCTAAAATCCAGCGTTTGCATACTGCACTAAGTAAGCTAATAAACTCCATGCTATGCCAGTACTGCTGTCCTACTGTCCTGGAACAATGTTAACCAGGCATTACCGTAAAATTGGACTGCCAATAAATACATTTAGTAGTTTTTTAACTGACAAAGAGAATGACAGTACGACAATGTATGACAAGATGACAAGTGTCACGGTTACGGCGACAGTTTCCTATGATGTTCGATTTTAAGTGGGAAGCTAATTAATTTCTTTCACTGTAAATGTTCATAAAGTTAATTTTAAAATTGCATTTCAGGTAATGGGTCCCATTTGGCAGCCGGTACTCACGTGTAATTAATAAAGTGTGTAGTTAGGTTTGAAAATGTACATTTAATTAAAAAAAAATAACTGAACACCCTTTGATACATAAATATGTACAGAGTGTTATTTTAAGAAACAGTGAAGTGTTTCAAAAGACATTTATTTTGACTATTTGATCTCGTGTTTAGTTTAAGTTTCAAGACACGTTAGGGTTTTTGCATGCTTTCTGGAGACTAACGTGTGTTGCCGTTATAATGGATAGTGCGAACGGAAAGAACTTGTTAAAAGAAATGTAGATATAAGAATAATTAGAAATGGCATTCAAGAAAACAAAATTATATTCCTACAAAATGCGACTTTAGCCTTAACGTGGATTTCCTCTGACGATACATATAAAAACATCCGATCCACTTTATTTCTAAAATAGGATTATCTTTTAGTAAATGTTTATCGACAGTGGAAACGCACTGTAAGCCAATAAATTTATAAATACTTGGCTTATAAAACAAATTCTTTTAAAATTTCGCTTTGAATTTGTTTTCAAATGAGCCTAAAATTAACGAAGCTTTAAATACAAAATGGCAAAGAATAATAAACCTTAAGGTGATTGAAATAAGAGTCTTTTTTATAAATTAATATTTTTTAAGTTATCATTAAAATGTAAAACATTAATACATTTCTTCGTAAAATCCTTAAATATGTCTTTTTTTTAGGTCAATGAGATAAAGATAACAATTTTGTAACTATTAAGTAAGTAAAAACTCAAGGTAAAAGATTTAAGGGTTTTACTTTTATTTTCTTAAGACTGATTCTAAGATTTAAATAATTTAATTGTTTATAATTGTAAGTTATTAATAAATCCGTTCCTGTCTACCCGTTTTAAGGTCTGTGAAAATTAGAAGATTGATTTAGACCAAGACAAAGTAAATATTCGAAACTTCACGATGAATTGTCGTCGAAAGTCGTCTCGGTGAGTACATGCATAGCGACTACATGTCAACTGTATTGATTTGTTTTATCTTGAAAATCACGGCGAAGTTTCTCACGACGATGACACAAAGGTAACTAGCGACTAACTTTAACCTCTATGAATGGGTATCGCGCCGCTTAGCGACTTAATCGCGAGGATTCGAAGTATTTACATTGCCTTCTATTGCCTGACAGCTATATTACATGTTTGATTTTTTAATAATACAATACCACACTCAGCACTGTTTATTGGTTATTTATCTAGACTAAGGGTCTCCTTTACTAACCCTTAAATGTCTCTGTGTAAATATTGATTTAACATTTTGTATATCGACCAAAAACTTCTAAACACTGCCTGTTGTGTATATTTTAAGTTACGAAAGATTTTTAGTATAATATGTATAAGATGTGTTGAATCTGCTAATAAAATAGAAAGAATTTGTGTCTTCGTATTTTATTGTTAAACCTATCGTATTTATATTGATAGATGAAACATCTAAAATTTCTTTACAATGGTCGACACCGTATGTACAATCGGGGAATCTGGCGGTGTTCTAAATCCCGACGCGGTACAATAAGCAATAGGATGCAGCTTTTAAATGTGTATGCAAGAAAAAGGTCGGTCAGTGCTTCACGGCTTTTGTTATGGCGAATTTTGTGAAATTCATCATCAATGTCCCCACCGGTGTCGGTGTCTAACCTAAGTTTAAGGGTGGTTAGGCCATAGTCAACCACGCTGGCCAAGTACGGGTTGGTTGACTTCACACATATCTTTGAATTTCTTCTCAGATATGTGCAGGTTGAATCACGATGTTTTCCTTCATCGTAAGAACGTCGGATAAATGTACATATGTAAATCGGAAATCGAAAAACACATTGGTACATGGCGGGATTCGAACCCAGGACCTGCAGATTGTAAATCAAGTGCTTGACCCCTGATCCACCGACGCTCACGTGCGAAATTCACTGCAATCTAATTTGTTATTTGTAAAACTAGTTTTTCTCAAGGAACAATGCAATTCTATAAGTAGAACACCGCGGATTTCCGCGACAGTACATTCGATGTAATCCACATCAATGTACTCCATACATCTCTATCGGCCGTCATATCTGAATTCAGCCCTTTATTACGCATATCTTTCACACAATCCATTCCTTTACTGTTGTAGCATTTATTAATAAATTAATATTTCCCAATCAACTTGATTTTCCTTTGTTTTCATATAAAATGAAATCTATTATTCTATCTGCTATAAAAACAGAATTAAACGGAATCAATTAGTGAGCTTCAGAGCTTAACTAAAGCTATTATTTACTTCTAAACAATTTAGTGCAATGTTTACTTTATCGGATCGAGCTGGCCTTTTCTTAAGCTATGATAAGGAAAATAGAATCCATTCAAAACAACTAGAGTTCGACGTTTAATTAGAAATTCAACTAAAATCTTTGGAGTTTAGAAATAAGTTCTTTCTAAGAATAATTTCATTTTCAGTCTTATTACATTTCTTCTATCTCTTTTTCTAGTCCTTTTTTAGTCTCCTTTCAAATATGGCCATACCTTAATAATATTAATGCGAATGTTTGGATATATAAATGGATGCGATGTTTGTTAGAAGGAATCTCCAGAATGGCTGCATGGATATCGCTGTAAATTGGCATAGATGTAGGAGACATTCTGGAAGAAAATATAGGCAAGTTATTAAGTTTTTTTTTAGACGAAGTTGCGAGCAAAGCTTTATCTTTAGTAATATAAATGCTTAAGTAATGCGGTTTGTCTGTTCGTTTGTCCTTCTTTTACGTAAAAACTAATGGACCGATTTATTGAAGTCTACTCTTCTCTTCTCAGTTCTGTTCTTAGTTCTGTTCTGTCTGTTTGTTCCGATTAATCTCTTAAATGGTTGGACCGATTTTGACGGGACTTTTATTACGGATGTAATAAGGAAAAACTAGGCTACGTTTTTTTTTTAGAAAAAATGAAGCAATGTTGTAATATACAAGAACTGTTCAGTACCGCGCGCAGCTCAAAGTATATATTTCAAGCGGACGAAGTCGCGGGCACAGCTAGTGCGTAAAAATGGCAACCTTCATAAATTAATTTTATTTTGGTAATTAAGATACTTTAATGTAAAAATAAACTTACTGTTTATATACTATTATATATGACAGCTAACCGGAAGAGGATGCGCTAGACCGCCATCTCGAAAACGGAAATGCTATTCGCGACCACATCCGGTCGTTGTAATGTTTGCCAACTATGAAAGCCATTGTGGTTATTGTTGACTAACAACATCCGGATACAGACGCGTGGATTGTGGAAACGGGGATATTTTTCACTTGTACAAAAAAATATTTTTATGCCAAAAAAAAAATGATTACAAAATAAATCACATGATTTTAAATTTTCTTCATAATAACTTTCGAATACTGTTTCTTACTAGACCAAAGAATCCTCTAAATATAATTTATTCTGATCCTATAAAGAAAATTTATATTTCATATTAGCTGTCGCCCGCGACTCCGTTCCCGCGGGATTAAAAACAGATGTTGGCAGATTCTCAGACCTAGTCAATATGCTCACAAAATTTCATGAGAATCGGTCAAGCCGTTTCGGAGGAGTATGGGAACGAAAATTGTGACACGAGAATTTTATATATAAGATGAATTCCATTTTAATATTTTATATTCCAACACCCTGTATAAACATATTACAATATTCAACTAGAAAAATAAAACTGCAAAAGAACAGCAAGTGCTCCAGAAAAAAGCAACTTTAAACTTCGTAAAATATTGAGTAACTATTGTTCACTTTCTTACAAATACGTTGTGGCCACTAAAATGGCGTAAAATGAATATTTAGTACATTTCTTATCCAAAATAAAAATTATCCAAAATATATTATATTAAAAATAGAGCACCACCAGCTGCGGAATCCCATGACTCAAACAACCAGTGGTCAGGGCTAAAGAGACAGTAACTTTCTCACGATGCGCGCGGTTTCTAGGATAACTGCCTTTTGTATGTGGCCCTTAATCCAACTGTTTAGCGAGAGCTTCTTAAGATGTTGGTCGAAGCTATTCGCTATCAGTCGATTCACCGATACGACAATCGGAATAATGGAATTATTATTAAGGAAACAAACTACTGGACTAATAATGCATAAGTCTTGTGTGATTTACATAATTAAAGTACCGGTGATCGTTGAGACAGTTCAAAAAATATTTTATAGTTAAAAAAGGAATATTTAAAAAATATCTGAAAACTTGGATAACTGATAAGCTTTTATACGAAAACGTTTTAAAAAAATTGTTAGTTTAAAATTAAAACATAAGTATTGAATTATTATCAGTTGCAAATAAGAAAGTTCGATCGAAAAGGTAATTCGCAATACCAAGAAATTCAAGACTGACGTATTGAGTGTGTAAATCAAAGTATTCAGATTTGTCAAAACTGTAATTTATTGTTAAATGTTAATAGCTTACGCTTCTACAATATAAATATTATATTTTCACACACGCCTTCTTTATGGCCCACACTCGAGTGCCTCTTAAGATCCGTAGCGTAGTGTCCGCTGGAGACATGTCGGTCGACGTTCATTGTTTTACTCCCTTATGGTTCCTCTTAGCCGAAACAAGAGCATTCAGCTTTTGTTTGATGTTATTTAGATGATCTACTAACTTGACTCTTACACTATATTAAGGTACTATGTACATGTTTAGCCTTTTAGGCAAAGATAAGAAAAGGATGGAAAGGGGATTTGATGGCTATGGAGACGAATAAAAAAGGGAAATATTCTCTTTTAGTAAGTCTTCTCTTACATCAAAGGTATGCAATGCATCTATAATTATGGATGTCTACGGGCAGCGGTCGCTTTGCCATTTCGGCGAATTCAGGAGACTGCTTGCTCGTTTGTCTTTTAATATATAAATGGTTTTGTATAGGGATTAAATAAATATAGACCCGTTCAACTAAATATTTCCTGAAGGACATATCTATGAGATTCATAAGTTATTTAAATATATTTCTATTTATGTAATAAATTTACATAACGCGGAAATAAAGCGGACGTGTTATGCCCGCGACCACATCCTTTACTTGTAATGTTTATTATTACTGCGTAGATATGAACACAATAATAAATTACAAATGTAACTTGCAATTTTCTACAGAATGAGGAATTTTAAACACTACTTTTTTATCTACCCACTTGAAATAAATAAAAAATTTAACTTTAAAATAATTATGAAGTTATGACCATATGTGCTAGAATTGGTAGCGCTTCATTTTGAAAATGATTAGTGTAGGAGTTAGTTATAAACAAGTTTAGAGGGAAAGATCATAAGGTAGTAAACGAGCGAGCGACCCCCTGAAATCGCTGAAACAGCGTGGTGACCGTTGCCCATAGACATACGCAATTGCATATGCGTTGCCTACTTTGAATGGACGGAGGATGCATAGAAAGACGATATTTTCCTTTCCCATGCAAAATATCCGGAAAATTCAATTAGGGCTCTGAGAAGCACACTTATTAGACTGTACACGGAATTGCTTCCACTTGACGCCTGTCTTCTGTGTGGTCGTGGTATTTAACCGGGCGAGCCGGGCCGATTCGTGCGAAGATGTTAAAGCGGGCTCTACCACTGTTAAAAGTTACTAAGTAAGTACATAAAGTTAAATTATAATTGAATATTTTAAAGCAGGTAATTTAAAAAAAAATCGTTACAATTTAAATCTCATGATTCTGTAAAAAGCTCTCTACTTTGTTAACAATGAATAAAAGGTCAAAAAAAGATATAACTCGCAAGTATTGTAGAGTTCTTTTATCCATTCAGAGTTAAGCCGTATAATAGTACGTTATTTTGTTGAAGTGGGTATTCTTATATTCAAATTATCAACGAATTAACGCTGTTTCGAAATAAAATGCAATTTTCATTCAACATCTAAATATAAAGTTACACTTAAGTGTTGTGTAATTTGTTCAATTTAAGATGAGATTTGGTTGTTTTTTATTATTTTCAAAGCCTCTACTTATTTTTATTAAAAGGTTTTATTTAATTTTACCTATTTGAGTTTAATGTTATGTAAATATAAAGGTCAAGTTGCTTTTTATATTCAGACCCGTACACAAGGAAACATAAATCTCTCAGCGACGAGTTAAGTCGCGAAGCGACTTATGCAATATTGTCTTAAAGGTTCATACACAGCGCGCGTTCGCAACATTTATATCTGTCATCGCCAAGTCGCTCGCAACACTTTCGCAAGTTCGTTGCGATTTTCAAGATGGCGGAGCAACCAGTTGTCATGGGGCGCTATGCTTTTACTGACCGAATAAATGAGCGTCGACGATTCAATATTGTGTACGAAGCACGACCAATTTTGGTATTATAAATCAACCATACAATATTAGCTTTGACGATATACGCTTCTTGTGTGCGACGAGCCTAACTCTACGCCTATGCCTACGTCAGGTCTACGAATACGTCTACGCTTACGTAGTCTGAGTAAGGTTCTAGATTGATAATAGTAGTGTGTTAACTCTACTTAGGATCTACGTAATTATTTTGAAAGTTAAAGCTTTTTGTACTAAAAATATATATTAAACTTAATTCTTCTTTATTTACAAATCTTATCTCTATTCAGTTTGTCTCATGAGATTCTCGACGAAATTGCATTTTGTTTGAATTCGAGTCACGTTTAAAATTGTTCCTTGTCTGTTGTATTTTTTGAGATTTTTTAAATCTCAAATTTAAACGTATTTTACAAATGAATTAAACATGAATGCGTATGCAATTTACTTTTTTAAATACGGTATTAATACATTTAAACAAATAACGATATAATTACTAAAAGAAAAAGCATCTTAACAATAATACTCGTAGTAAAAATCCAAAAAAAGAATTTTTAGTTTTTCTTCCTATTTTATTTATAAACAGCCTATATCTTTTTTACGTGACATTATATCTTTTAACCTACAAATAAAGTAGTGATATTCCACAATAAATGATTATTTTTCGTTAATATATAAGTAATTTCACTAAAATATTAATAAATTAATCGACCAGTAATTATATAACATGAATCCAGTCGGATCAAATAACTAATTAATACCCTCCATTGATTCATCTCGGTATTGTGCCGGCGACAATGGATTAATGCTTTAGTAACCGGCTATAATAGATTGACATTGCCTTAATTAAATAAATATAATATTAATGTACGATTTAGTGATGTAAATATGAGATGATATTGTCTTTTATAAGTACCATCATCATCAGCTCACTATACGTCTCCACTGAGAGGCTCACAGCCTGCCCTAAGTAAGAAGTAACTAGGCCATAGTCAACAACGCTGGCCCAGTTGGTCGACTTCACACATATCTTTGAATTTCTTCTCAGATATGTGCAGCATCACGATGTTTTCCATCACTTTGAAAACGTCGTATAAATGTACATATGTAAACCGAAAATCTTAAAACACATTGGCACATGGCGGGATTCGAACCCAAGACCTACTGATTACAAGTCAAACGCTTAACCTTTGAACTCTCGACGCTGTAATAAATAAATTAATATTTATTTATTTAATGACATAAATAATAGATGCTCTTTTTCTTGAGTATCCAATTTCTTCTAGATCTTACTAATATTATAAATGCGAAAGTTTAGATGGATGGATGGATATTTGTTGCCAGGAAATTTGGCATAGATGTAGATCATAGTCTGGAAGAACACATATGCAACTTATAAAGTTTTTTTTATGAATGTGAACAGAGTTCCAGGCGACAGCTGGCAGCACATATTTTTATTATCATATTGTTTATGTTTTATAATATTTAGCGATGCAATATCGAGACAATGAATTTGAACATATATGCATAGTATGTACATAGGAACATCTGTTTGTGGATTGTCGTGACGACAAATACAGTATGCTCAAAGTAAATACACAGAGCACGGGGCAAGCGACGCTCATTCATATGCGAGAATAGCTTCGATATTCCACTCCATCGATGTTTGTTCTCTACAACTATTTTTGTATATATTGGCAAAGAGTAAACTATGAAAATATTATATTACTAATATTAAAAATGAGAATTTTTAGATATATGGATGTTTGTTTGAAGGTATCTATAGAACGACTGCTTGGATCTCGCTGAAATTTGTCAAAAATGTAGAACATAAACTGAAAGAACACATAGCCTACTACATAGAGTCGCGGGCGACAGCTATAGTAGCTACAGTAATATTGCAAAAACTCTGTGTTTATTCGTGCTTGAAAATTTGTTATAATAACCGTAAGTTAATGACATTAAAATCTGTATAAAACATATCGTTTTCACTGTCATTATCTTTGACAAAATAGAGATGACAGTATGTTTTAAACGGTAATTTTGGTCTTCTTAACTTCTGTGTTACATTTTACTTTTAAGTTGTCTACGACGACTGCATCTACGCGGAGTTTAAATATCTTAATTAGTAGCCTATGTGTTCTTCCAGACTATGCTCTCTATCTGTGCCCAATTTCACCGAGACCCGTTGAGCCGTTCTGAAGACATGTTTAAACACCCACCCAGTTATTCAAACATTCGCATTTATAATATTAGTAAGATAATATTTTCATAGTTTAATTTTTGCTAATAAATATACAAAATCACCCCTAACTACCGCCACCCCTAACTTAGCGAAGGCACCGAGCTCCTCGGTGAGGACGATGATGAGGCGAGATGATGATAAATATTAGTAAAATTTTGTAACTTTTCTTCAAATAGAGTAATGATTATAATACGTGCAGTGAATACCCACGCTTAGAAAACAAAGCTAACTTTTCTACAATATTTAAACAAAAATTGGATTACAAAAATAAAGTTTTATATTAAATTCGATACATAGTTTGGCTTTTTTAGTAATATTTTATTAAAGCTTTTGATGAAATTTATAAACTGTTGTGATAGAAATAGAGAATTTGATATTTGAATGTACAAATATGAATTAATAGTTTCACGTTGATCAATTTTGTCGTGTTGTGCGAGAGTGTTAAGGTACGTTTACACAAAAGCCGGAATCGTACGAACAGCGGCAGTCGCTTCAGAACGAGACAAACGTATGTATTGTTGGAAATATAAACTAGTAATAAAAAGGTACAGGGGACCGAAGAGCTGGCAGCTACCTCGGACAAAGAATTAGTTCAGCTATCCAAAGGGGGAACGCTGCCAGTATCTTCGGGACCTTGCCTAAAGGGACTCCTTTTAATAATATATTTTAGTAAATTATTTGTTTTTAATATTTTATTTTATATCATAGATTTAAGTCTATTCATTAGATTCTTTGTTAGTTTATTGTTAAATATAAGTAATTTTAATATACAAAAACTTTAAAAAACAAATATAATATCGGTTATAATAGCAGTACTAGTTAGGTAGCTAATTAATTTATAAGATCAGTAAATTAACAAATACAGACGTCATTAACAATTTCACAATAATATTAAACAAAAAGAAAAGAGATAAAAGTATATTTGGAACACTGTTCTTCTTTTGTTTATAACTGAAACGGTTGTTGTTTTTCTGTTCTCTTTAAATCAACCTTTTTATTCATAAATGTTTTTTTTGTACAGAACCCATCATGTATTTCCAGACTCTGATTTCTATAAATGGATAGGTCATTTGGTACCGACAATTTTTTGTATTGTCCCGATTTAAATGCGTGGATTGAAGATCCTAATAGTTAATTCTATTTCTATTATCAGTGCTAATCAAGCGACATAATGGCGATGATGAAATAGGCACAGTATACCGCGGTTTATAGGCAGTCTATATGTCGAATGGTTCTCCATATGCTTGCCTCAGTCTGAAGCAACTGCCGAGCGTTATTCGTACGATTCCGGTTTATGTATAAATGCACCTTTAGTAGTGATTAAAAGTAAACATACAGATTGCGTGACTCACAATAGAGTTTAACATAGTATGATAGCATATTGATATTACGAAGTATGACAATTTTTATTTAGAATGTTTTTCTGGTTGCAAAAATATACATTGTTTCGATTTTCGTATTTTCAATCCACCTGTAGGTTTAATTATAAATATTTGTTTGACAAAAGTTGTAGTTTAAGAAAAAAATTCGTGTTTTAAATATAAAGAAATCTATGTAAGACTTTTAAAGTAGCAACACGTAACCAATATGTTATCCTGCTTTTTTCCTTTAGCTTTTTTGATTGAATGTCAATTAAAAATAATTATTACTTCACACTTCAAACTAAAAAGAGATTTGCAACCTTAGTAGAGAATTCCACTACTATAAAAACCTAGTCTACAGCAAAAAAGTATTCCGTCCGTCTCGGAGAGAGCGAGACAGTTGTACACGTACGATAACGTAGTACGTTAAAGCATCTTTCCCCAATTAAAAGGAAGATTAAGGTGCAGTGCTGGTCTGTTTGTGTTTCATCAACACCTTGTTTTCCTTCTTGCAGCAGCTCGAGAGAACTAATTTGAGATAAACAACCTGCTTACTTTGATAACACTTGATGAATTCATGGATGGACGAAGAATAACATAATTTTGTAGAACAAACTATAGCTTAAAGCTTATTTTGACCATACTAGTGTGACTTCCTCTAGCCTAAATGTCGTTATTCAAACTTAATTGCTATTCTGGGGGCATAGTAATGCCCCCGCCGTGTCCAAACATACTTGTTTTTAAACTATTTAACTCATATTTGACACCGTAGAAACTTTTTTTAAGATAAAGGCGAACATTTGTAACTGTTGCTTTTTATTAATATTATAAATGCAAATCTTTAAATGCATGTATGGATGGATACATGTTTGTTTGTCTTCGGAACTGGTGCATGGATTTCGCTGAAATTCGGCATAGATGTAGAACATAGTCTGGAAGACCACATAAGATACAAATTATATTTTTTTTAACCGCGCGGACGGAGTCGCGGGCAACAGAAGAGAATCTAGAATTGGGAAATTTTACTTATTTTTGGTACATTAAATAAATAGCTCTTCAAAATATGTTTTCGTAGTAACAGTTCTAGATTTATCTTAGACTAAGGTTATACAATCTCGTATCTTAGGTCATTTTCCTGTACCTGGCCGTAAAAAATAATTGAATCGCTACGAGAGGGCCCATAACGTTATACTTCTATTATAGGTTTAGATGTGTGTCCCAGCTGGTTGGGATATCTTGTTATTGAATTGAATTCAAATTATATGTACACATGAAATAGCTGTCGCCCGCGACTCCGTCTGCCCGGGTTTACAAAAACTAATGAGTATGTATTAAACTGATATATAAACACGGCTAAACACTCACGTATATACGTCCGTTGGCGGCACCGACTAGTTACGAGCCCATCGGGGGCCCTTCATCAGGATGAGTGGCACTGGTATTATTTCGCGGACGCGGCCCGTCGCTCAGTCACTAGTCGGTGCCGCCACCGGACTTATATACGTGAGTGTTTAGCCGTGTTTATATATCAGTTTAGTATAATGTCTCACGAAAGTTTGAATGAGTATGTATTATTTATTTATTAAAAAGTTACACCAATTGCATGTTCAACAAACACGAGGATATACAAATAACACCGAGGAACATACAGATGACAGGCGTATACGACATTCACTAGACAAGGTTTGAATATAAAGATTGTATACAAATTTAGCCTAAATATGTCTATATATCTATAATTTCCTTTTCGCTTGTATCGATAATAAATTTCACTTCTTACCAATATTATAAATGCGAATGTTTGGATGGATGGATGGATGATTGTTACACGATATCACCTGAACGACTACATGGATGTCGCTGAAATTTGGCATAGATATAGAACATAATCTGGATGAATACAGAGGCTACTAATTAAGTTTTTAATTCCACACGGACGGAGTCGCTGGCGATAGCCAGTCTTTAATAAATAATATTTTTATTATAAATCTTGTATCTTGGAGCATATTTCTTTTGTTAAACGAACAAAAGAAAAAGCTTAGATGATTTTTATAACATACGAGAAACGCTTCAAAGCTCGGCTTTGTTCTTTTTGCTTTGTTAATATTCTCATTGATTTTATTAAAGAAAAATATATATTTTTTAACATGTAACATTTTTTTTTCTAATTATGTTCTTCATTTGGTAAACTATACTAATAGAAAGTCAATCAAGGGTTAAGCACTTTATAATCTGCAGGTTTTGGGTTCGAATCACGCCACATACCAATGTGTTTTTCGATTTACATGTACATTTATCCGACGTTCTTACGGTCAAGGAAAACATCATAATGCTGCACATATCTACAAAGAAATTCAAAGATATGTATGAAGTCAACTCCCACTGGGTCAGCGTGGTTGACTAAAGCCTAGTCACCCTTTTTTTTATAGTGGGGAAATGCGTTACGCATACCACCGCGCCCGAAGAGGGGAAAGGCGCGATGGTTATGTCGGACTCTCTCCCTAGACGGCAGCCTACTGACTAAAACCCCACTGTTTCCCTCAGCTCACCGAGCACCGGGGCGCGGGCACACTGCGCGTATTCATCACACGCCAAGCCTGGTCACCCCTAACTTAAGGTAATGTAGGGTAGAGCAGGGGCTCGGAGCCTACCCTAAGTTAAGGGTGGTAGGGAGGGGAATGGGGACGTATAGTAAACTGATTATGACCAAAAAAAATCATACATATGTATTTTAATTAATTATATCAACTAGAAATCTAACTAAGAAATATATAACAGTCTGAATAACTGAGAAATGTAATTAATTTTGTAAATGAAATAACTTCGTCAGTTCTGTTTATTTGAAAGGAATGAATTTACTCGGAAAACTGAAAGTTTTACCCAACAAATAGATTAATAAATATATTAACTTTACAGTTATAAATGCTATGAAAGCTCACATCTTACTAATAAATGAGAAAGTATTGGATCGATGTTTGTTAGAATATCTCCAGAACGGCTTAATGTAACTTGATAAAATTTGGTAGAATAGACTAGAAGACAACATAGGGTATTATTTTTTTATTATCACGCGGACGTCAGATAATATGACATAAATGATACTTTTTAAAAGACCATGAGATCTGACAATATTTTTCTACATGTCTTTCAGCAAAAACTCAGAGTAACTTAAATAAAATCATTCCGAAGTGCAATTTAGTTTTGCGTTTAAATCCATTAACGATAGCCATGTACTCGTAAATAAATTATTTTATGTTTGGTAAAAGTATGTTTTTTTAATCTCGCACAGACAGAGCCGCGGGCTATAGCTTTCTATATATATAAAAGAAAGTCGTGTTACACTATTTATAACTCAAGAACGGCTTTACCGATATGGCTGAAAATCGGTGAGGAGATAGCTTAGAGCCAGGAGACGGACATAGGATACTATTTATTCATTTTTTTTTAATTTATGCCTTGAAGATTTGCGTTTTATTTAACTTACTATAAATAATATTATAAATGCGAATATTTAGATGGATGTGATGTGGATGGATGGATGGATGTTCGAAGATATCTCCAGAACGGATCTTGATTAAATTTGGCATACGTATAGAACATAGTCTGAAAGAACACATAGGCTACACGAATTAAGTTTTTTTATATATCCACGCGGACGGAGTCGCGGTCTACAGGTATATTTCAATAAAAATAAAAAAAAAATATTTCTCAATCAAACAATCTCGAGTATCTTGGCGTTGAACTTCTCGTGAACTTTTTATATTAGGATTTCTTAGTGTTTCCAACTTTTATTTTTTCAGCTCTGTAAATCGTAAATGAAAAAACTTAGTCGACAATCGGTGCCGGCATCCGACTTTGTGAAAACAAGACATTGCAATAATACTTTCAGTAAAATATTGATTTATTTGTTTTGTATTTTGTCTTACGAAGAACGAAAACGTGATGTTGCGATCTGCGAAGAAATTCAAAGATATGTGTAAAGTCAACCCGCAGTAAGGCACGTAGTTGACTATGGCGTAGTCCAAACTTAGCATAGCCTCAGTACTGTCAATAGGGACTTATAGTGAGCTGATAATTTAATGTTATTGTTTATATAAGTGTATTTAAAATCTATTACACTTGTGAAATACCACGACCACATAGGAGACAGGCGTTTCGTCTGATAAGTGTGCGTCCCGGAGGCCTAATTTAGTCCTCTTTCCCTTCCCACCCTTTTTCTTATAAGGAAAGGATGGGAAGTTGAAGTGGACTTTCCGGATGAGATGAGGGTACATGGGAAGGGAAAATATTTTCTTTCTGTGCATCCTCTCCTCCGTTGATTAAAGTTAGGCAACGCATATGCAATTGCGTATGTCTATGGGCAACGGTCACTTCGCTATTTCAGTGATTTCAGATGGCCGCTCGCTCGTTTGGCATCTTATGATATAAAAAAAAACACTTTCAATATCGTAGAATTGAATGAAATATTCAAAACGTTAGTTTCACACTTGGGCAATGATAGGCTAAGTTTATATAGAACGCAGTTTCGTTTTATCCGACGGTCATTTTGCTCCACCTGGTCGTAAAAAATAATTGAATTGCTTGGAGAGAGCCGTTGTGCTATACCGTCCGTTATATAGCCTTTATGCGAGTTTCACACGTAGGTAGATAGTGAGGCAGAGCAGTAAACTGTAGCAGTACTACTACTGCAAGGATACTACTTGCAACAATCTTGTATAAAAAATATTTTCCCTTTCAGACAGACAGACAACAAAGTGACCTTATAAGGGTTCCAATTCGGACTATATCTTCTAATCTTCCATACATTACTACGTATCCATACATTTTCCTCAGTCTTACTGTATCTTTGTAGCCATCCACATTCAATCTCATTACTTGTGTATTTACACGCTTACCTTTAATAAGCACAAGTTTTATACAGAGGGTCCAGTACGAATTTTTGTGACAATCGCAATCTTCGTTGTCAATTATGTCAAAATTAGTATACGATTCTTAGTGCACTTTACGCCCATTAGGGGCGCTGCACAACATATACAATGACGATTGCCAATATTATTCGTTCTAGGCGTTATTGTTTACGACAATAAAATGTCATGTTAGGTGTGTGTTCAAACGATGGTAGTACTGCACAATCTTACTGTTAAACTTTCTACCTTTGTGTGAAATTTGCTTTAGGCAGACATACTAGTTTAGTGGTTGGCTGGACATGCGTATGGTTACGTAGCTTAATTTCAGCTTATTTCAGACGCTACGTTCCAACTTGACGAAGTTAAGCTTAGAAGAACGATGGAAACATATTTTATGTAGCGTCATGTTTAATAAATTATTGAGTAATATTTTAGTTATTAATTCCTATTTAAATAGGCCTATCTTATTACATACTAGCTGTCGCCCGCGACTCCGTCCGCGTGGAATTAAAAAAAAACTTAATTAGTAGCTTATGTATTCTTCCAGACTATGTTCTACATCTATACCAAATTTCATCCATTCCATTCCAGGGATACCTTCAAAGAAACATCCATCCATCCATCCAAACATTCGTATTTATAATATTAGTAAGATATTTCTAATAATAAACAATGAAGATAATTACGTAATTAAAAGTACTTTTACAAAAAATAATAGCAATAATTTATATTGACAGAATTATAAACCAAATATTTAAAGGAGTTCTTATTAGAAACACGTTTAAAATATATCTTTTATAAATTTTCTTTATATCGTATCGTTATAAAATCAAAGCAAAATTTACGATAGGCAATAACGTTGGTGAATTTATACAAAAATCCAATTCCGATGTGTAAACAAGTTCCGAAACAGTCGGTTTCCACTGCCTTTAATCATATAAGAAAAGCATTGCTTCATCTCATTCATTCTCTTTGAAATAAACAGAGATAAAGATATGTTTTTATACAAGTTCAACGACAGTGGGAACTTACTATAACGCGGCAATCTTATAACCTGGTGCGCTTGTCTTTGGCGCACACGTCGCCATTTTTTAATTTCACAAAACAAACATTAATTTTCTTTCGTTCGACGAACTCTGTTTCACTACTCTTAGCTTTTTTAACGTACAAAATAATGTAATTTTTACAACAGAAAAATTTCATTATAATGATGGCTTTGCTTTTGGAAAAATTGGAGAAACTGTTTATGACACAGTAACTGTAGCCCGCGACTCCGTCCTCCAGAATTACAAAAAAAACTTAATTAGTAGCCTATGTATTCTTCCAGACTATGTTAAACATCTATGCCAAATTTCAACGAGATCCATGAAGTCGTTCTGGAGATACCTTCTAACAAACATCCATCCATCTAAACATTCGCATTTATAATATTAGTAACAAAACATGAGTCTGTCTCTGTTCATATGACAATTTAGGAAAGAATAGTAAACAAAATAAGCGTAAGATTATTAGTCAACTAAAACTAAAGACTAAACATAAGTCGGAAAAACTAAAATTCTCGTGTATTCGTGTCATAAAAATGTATCCTTAAGGTTCCATATGTACGATTTAAGTTGCATATTCAGATTTACGTGTTCCATTGTTCTATAGAATATGAACAACATTGTTATCCGTTTTTATTGCGACACGTCATGAGAATTACGGTGTTGAGTAAGATTAAAATTTTATTAAGGCAACTCTGCACGTTGACACAGTTGCATGGAACAGAGAAAAGTTTTCGTAATAAACAAAAATTAACATTTCAACTGCTCCTGGGATATTTAATAACATACGATGCAAAAAATATTTAAAATTCGAACATAGTTTATTTATAATTTTGTAGACAGTCTTTTGTTTCAGTTCAATTTATTCTATATTTTAACTAATCATTCTACTAGCTTCATCCCGAGACTGCGTTCGCGCGTAATTAAACATACTCGTAGTATGTAGCCTGTGTGTTTTTCCAGACTATGTTCTCCATCTATGTCAAATTTTATCGAGTTTCGTTGAACCGATCTGCACGTACTTTCTAACATCCATCCATCTTAATATTCGCATTTATTAGTAAGATAACTTCATAGTGCATAATGTCATCCATGGATGTGTTAATCTCCAAGGCATGATACTTGTTTGGAAATGGGCAGTTAATGTGTTAAATTGTTTAATATAAAAAAAACCTGTTCTGTTCTAATATTCCATTCGAGGCATTATAAAATATTTTCATACAAACGGGAGACTCGAGTTAAAAAAAGAAAAAAGGAAATCAAGTTTTCTTTTGTTTTCCAATTGTCCGTTGCCTTGGGCATGATTTAATTGAACGAGACATTTTAGCTTTTTCCAGAAGAGAAAAATCGAATTTACCAAACCATTTTGAGAGTTTGTTCTACAACATTTATTTACAAAGATTCTATATATAAAAATCTATATTTTCTATCAAACATATCTAGTACTAGCTGTCGCCCGTGACTCCGTCCGCGCTGTTAATAACAACTTAATTAGTAGCATATTTGTTCTTTCAGTTTATGTTCTACGTATATGCCAAATTTTAGTCAGATCTATATAGCCGTTGCAGAGATAGCTTCAAACAAACATCTAACCATCTAAATCAGTGGTTCCCAAACTTATTTTGTCTACTGCCCACTTTGAGAATAAATATTTTTTTAGCGCCCCCATATTTTCACATATTTAAAAAACACTATAACTTCAAATTAAATTAATTAATTATTGTGACCTGTATATGTATATTAACGGAGAATTCCAAAGGAAACTTTTACTATAATCCGCAACTTGAGACCTGCAGCGCCCACAAGGGGGCGTTATCGCCCGCTTTGGGAAAGACTGTTCTAAACATTCGCATTTACAATATTAGTAAGATAAGATATACACGAAGCCGTCAAAAACTTCCCCATATAAGCAAATAATTTAACCAAACATCTGATCCAAACATTTGATGGGTTATCGATTTAACTGTGGGTTTCTGACATTTTTTTTTAATAAGTAACTTATTTATTTAAATTGTATAAACAATATTATAATATATTATATAACATGTAACGCAACTATAACTATAACTATTTAGCAATTGAAAAATATAATAACTTAAAAATATATACATAAACTTATTATTGAGTTACTTAACTCTATATTAATTATTAAGTCACTAATTAAATTAAAATCTCTATATAAAATATATCCTCATCCCTGTTAAAGTTTGAAACGTAAATTTTCGTCTCAGAAACTCTCAGTAATAATGTAAAAATCGGCAATCAGAGTTTTAATTTTTTCTACTATCATAATAAATTCATATTTAACTTGACATTAAAATCTACGTCCATTAATTACAACGAACCTCATAAAAAAACCTAAATTCCACATCTAACTGTAATCATAGTGACACACAATCTATCATCTTGCAGCGTCTAAAAGAATTTTCTTTCATTTTAATTCATTACATCGCATTGAAAGGCTTGTATGAAACGGTTCAATTTTTCATGCCCATAATAATGGGCGTTAAGTAGCGAATTTCTTTGATATTTACCTTTTATTACTAAATAGGTCAAGGTTTTACAAAAGAAATAAATAACCGTTACGTAGCTTTAAATTTTTACATTAATAAATTCATCATCAGCTCACTATACATCCCCAATGATGGGCTTGGAGCCTACCCTAAGTTAGGTGACTAGGCCATAGTCAACCATGCTGGTCCAGTGCGGGTTTGGTATTAATAATTTGGTTTAAAAAAACACTGAACAGTAGTCTGTCGCAGTTATGAATGTGGTTTGGTATAAAAGTTTTTAGATAAACTGTCGTCCGTTAACTTCGCGTGAGTGGCTACGCAAAACACAATTTTAGATGTAGCTGGAGGTAATGTCGGTGGCTCAAAGGTTAAGCACTTGTAATCCGCTGGTACAAGGTTCGAATCCCACCGTGTACAAATGTTTTTATTTCTTCTTACAGTCGTACAGACTGCATATATCTGAGAAGAAATTCAAAGATATATTTGAAGTTAACCAACTGGGCCAGAGTACTAGACTATAGCCTAGTCACAACGGACTTAGGGTAGGCTCTGAGACCCTTAGTGAGGACTTAGAGTGAGCTGATGATGAGGGCGATATGACTAATTAGATGTCTCTTCTATTGTGACCTCCTTTAGCCTAAATGGCTGAACCTATTTTGATAAGTGAGGTGTCATTCGTTGCCTATTCTTTTATGGTGGGTCATAGAGATATAGTAAATGAAAATTTATTCTAATACTAGCTGTCGCCCGCGACTCCGACCGTGCGGAATTAAAAACAAACTAAATAAGTAGCCAATATGTAACTTTCAAACTATGTTCTACATCTATGCCGAATTTCAGCGTAATCCATTGAGACGTTGCAGAGATACTTTCAAACAAACATCCATATTAGTAAGATGAGAAAATATCTCATTTAAAGATGTGCCAGACTTTATATAATTTTAAGTACATAGTTACAAGACTTAATTAAATCATATCATTACAAAAGTATAATAAAACTCGTAATTACTAGTTAATATAACAATATAAAGTTGAAAGTAGAATTCATATAATTTGCCAACGGGCATAAGGACCGTCGTGGTTCACAATTATTCAAGAAAAACAAAGTTTCGCAAAGGCAATTCGTCGGGTAAAGAAAACTTTTACATCAAAAGACATTTTGTTATTTAAAAAATTAATTGCGGAGACACCAATAAGAAAATGACTTCTTTTGGGCGAAATTAATCCTTTTTTGTGTCAGATTAAAAATACAACATCGTAAAATTTACTGCTAAAATAAATAGACTACTGAGGGCCTAGTACGTATTCGTGATAATGTATTCGTAATGTAATCGACAAAATTTGTATACGCCAACACCAACAAATCTCATACATTTCATCGATGACGTAACGAAACGTATGTCGCAATTTTCGTGGTAGCCCCCATGTTTGAAGAAATTTTCACAAGACCGTTTAAACCTTACTCGGTTGGTTTGTAGGTTAACATAGACTACAAAGTTAATGGCAGGACCAGTAAGGAACAATGTGCCACTTTACAGTAAGAAGGCTGGTGTGGAGCGCACTTAAACACGAAACAAAGGAGGGTAAGAATTTAAATCGACAGTACCAGGACTTCATAAATGAAGTGAGCGATTCATTTCGTAACACGCCCCAACTTCGCTCAGTTTAGTATAGACGGAGAAAAATGCAGCCTATGTTATTCGTCAGTAGAAAATCTTTATTTTGATGAAATAAATTTTAAAATCAGTTTAGCAGTTTTTGAGTTTATCCTTAATCAAATCTTTTCTATGTCTGAAAAAATACACAACTCAAAAAGAAAACAATAAAACATGAAGCTAGCAAAATAAAAAAAAGTTTGTGGATATAAAAAAAATGAATAACGGGATTGTAAACAAGCGTAATATTTTCTTCTAGTAGTATTAGTCTTTTATTTTAAAAATCTTAGACAACTCATCAGTGGTAGAGCCCGCTTTAACATCTTCGCACGAATCGGCCAGGCTCGCCCAGTGAAATAACACGACCACACAGAAGACTGGCATGAAGTGGAAGCAATTCCGCATTTCGTCTGATGAGTGTGTTCCGGAGACCTAAAATTTAGTCCTCTTACCCTTTCCACCCTTTTCCTTATAAAGAAAGGATGGGAAGCGGAAATGGACTTTCCGGATGAGAGGATGCATGGGAAGGGAAAATATTTTCTTTATGTGCATCCTCTCCTCCGTCGATTAAAGGTAGGCGACGCATATGCAATTGCGTATGTCTATGGGCAACGGTCACTTCGCTATTCAGCGATTTCAGGTGGCCGCTCGCTCATTTGCCACCTTATGATATAAAAAAAATAGCCTTCACAGTACAGCAGCTAGTTCAGATTACAATATTACTACACATCTTTCAAAATGGCGTCTCATATTATTTCAAAGAACAATGCACCACTTGATAGAAGCCCTGGTGGTGCGAAGTACCCTTTGTTTTGTCTGTTAAGAGAGGGTGACTTTATATCTGGAAAGAACTATCTATATTTCAAAGTTATAAAATCTTTTTTAGGAAATTAAGTAAAACATTTTTTTTGTATCCAACACAAATGGTAACTCGCGATTTTTCATTTTTTAAATTCTTTCATAGACACGATTAACTGCTAATTTGGATAAATAAAGAATAATTTTAACGATCGTCCAGCGTTTTTGCAATTGAAAATAGTTCGCACTCGTTGATTTTTGTTGGAACCATCTATTGTAAAATATGAATCATCATCGTCAGCTCACTATAAGTCCCAACCGAGGGTCTCAGAGCCTACCCAAAGTGATTAGGCCTTACTCAACCACGCTGGCCAAGTGCGGGTTGGTTGACTTCACACATATCTTTGAATTTCTTCTCAGATTAACGAAAAGAATCATTAGTGCTAATGATTCTTTTCGTTGGAAACATCTATTGTAAAATCATTATCACCTGACTATACGTTCCCACCAAGCGGCTAGGGCCCTACCCCAAGGAGTGACTAGACCATAGTCAACCACGCTGGCCTAATCCGGGTTGACTTCACACATATCTTTGAATATTTTCTTTCAGATATATGCAGGTTGCATCACGATGTTTTCCTTTACCATAACAACGTCGAATAAATGTACATATGTAAATGGAAACACATTGGTACATGGCGCGATTCGAACCTAAGACCTGGAAGATTATAAATCAGTGCTTTAACAGCGACCGTAAAATGTATTGTAAAATACATTTATTTTTTTTTTCTCTTTAACGCGGAAAGAAATCAATCTTTATACAAAGTTATCATTGAAAATTGAATCATTGTAACGAAATAACCATCATTAATTTTGAATTAAATACAAGACTTTCATTGAATTTTGCAACGTCTCGCGTAGCTATTTGATAATGAAAAGGAAACGTTCACTTAAAAGATATTTTCATACTTAAGTATGAAATTTTTTCCGGTTATTAAAGCAACCTTTCAATTTTCTTTTCCTTTCCCCCTGAATTGTTAAGTCTGATTATGGAAATTTGTAATATTATAATGAAATTTATTTCAATAAAAAAAAATCTCCTCGGAAAAACCCATTTAATTTTCCTACATTCTTTTAATTGGTATTAAGGAAAGTCGATTTAAGTATTAAAATTAATGAGATTTAAGATGGGGTAAGCAGGGATCATAAATATTATTTTTCATCAAGTTATAGTTACCATATTTTACCCAACTGATAGTAGCTATGATATACTATGAGCTAGGTCTAGGACCAGTCAATCGTCAATCGAATTTCAGGCGAGGTTGCAGACGAAAGCGCAAGCGTGCCTTTGGCCTCGATGCGTAGGATGATCAGAGGGGTTTAGTGTACTGTAGTATACTTCCCATCGGGAAGAGAATCCCACACACCACCTCGCCTCTTGTCGCGGAGTATGCACAAAGCATTCCCCTTTAAAAAAAAGATAGCAAGAAGCAATCGGTTTTTATATTTTATTAAGTTATTAACTTCTTTATTTTTAGTGTACGTTGGTGGCGCAGTTGTTAAACGGTTGATCGGAACGGACCGAAGTCTACACGTCCAGGTACGATCCCGTCTTGTACTAATGTCTTTTTAGAATTACATAAGTACATTTATCCCGTATAAATCTGTGAACAAATTTAAGGATTATTTGTGACGTCAAATGCATTGGGCCAGCGTGGTCTATGGTCTAGTCGCCCTAACTTGAAGTAGGTTCCATAACGATAATTTTCGAATTTAAGCCAAAATTTTGTACATCATATAATAATCACTTAAATTTAATAATCTAGTAATATTATATTAAATACACAAACAACGCTTGTTTATACTAATTAATTAAGGTTTGCCGATATCAGATTTTTAGGTTATAAAAACATTTCGTAGCGCAGAGAAAATAATTTAATCTCACAGTCTTGTTAACTTTTTACTCTTTATCTTTTCATAAATGCAAAGTAAACATTAATTTTCTCTGAGACCTAGCTCTTTTCAATTATAAAGTAATAAAAAATAAAGTATGTTACTTCGTTCTATTTTACTTAAGAGCATGATGCTTATTAAAACGTAATATTGTTAAAGAGAGCTAAATTATTTTTTTTATGTTTATCCTTTATTTTATATAGAGTTAAATAGAAAATAACTCCCAAATAATTATACTAACTTTTAGACATTATTAATTAGAATCCTTTGGCGCGAATTACGCGCTTTCATTACAAACTCAAGTGTCAGAATGATTAGGGAGGGGACATAAACGTTGACATTTTAGTAAGGCTAGTGTTGCGCCAGTACACCGGCTCAGTGTCGGATTTACTTCCTAACGTACTTCAATTTATTCAGAAACGAAAGGTACACGTCCATTGGCCTGCGCCTGACACACCGCACGCACGGATTTTAGTTTGCCGTGTATGATTTTTGCTTTTGCATCAAGACAAAGCAAATCCGTGAGTGTCGTGCGTCCGACGCGGGCCAATAGACGCGTACCTAATATCAAAAATTAGCATCAGGCAGCCGGCCATTGGAAACATTAAGAGCCAATACTGAAATTAATGTGTGGGTTGACAAGAAGGGATAAAGTTAAGATTGTGTATATTAGAGAAAGTTTGAAAGTAGCGCCAGTCTTGGAGAAACTGAGGAGGAAAAAAGGAAAAATGATGATCACATAAAGCACCAACAGCTACCTGCAACTCATTGTTGATAGAGTGGGATTGGACTGTGCAGTGCTGGCCATGTGGACACGTCTACATGTGCCCTAAAGAATTTTGTTTTATTTTGTGTTTTATTTTTGAGCTAGTGTTTTTAATTTGTATTTTAGTTTTGTATGGACCATGTGTCTGAATTAAAGATTTATTATTATTATAAACAAATAATTAATCAGATTGAATGTGGATGGCTACAAAGGTAGAGGAAGACCAAAGAAAGTATGTGTTGTGTGAGAGAGGATATGTCTATGGGGTGAATTCAGATATGACAGCTGATAGAGATGTTTGGAGGAGTACATACTGTGTCGACCCTTCGTAGTGACAAAGGCAGGTTAAAAAGAAGGTGTCTATTTTGGAAAATTCGTTATAAAATTTTAAAGTAGTCGTGAGACTGATAGTTAATACCTAAAAATATCATGTTTAAAAAATAAAATTTACTATTGGTTACCTTTGACAAACTTTTAGTTTAAATTTAGAGCAGACTGTATAAGACAGGCTGTCGCCAATTAAAAAGATTTGCAAGTTAAGGCTCGTAGCATGTTCATAATTCGCCGTTAAAACTAGCTAATTATGACATTACGGTGCGCACAATGGAATTCCGAGTGACTTTCCTTGTAACCGTAATTGTGGACCTGTACATTGCGTGTTTTGTACTTCTCATTATAATTATGAATACTACAAACGACGATGTGCGTTAATGTTACTTTGGATTTTATGTTTTAAAGAAAGTTCATAGAAAAGTACATACATTTGTGTACTACGGAATTATTAAGAAAATAAAAAAAAGTTTTTATTTTTTATTTTAGACAAAAGACCGGGACTGATGGTACAATAAGTCACAGTTTAACAATTGGAATCTCTACATTTATTAAAAAAAATCCTCCTTTATAAGGCTACTAGCTGTCGCAATCGACTCCGTTTGCTGTGAATTAAAAAAATCTTAATTAGTAGCCTATGTGTTCTTCCAGACTATGCTCTACATTCATGCCAAATTTCATAAAGATCCATTGAGCTGTTCTTCAGCTATCTTTTAATAAACATTAGCATTTATATTAGTAAGATTTCTATATAGCGGTTAAAAAGGTTAAACAGTCTTTTCTGTGATCAATAAGTTATATTGAAAACGCTATTAACCTGATAATCCGAGCTACTGTTGACTGAGCGAAAGCTTTACTTTTTATCCTTAATCCGCAGATTATCAACACGCTATAGTTTTACTAAGGACTTCCGTACACGGACTGCAAACATTGACTGATTCAAGCGATCCGCGGCTTTTTAGCGACGGCTGCAAACAGTCCGGGTTTAGCATAACAATAAAGTTTTATATATGTATTTGGGTAGTTTTAGCTCACATTAATTATCATTATAATGTAATTCCTAATCTATGTTTATATACAATTAATTAAATGTGAGTGTCGGCATAAATCGAAATATAAAATCTTATTTCGTACAAGTATATACAAGTGCTATGTAGTATATACAAGTAGCCTATGTGTTCTTCCAGACTATGTTCTACATCAGTCTTTCCTAAAGTAAGTGATAACGCCCCCTTGTGGGCGCTGCAGGTCTCAAGTTGCGGGTTATAGTAAAAGTTTCCTTTAGAATTCTCCGTTAATATACATATATAGGTCACAATAATTAATTAATTTAATTTGAAGTTATAGTGTTTTTTAAATATGTGAAAATATGGTGGCGCTAAAAATATATTTATTCTCAAAGTGGACAGTAGACAAAATAAGTTTGGGAACCACTGTTCTACATATATGCCATATTTCAGCGAGATCTATGCTGCTGTTCTGGAGATACTTTCAAACAAACTTCCATCCAAACAATGGCATTTATAATATTAGTAAGATTTATGTATGGCAAATAAAGTTTCTCACTGAGAAACAGACTCCTTACTTATGGCCACTTATGGGATTTCAAAGTTATGAATAGATACATAAAAAATTTAATCTGACACACTTTTCTCCAAAGCATAGATTCCATCGATATAACGTTTGAATTACTGCTTAAAGTTCCATTTTGTTCTTTAAATCGCGGCCACAAGTACTTCGGGGACCACATTTTCTTATCAACTTAAAAAGTCAGCTTCAAGTCTCAACTTAACGTTGATATTAATGTTGCCAACGGGCAAAAGTAGACGACGACCGACAATTACCTAAGTTTTCGAGGGTAGAACGAAAACAAAGTTCCCAAAGGTAATTTATCGAGTTCCTACAAAGTTTCTTGTCAAAAAGGTTTGCGTCTGATATATGGAATTGATCTTTGAACAAAACGTCGCCCCGTCAACTCTTAAGTACATTGAAAATCAGTATTATTATATCAAAGAAAGAACAAGAAAGTATACTTTTAAAACTAAGATAAATTTACTAAAACTTTAACAGTGGTAGAGCCCGCTTTAACATCTTCGCAGGAATCGGCCCCGCTCGCCCGGTGAAATACCACGACCACAAAGAAGACAGGCGTCAAGTGGAAGCAATTCCAAGTACAGTCTGATGAGTGTGCTGCGTCCCGGAGGCCTAATTTAGTCCTCTTTCCCTTCACACCCTTTTCCTTATAAGGAAAGGATGGGAAGTGGAAGTGGACTTTCCGGATGAGAGGATGCATGGGAAGGGAAAATATTTTCTTTCTGTGCATCCTCTCCTCCGTTGTTTAAAGGTAGGCAACGCATATGCAATTGCGTATGTCTATGGGCAACGGTCACTTCGCTATTTCAGCGATTTCAGGTGGCCGCTCGCTCGTTTGCCACCTTATGATATAAAAAAAACACATATCATTCGACCACATCATATTATAACATCCAGTAGGATCATGGTCAAACGTAACGTAACTACTAAATTAGCTTTGTATTATAATTCTATCATCTTACGACTATAACTATTCAATTTATCATTGTAGATCGCAAGATATTAAAATCTTTTTAATATTACATATGAAAAATAAAAGGTATCTCCAGAACGGCTGCATGGATTCGCCAAAATTTGGCATAGATGTAGAACATAGTCTGGAAAAACACATAGGCTACTAATTAAGTTTTTTTTTTAATCGGACGTCAGCTGTTTTTACTGTCAAAGAGAATGAGATATGACAATTTTTTTGTACACGTCTTTCACCAAAAACTTCGAGTAACTTAAGTGAAAAAATTTCCGAAGTGCAATTTAATTTTGCGTGCTTAAATCCATTAACGCTAGCCATGTAAATTATTTAATGTTAGATAAAAGTTATGCGGAACCGAACACAGTGGAGTGTATACGAAATCTGAACAGCTCACCAGCCAAAGAGGCTTTCGAACAAAGTTATGCGTCTCTAACGATGAAATTACACGAAACAACCATTCTCTCTATAAACAATATAATACGTTGGTAAACGATAAACTCATGAATAAGCTTGTCTATCAAAGAAAACTATTTAATTATAACGCAATTAGTAGTCGCCTACGACTCTGTCCGCTCAGAATAAAAAATAATATTTCTTAGCCTACGTGTTCTTCCAGACTATCTTTGCCAAATTCCAGCAAAATCCATGCAGCTGGAGATAATTTCTAACAAACATCCTTCTATTAATCCAAACGTTCGCATTGATTTTAGTAAGACTAGCTGTCGCCACCGACTTCGTCTGTGCCGAATTAAAAAAAAAACTTAATTAGTAGCCTTTATGTTCTTTCACACTATGTTCTACATCTATGCTTATTTTCAACGAAATCCATGCAGCTGGAGATACCTTCTAACAAACATTCATCTATTAATCCAAACATTCGCATTTATTTTATCAAGACTAGCTGTCACCACCGACTAAATTAGTAGCCTGTGTCTTCTTCCAGACTATGTTCTACAACTATGCCAATTTTCAACGAGATTCATGCAGTCATTAAGATTAAAAATAAACTAGAAAATGTACCACCAGGTACAACAAGTATATCGAATGAGAACCTTTGTGTTGTACTCAACAATCGTCTCATTGTGTTTGAACACAATGCATCTAAACAACAAACGTAACACGCGATACAGAGCTTTCATCATATTATATGAAGTTTTATCTGAGAATTTATCTTTTATATTTAAAGAAGATAATTTTAACACTTATGGGGATAAGTGAAGGGTTTATTTACATTACCTATGTAATATAAACATTACTCATCATCAGCTCACTATACGTCCCCACCGAGGGGCTCGGAGCCTACCCTAAGTTAAGGGTGATTAGGCCATAGTCAACCACGCTGGCCCAATGCGGGTTGGTTGACTTCACACATATCTTTGAAATTTTTCTCAGATATGTGCAGTTTGCATCACGATGTTTTCCTTCGCCGTAAGAACGTTGGATAAACGACATATGTAAATCGGAAATGAAAAAACACATTGGTACATGGCGGGATTCGAACCCCGGACCTGCAGATTGCAAGTCAAGTGCTTGACCCCTGAGCCACCAAAGCCCAAACAAACATTATTATTTTGAATAATTTGGCGTGAATCGCGCTTTACAAAGTCAAGTGTAAGATTGATTAGTGAAGGGACATAAACGTCGACATTTTAATAAGGCTTGTGTTGTGCCGATACACCGGCACAGTGTCGGATTCCAAACAGTATTTTCTATTGATTTTTTTTTTTTACAATTTTATGTCACTTAAGGCTTCGTCCGTGCGGAATTAAAAGAAACTTAAGTAGCCTATTAGTTCTTCCGGACTATGTCCTACATCTATGCCAAATTTTAGCACGATCCATGAGACCGTAATGGAGATAACTTCTAACAAAAATCTATCCATCCATCTATACATTTATGTATAATATATATATATATATATATATATATATATATATATAAAGATATACTTGTCTGTGCACGTCTATATGTGTAGTCAAACAAAACAGCAACGAAACAACGTTTGTTCCCATCTTGTGGAAAAACATTCGATGTCGGATTCAATCAACAATTTATCGAAGCTGCCTGATCGCAAACAACTTCTGGACACATGCAAACAACACGTTACGTCCCAGGTTTGATTATAAAGGTGTAGACTAGGCAGAGAGTTAACGTTGTACAGAATAAGTAAGAGGTAAAGATGACTGATTTATACATAATTATAAACACTTGCTGACTCAAAAACATACTTTCACAAAACAAGCACATAAACAAGCAAATTTAGAACATAATGAGCGTGACAAGTCCTGTC
The DNA here is from genome assembly GCF_000836235.2 of Papilio xuthus. Classification (NCBI taxonomy): domain Eukaryota; kingdom Metazoa; phylum Arthropoda; class Insecta; order Lepidoptera; family Papilionidae; genus Papilio; species Papilio xuthus. Next base: position 2,247,999 of record NW_013532866.1, on the reverse strand, counting down.
TCTTAAAGTCAAAGTATATAGAGGAACAATCAATCGTACAAGTCTTGTTACAAACTTGATAAGAGACTATTGAAAATTACAACTATTTGAACAAATACGATACCGCCTTTATAAGCCATCAAATAACATAACCAATTTTTTATATTTGATTGAAAAACGTTACTTGAAAATTACAGTATTCTAATAAATTATAGTTGGAGATATTATTTTCTCTATTTTTCTATTACCAGAATAGTAACTACATATAAAATAATTAATAATAAACTATTTAATAAAACTAATTAATTAAACTACCAAAATAATACTATAAACTATATACTAAAACTAAACCAAACTAAAAATAAAACTAAATAATATAAAAAATCGACCCCAAATCGCTGCGGTCGCACGGTAGGGTTCCCAAGAGACTGGCGGCATTTCCCCGTTGGATGGCCAGGCTCAACCTTTGGCCGAAATGCGCGCCAGCCCTTGGATCCCCTGAGGCGTCGATGAGGCGTGCGGAAATCTCCTTAAACAGGCGACGGGCTTCCGCACCCCAAGGCCCCAAGGTCTCCACGGCAAAAGGCGCAAATATATACGGATCTGCCAACGCCGCATATTTACGCCTTTTATTGATTTCGGCTGTCGCCGCAGCTGCGCCGGCTTTACGAGCGGTCGCTCTCACGTGGGATGGAGCAACAGTGTCCACGCATGTGGCATCCCACACGAGTGACCGCCCGTTTTTCCACGGAATGAGCGTCATACCGTCGGGCCTCTTGCCATCGTCTCGGGCCATGCCATTGGGTTCAAGCACTGCCGGCACGCCGGAAGAGGCAAGGGCTCGACGGATGACGTCATTTAAAGCGGCATGGCGCGGAATGCGTCCTGCACTGCGACGACATGCTAAACCGTGATGACCAA
>NW_013532866.1:2210029-2245932 GCF_000836235.2 Papilio xuthus | reverse complement strand
CAAACTTTGATAAAATTACCCTAAAATCTGAAATTAGCTTTGTGGTTCGGTCCTATTTCGTCGGCGCGAATGCTTTGATGTGGCGTGATTATATTTCGTGCAGCAAACTACCTCGTCTGTGAAGTTGCGTCCAGTACTAATCCTCTGTAATTAGGATACGTGCTGCAAAATACCTAAGAGTACAATATAGTAACCAAGCGAACACAATAGTAACCGAGGGTACACGATAGTAACCGACTTAATATTGTTAATTAAATTTGAAATTGCTAATGTCTCATGTTCGTCATTTGGTAAGAAGTTGGGTTAAAAAAATAAAGAGTTTTTAGCACCAATGATCAACGTCTTTATGAACAGCGGTGACTTCGTTCTTTTGTTGAATTTATGGAGCCGTTTGCTCGTTTGCCAACTTGTACTATAAAATGTGTCATGATCAGATATCGTGGGTTCGAATTCAAAATTCATCATCATCTTTGTTAGCCCACAGTTGTGTTCCACAGTGTGCTGCTCTACGCGATCCAATTTTTTTGAACGTTCTCTTGTTTAAAGAGCTTCACAAAACTTGTATGTGTTTTTGTATAGAGTATTTAAAGTAGCAATTAAATTGCAAAAACCTTATCCTTATTAAAAATATCTTCCTGAATTTAAAAATAAGTCTTTAAAATACTTTTTACTACGTCGTATGCAATACAAGAAAAACACGCCTTTTCAATCACAAAAAAAATCCTCCCTCAAACTCGACATCGCTCGAAAAAAATCTTTGATTTGAGTGCGGGCACGTGACCAATTAGTGATAAAATTAGGGGAGGTGATATTGATTCGCGGAAATTCCGTCGGATTCCGTTTCAATTGCAACGGCACTGTTAGGGGTGAGTTTTTCACTTGTGTACAAGAATTATTCAATCACTTGTACACTTATTTTAAATCTTTGATTTTCATGCTTACAGAATTCAATGATATAAGCAAAATAGTAATGAGATTGAATGTGGATGGCTACAAAGGTGGAGGAAGACCAGAAAAAGTATGGAATGACTGTGTGAAAGAGGATATGCATAAGAAGGTTGTAGATTCAGATCCTCATTAGGGTAAGTTTTTGATGAAAATTCAGGAAATAAAAAAAATACAGAGATTTTGATTTTCAAATTGGATACATCTTTTAAACGAAAATAACTTTCTGCTATATCCATACTAATATTATAAAGATTTGATTGTTTATTGTCATTGAACTCCGAAACTACTTTCTGTGTTGGGAGTCTACACTATCCCTGGGTGACTGAGGCTATATTTATTAGTTATAATTTTTAAATTCCACTCGAACGTAGTTACAGGGAACTGCTGAGAAGTTATAATTTAATTCTCATATATTAAATAATTTATTTATTCCACCATTTATAGTTAAAAAATAATACTATGTTTTACGTCTATGACAAATTTTAGCGAGATCCATGCAGCTGTTCTGGAGATACCTTCCAACATCCATCCATCCATGCACCAATACAAGTATCCTTGTTTTATTAATTCACCTTTTTAATCTATGTTTTGTTTGCTTAAAAATATAATTATTTGAAAACTAATACATCTAACAACATTAAAAGTCGTAGTTTAATTTTGGAATTATGGATTTCAAACCCACGACTACATGATCGGATGCATTCTCTTAATAAGCTATTGGAGCTTAAATATTTAATCGATTCTAATCGATTTTTAAATATCAATTGGTACAGTAAATCGAATCAAATTAAGTCTTATTGAACTTTGTATTAATTAACAGAAGTGTTAGAATATGTGTAGCGTGAATCAAAACATGTTAGTACGAATGCGTAAATGGCACTCACAGTGAGAGGTTACGCGTGATCAATTAAAATAACCTGGTCCAATTGAATTTAAGTGTATTGTTTTGTTGATAAACTATTCTTTGTTTACATTAGAAATTGCGTTTTTTATCATGTTTTTAGTCATACTTGTTTACAGAATGTTGTATATCATCTGTATGTTCCTCTGTTTGTATTACCTGTGTGTTATTTGTATATTTAGAGCGTCAGTGGCTCAGCGGTCAAGCACTTGACTTGCAATCTGCAGGTCCTGGGTTCGAATCCCGCCATGTACCAATGTGTTTTTCGATTTCCTATTTACATATGTACATTGATCCGACGTTCTTACCGTGAAGGAAAACATCGTGATGCAACCTGCACATATCTGAGAAGAAATTCAAAGATATGTGTGAAGTCAACCAACCCGCACTTGGCCAGCGTGGTTGACTTTGGCCTAATCACCCCTAACTTAGGGTAGGCTACGTGCCCCTCGGTCGGGACGTATAGTGAGCTTATGATGATGATGATTTGTTATCAGTTTTCTATATTTTATTATATATATTTTACAATACAAAGCGGAAACTACTGTAATATCTATCTAGGAAGTTCTTTAAAATTTCATCTTCTATAGTGATTATAAGAAGTTCCGAGGAAAATAATTAATTTTGCCTTCTACGATAGCATTGCAAAAAATTTTCCTACCAAAAAAGATTCAGTCTTGCACAACCACGTTGTGGAACGGTCTATCCTTGGCGGTATTTCCAAACCAATACCATTTCCTTAAAGGCCGGCAACGCATCTACAGTTCCTCTGGTGTTGCAGGTGTCCATGGATGTCGTTGATCACCTTGGTGTACCCATCGCTCGTTTGCCTCCTTTTCTTATAAAAAAAGCGATTATTTCCAAGATTGTTGTTTGGTATTCAGAATAGCAGGCTATAGTTCTGGAGCATTATATCAGATTAAATTATGATTGGCCGCGCAGCGCAATTTAAATAACCATGTCACGTATAAATATAAATTTTGTGTACGCGCGACATTTTCGCAAATAAATAATATTAAATATGAGACGACAGGAATTATCTTTTAAAGTTAAGTTGTGAACATAAATGTGCTTTTCCAATGTTGAAATGCGAATGTTTATATGGATGGATGGTTGTTAGAAGGTATCTCCGGATCAGTTCAACGGATCACGATGAAATTCGGCAAAGATTACATAGTACGGAAGAACAAAACACGCTTATCTAGAATTACTATTAGGAAAGCATCTTGACATTAGTATCGGGGCGCTAGTGAGCTATATTCATTTAGTTTAAGTTTCACTCACTGGTTCCATAATTTTGTTTGTTTATAAAATCACTAGATGTCGCCCGCGACTCCTACTTCTACTTCTGACTGCGATAACTTAATCAATAGCCTATATGTTCTTCCAGACTATGTTCTACATCTATGCCAATATTCAGCGGGATCAGAGATACCTTCAAACAAACATACATCCATCATCTTATTGTGTATAGTTAATTTAACTATTTATTTCTATTTTAATAATAGAAGCAAAAATCATATTAAATTTATATTTTAGAAACATCGGAAACGTTAGCTTGCTACAAAGCGTAGAGCGAATAACGAATGCATCTCGACAAATATGCCAATATAACGCGCGGCAATTGACATACGATCGATACGTACCCAGTTTTGCACAGATTTATCACCCCTGTCTGCCTCAGTAAGCATTTAGAGGCGTCTATGAATTTTATTAAATCGTCCATGTTATGTTTGTTTTGAACATTTGTAAAGTCAAACAAGGATATCTAGGAGGCTAGACAAAGTGCATTCGCTACGAAGCGAATCCATAAGTCATGTGATTGTCACACCTCAGTTCCATACAATATTGAAGTTCACTATGGAATCGCTTTGAAGCGAATGCACTTTGTAAAGCCCGATTAGAGAGACATCTATAGACCGTCAATGCTCTAAACCGGTGGGTGTACGTAATAACTCATAATTATGATTTTTAATCATTTCACATGTAAAAATTGAACTGAGCCTCCCCCCACCTTGCTTCTGTAACTGACCGTAGTATTTTAAAGACTCCGCTCCCCCCTAAACGGGTCACGAAGTATGGGTACGTTCCAATAGGCTACTTATTAGGGTTTTTTTTTAATGTTGCGCTGACGGAGTCGTGGGCGTCAACTATATAATATTAATAAGAAGAAACTGTGAACTACAACATATAATATTTTACAAATTTTTCAATGTTAAAATGCAATACGTTGTTTCAATTGTGCTTCATAAGTATGAGCAACAAAAGTTTGTTTATGAAATGTGAAACGATTCTACTTTAACACGAGCCCCCGTTTCAAAACATTCGTAAGTGTCGAAAAAAAGTTACACAGCAAGTATTTCTATAGTCTAGACTAGGCTTAATTGGATAGGGTATAAGGGTAGCAATACGCCGAGAGCTTTAGAGCTTAGAGCCCGCTCAATACCGCTTGCTTGTTCCAATAGGGTTGCCACATTTCGAAAGACAAACAAATATTTTAAAGAGAAAAGTTTACGGATTTTAATTTCGTACGATATTTAAATAACTATCATTATTTCAATTTATGCATTTAGTTATATCTTTTCACGTTCGTTAACGGATACTCTTGAGATCGCTCTTTTTTTTTAAATATTTTTCCTTTATTTTTGGCAACTATCTCCATTTAAACACAACTCTCTCTCTCTCTCTCTTGCACCTAATAAAGTTTCGTCTTCTTATTAAAAAGTATTCCTTTAGTTAAATTTGTTACGAGAATATTGACATTGTTATGGAAAGTGCAAACTTATATGTCACAAAGTAGATTAAATTGTTTAAGATTACTTTATATCTAAAGTACATTTTAACAATGGTGGAACCTACTTTAACATCTTCGCACGAATTAGCCCTCGCCCGGTGAAATACCACGACCACACAGAAGACAGGCGTCACGTCGAAGCAATTCCGCGTTTCGTCTGATGAGTGTGCGTCCCGGAGGCCTAATTTAATCCTCTTTCCCTTCCCACCCTTTTCCTTATAAGGAAAGGATGGGAAGTGGAAGTGGATGCAATAACGTTTCACTATTTCAGTGATTTCAGGTGGCAGCTCGCTCATTAGCTACCTTATGGTATAAAAAATCACAAAAAATAACACAAAATATATATTTTTTTCAGTGCTGTAATTTTTTTCAAGTGTTGACAACCCTAACCCGAGTGAACGTCTCACATAAGGCATTAATTTGCATTATGCTCTCTATGCGGTGCATAACCCTATAAAATGTGGTAATGGACAGGCTTATAGCATAAACTATTCCATATGAATTTCCAATACATAATATATTAAAATTAGAGCGTCGGTGGCTCAGGGGTCAAGCACTTGACTTGCAATCTGCAGGTCCTGGGTTCGAATCCCGCCATGTACCAATATGTTTTTCGATTTCCGATTTACATATGTACATTTATCCGACGTTCTTACGGTGATGAAAAACATCGTGATGCAACCTGCACATGTCTGAGAAGAAATTCAAAGATATGTGTAAAGTCAACCTACCCGCACTGGGCCAGCGTGGTTGACTATGGCCGAATCACCCTTAACTTAGGGTAGGCTCCGAGACCCTCGGTGGAGACTTACAGTGAGCTGATGATGATGAATATATTATGTCAAAATTAAAAATTAAGTTGTCTGCTTTATAACTACGTATTTTAGCACTATACTCGTACGTTAATGTTAAATTCAAAACATTTTTTTTGTATATTTAAATTTTCTATATGTTAAAATGTAATTTATATATATACTGATATCATAAGCCGGATGAGTTTGTTTAAACGCGCTAATCTCAGGAACAACTGGTTTGTTTTGAAAAAATATTTTTTGTTGCATAGTCCATTTATAGAGGAATGCTTTAGGCTATATAACATTACGCTGCGACCAATAGCTTTTTTAATACCGCACGAACGGAGTCGCGGGCGACAACTAGTATTCGATAAAAAGAGTATACACAGTCCAAAGCGATCTTTCATTCTCCAACGCATTTGAGAAATGATTTTTTTCCGTGCGGATAAGGGCTTAAGTTGACCTTTGTATCCTTTGGGAGCTTGAAGTACGAGGTCAATTGTAAGTTATTCATGAGGCAGAGCTATCGAACATATAAATTTGTTTTCCATACATTATTCTGTGTGTTTATTTATACTAGACTTTTTCGTATCAAACTAAAACATCAATTTAGAGATCTGAACATAAAAAAGAAAACTAAGTGCGTCGATGGTTCAGGGGTCAAGCACTTGACTTGCAATCTGCAGGTCCTGGGATAGAATCCCGCCATGTAGCAATATGTTTTTTCGATTTCCGATTTACATATGTACATTTATCTGGCGTTCTCACGGTGAAGGAAAACATCGTGATGAAACCTGCACATATCTGAGAAGAAATTCAAAGATACGTGTGAATCAATCAACCCGCACTTGGCCAGCGTGGTTGACTATGGCCTAATCACCCCTAACTTAGGGTAGGCTCCGAACCCCTCGGTGGGGACGTATAGTGAGCTGATGATGATATAGAAAACTGTTACTTTCAACTATTAAAATATAACTCACGCATGAAATTAGGTATAGGCAGAGACCTCGGACTTCAATTTGATCGTTCATCGTTCAAATGTTTATCGGTGGATCGTGATATAACTATTAGTTTGTAATAAATCTAGTAAATAAGAGAAATACATAAATCAATAGTCGGGATTAATGAATGAAAATAAAAGAATCTTACTAATATTATAAATGCGAATATTTGGATGGATGTATGGATGTTTGTTAGAACGCATCACAAGAACGGTTCAACGAATCTCTTTAAAATTTGGCATAGATGTAAAACAGTCTGGAAGAACACGTAGTCTTTTTAAGTTTTTTTACTAAAACACACGCGGAGAGAGTCGAGGGTGACAGTGACAAAATAAAGACATTAACAATGGTACTTAAGAACCAAGGACTTAACGAAATAAACAAGAAATGAACTTATAACAAATCCGTATCCTCGATCGACGTTAAATAAATGGGCCACGTCAATTTCTTGAAGTGCTATCAACAGTACGACTTGAGATGGATTCGATCTGACGATAAATATTCCAAAGCCTCTCTAATTAATGAATTCCTCAATCCTCTATAGAATGTCTATAAAATAATTTAACTCTACTGATGAATTTACGTAGTAATCTATAAGTAGAATATTGAAATATATAACAGTATTTTCTGACACACAAGACTTCGTCTGTCGGATTTAAAAGAACTTAGTAAACTTAGCCTATGTGTTTTCCAGACTATGTTCTACAACAATGGTAAATTTCAGCGAGATTCGTTGTACCGTTTTGGATATACATAAGAAACATAGCCACAATGATCCGCATTTATTATTAGGACTAGCGGCAGCCCGCGAGTCTGTCTCTCTATGTCTCTCGGGACTCTCTATATGGGCTCGGAGGCTACCCTAAGTTAAGGGTGATTAGGCCATAGTCAACCACGCTGGCCCAGTGCGGGTTGACTTCACACGTATCTTTGAATTTCTTCACAGATATGTGCAGGTTGCATCACAATGTTTTTCTTCACCGTAAGAACATCGGATAAATGTACTTCTGTAAATCAGAAAAACACATTGGTACATCTTTCTGTGCATCCTCTCCTCCGTCGATTAAATGTAGGCAACGCATATGCAATTGCGTATGTCTATGGGCAGCGGTCGCTTCGCTATTTCAGCGATTTCAGGTGGCCGCTCGCTCGTTTGGCTGATAGAGATGTATGGAAGAGTTCTGTGCTGAATCTACGTAGGGATAAGGTACAGAGAGATGGTACATTTATATACAGCTTGAAATATTTATATTATTGTTTATCTTGATGTCTTGAATGTCAAATCACATTGATATTTAATAATAAATAAGCTTATGTTTGTCTGTTATTCATGAACCCATTTCATAATTACGTCTGTCAAATAATTTGATCAATCTTAGTTACAATTTTGTATTTAACGAATATAATATACTTCAAATATTAATTTCTAAAATCAATTATATAACCTATAAATTTTCTTGCATAAAATCTTTAAAGAGTTGAGTTATGTTTACTAATTTTTAGATATAATATTGATAAAAAAATCTAGAACTTAATTTAGAGTAATTGCGTAATAACTGTATTAATCTAATGCCGAGTTTACATTATTCCAATCCAGTAATCGACTCTAGCACTGGATTATAATTGGTAAAATTGAACGACCACGAAATTCAAATCAACTAGATTTTGCAGACGGTTTCCAATAATCCAGTTATGCAATCCAGTACATGTAAACGCTGGACTGGAATAATGAGAACTACACATAATTCTAAAGGACATCCTCCACTGCATTTATAAATAATATTATCGCGAAGTATCATAACAGATGACAAACTTTGAAAGAATATTCCGCAAGGGAATTTAACTTCGCCGTTTATTTTTTCAACCACAAAGCGGTCACTAATCTATATGATTAATGAACTTTATGGTAATTTATGTTTATAAATTTATCTTTTAATCAATCATCGGTTTATTTCTACTTACTACATAATAGCCTGCTTTGATTAGACGCTTAATACTGTAATTTATCACAGAGATAGAAAAAAGAACAGTGGTAGAGCCCGCTTTAACATCTTTGCACGAATCGGCCCGGCTCGCCCGGTGAAATACTACAACACAGAAGACAGGCGGCAAGTGGAAGCAATTCCGCGTTTCGTCTACTGAATGTGCGTCCCGGAGGACTAATTTAGTCCTCTTTCCCTTCCCACCCTTTTTCTTATAAGGAAATATTGGGAAGTGAAATTTCCGGATGAAAGGATGCATGGAAAAGTAAGACATTTTCTTTCTGTGCATCCTCTCCTCCGTCGATTAAAGGTAAGCAACGCATATGCAATTGCGTATGTCTATGGCGGTCGCTTCACTATTTCAGCGATTTCAGGTGGCCGCTCGCTCATTTGCCACCTTGTGATATAAAAAAGAGAAAGCTTTGTAAGTCCTAAAAATATTACGATTGCGAATATTTGGATGGACGGATGGATTTATTGTTGCTACTGTCTGCTGCTGATGTCGGCGGAGTCTAGATCTATGCGGGATCAATAAATATCATAAGTAGCCTATGTATTCTTCCAGGTTCCAGGTTCTATGTGTTCTACATCAATACAAAGTTTCTGCAAGATCCATGTAGTCGTTATGGAAATATCTTCTAACAAACATCCATCTATCCATCTAAACATTCGCCTTTATAATATTAGTAAGACTAGCTGTCGCATGCGACACCGACAGTGCTGCATTAAAAAAGAATAATTAGTAGCCCATGTGTTCTTCCAGACTATTGTACGTCTATGCTAAATATCAGGGAGATTATCTATGGAGCGTCGGTGGCTCAGGAGTCAAGCACTTGACTTGCAATCTGCAGGTCCTGGGTTCGAGTCCCGCCATGTACCAATGTGTTTTTCGATTTCCGATTTACATACGAGTATGTACATTTATCCGACGTTCTTACGGTGAAGGAAAACATCGTGATGCAACCTGCAAATATCTGAGAAGAAATTCAAAGATATGTGTGAAGTCAACCAACCCGCACTTGGCCAGCGTGGATGACTATAGCCTAGGCACACCTAACTTAGGCTAGGCCCCGAGCCTCTCGGTGGGGACGTATAGTGAGCTGATGATGATGATCAGGGAGATCCTTGCAGCCGTTCTAGAGATACCTTCTAACAAACATCCATCTAAACATTCGCATTTATCATGTAAGATAATCGTATTTTCTCACAACTGTTATATTTTAAATTTTAATAAAAATAAATATGTTTTAATAATTCATAGAATTTTCTATTTTTTTTTGTAAATCTGCAGTGTTTTGATTTGTTCCCGTTTTGAATTTGATAACATGCATTTTAATGAATCCATGATACGTTGACGCCAAACAATATTTCATGGAAAGTCGTTAATTTTTTTTATACAATATCTGAATTTGATTTACTGCTAACGATGTAGGTATACGTACTATCAATTTTATAAATTTACGTACAGTCACAGAATTAACTTCGCTTCCCACTAATACTAATATAAATGCGAATGTATGAAATGCGAATAGAAAGAAATTTTGGTGTCAGAAACCCACATTAAATAATTTAAATTTTAAAACAATTTTACTTAAGTAATAAATTCAAATTATTTGACAACTAAGCCAATTTCCTAATTGTACCCAAAACAATTGTAATACGTGAATGGAATTATGAATTCGTTAAGAAATTATTTTAGAATTCATATCGACAAGTAAGGAATAAATATTTAGCACTAGTGGTCGCCCTCGACTTCGTCAGAGCAAATTTAAAAGTAGTGTATAACATTCCCGCGTTAATCAGCTATCTTCTCGTCGAAATCCCGTCAAATTCGGTAAATCCCTTCCGTAGATTACTATCAACAAACGCGGCTTTCGGACAGACAGACAAATAAAATGACATTCGATATAAGCAACGCAAATTTGAAATATGATATTTTATTAAAATGACATGACATGAAAATGAAAGTTTGTATTAGAATGTGAGGTTTCTGTGAATGTTTTGTGTTATAAGTGTTAGCAAAATAAGTAGCTTAAATAATTAAAATGCCATACCAAGATAGTATTTGACGCAGACAGTGGTAGAGCCCGCTTTAACATCTTCGCACGAATTGGCCCGGCTCGCCCGGTGAAATACCACGATCACACAGAAGACAGGCCTCAAGTGGAAGCTATTCCGCGTTTCGTATGAATAGTGTGCGTCCCGGAGGCCTAATTTAGTCCTCTTTATTTTCCTATCCTTTTTCTTATAAGCAAAGAATGGGAAATGGAAATGGACTTTCCGGATGAGAGGATGCATGGAAAGGGAAAGTATTTTCTTTCTGTGCATCCTCTCCTCCGTCGATTACAGGTAGGCAACGCATATGTAATAGGCAACGGTCACTTCGCTATTTCAGCGATTTCAGGTGGCCGCTCGCTCGTTTGCCACGTTATGATATAAAAAAAGACAAAGTCGCGGGTAAAGCTAGTTTCTGAATAAAGGATTCCTCGTCTTTTGTTTCCATGATACATCAACACTGGCTTATTCCACGGACGTTAGTGTTAGCACATAAAATTGGCACGTGCTCCGATAACTAAGTCTACGAATGCTATAATACTTATCTCTTGGGTCGTATAAAGAGATATCAATTACTTATTTATTATACAGCATCTTAGATACTGTAATATTAGGAGTGAGATGAAATTATTTTGCAATATTTATTAAGTTAAGGCCAAGGAAAAATTGGCATCACGTTTTCATATTAATTTACCAAAACTGTAGTTCTAAGGTTACTTTACTGGGTACAAAAATACATTAAAATACTCTTCCTAATGCAGAATAAATCTTTACAAAGTTAGTCTTTACGCAGTTATATGTCATGGAAATTGTAACAGTCTTATCAAAGTAAGGGTGACTAGGCTTTAGTCAACACAACCCCAGTACGGTTTGACTTCATCTTTGAATTTCTTTGCAGATAAAGATTAAACACATAGACGTTTAGATTTCTGTCTGGTCGGGACAAGCGTATAACAACTGCGCCAATGACACTCAGAAAAAATTAGCAGATAGTGTGAAATTAGGTATGTAACATTGAATACAATGTGGCAATTTTTAGTTATTTAATTGGAATAACGCATATGCTTTATAATTTTAATATTAGCATAGACTAGCTGTAGCCCGCGACTCAATCCTCGCGGTAATAAAAAAAATAAGTAGCCTATGTATTCTTCCAGACTATATTCTATATGTATGCCGAATTTCATCGAGATCCATTCAGCCGTTCTGGAGATACCTTCAATCAAATATTCATCTAAACATTCGCATTTATAATATTAGTAAGATAAGTAATAGATTATTTTCTCTCTTATTAAAAATCTTAGTTACGTCAGTCATCATCATCATCAACAGCTCACTATACGTCCCCACCTAGGGGCTCGAAGCCTACCCTAAGTTAAGTGTGATTAGGCCATAGTCAACCACGCTGGCCAAGTGCGGGTTGACATCACACATATCTTTGAATTCCTTCGCAGATGTGTGCAGGTTGCATCACGATGTTTTCCTTCACCGTAAGAACGTCGGATAAATGTACATATGTAAATCGGAAGTTGAAAAACACATTGGTACATGGCGAGATTCGAAGCCAGGACCTGCAGATTGCAAGTCAAGTGCTTGACGCCTGAGTCATCGACGTTCTCAGTTACATTAGTACATCAAAATTATTAATCAATTCTAATCTACGCTATGTCATGTTAGTACATTCCACAAACAAAACTATCGATTAATGCGTCTAATTTCGTATTCAGCTTGGTGCGGTACAACGTTAAAATATTCAGAATTAATTTTAGATAGTGAAATATTTAACAAAGTTCCAGTTTCCCGGAGCCCTGTTATATTAGTTGAAGGTCCAAGGCATCATTTGTCAGGTCACGAATAGGTCCCCTTGAATAATTCACCCGCTAATAAATTATTCCTTGTGACGTCAGATTATATTGATTTAAGCGAAATTCTAATGTAAATTAGCATAACTATTAACAGTTTACTCCAAAAATTAAAAGTTACCTAAGATCCTTTTACATAGTTTAAAATAAATATAACTTGGTTTTCAAGTTCAAAACAGTATTAAAATTTCACCCAATCTCTGTTATATCTTATACTAGATGTCGCCTGAGACTCTGTCCACGTGGTATTAAAAAAGAACGTAATTAGTAGTCTATGTGTTCTTCCAGACATGCTCTACATCAGTCTTTCCCAAAGCGGGCGATAACGCCCCCTTGTGGGAGCTGCAGGTCTCAAGTTGCGGGTTATAGTAAAAGTTTCGTTTAGAATCCGTTAATATATATATAGGTCACAATAATTAATTAATTTAATTTGAAGTTATAGTGGTTTTTAAATATGTGAAAATATGGGGGGCGCTAAAAAAATATTTATTCTCAAAGTGGGCAGTAGACAAAATAAGTTTGGGAACCACATCTACATCTATGTCAAATTTCAGCGATATCCATGCAGGCGTTCCGGAGATACCTTCAAGCAAATATACATCCATCCAAACATTCGCATTTATAATATTAGTAAGATATAAAATTCTCGTATCACAATGTTAGTTACCATATTTTTCCGCATCTGCTTGACTGATTGTTATGAAATTTTATAAGCATATTCAATTTGAATTGAAAATCGACTATAATTTATTTTTTAATCCCTCGCAGTTTCGCAGGGGACAGGTATAGATAAAGTTATGTTTTGTACATACAAGCTTTTGCCCGTTTCGTCTCCGCTGAATTAAAAATAGATGTATATATCAACTGTATTAATACTATTATAATTATTACTCAGAGATGTTTAATTACACTAAAATAGTCTTTTTGATTCTAAAGTTAGTATGGTTGCTTTTAAAAATTAATTTGCATACGAAAAGACTCATTTAAGGAACTCTTAGTATGGAAGTTATCTTTGATAGATATTGAACGTCCCAACAAAAGCAACAGGTGCAAAATAATAGTAAATAGGTCATCAGAGACAGTGAAACATTGTGATTGAAGACTACAGTAACATTTCAATATTCCCGAGAGGAATAAGTAAAAAATAGCTTCGAAAACAAAACCCACAATTTTATGTTTGGTATAATCAATATTGAAAAAGACATTTTTATAAGTTACTAAACAAATTGGCAACATTATTTAAAATGTGTATAAAAAAATCTTATTTGTATTTATGTTGTATCCTCAGGGGTCAAGCACTTGACTTGGAATCTTCAGGTCCTGCGTTTGAATCCCGCAATCTACCATTGTTTTTCGATTTACATATGTACATTTATCCGATGTTCTTACGGTGAAGGAAAACATCGTGATGCAACCTGCACATATCTGAGAAGAAATTCAAAGATATGTGTGAAGTCAAACAACCCGCACTTGGCCAGCGTGGTATGGCCTAATCAACCTTAACTTAGGGTAGGCTCCGAGCTCCTCAGTGGGGAGGTATAGTGAGCTGATGATGATGATTGTATTGATTATTTTTTTTATGCATTATAATATCACATCTCTATCAACTGTCAAATCTGGATTCATCACTTCTTATGCATATCATCATCAACTTGCCCTTATCCCTACGAAGGTTTGGCACAGTAAGTACTCCTCCATACATACTCTATCAGCTGTCATATCTGAATCTACCCCTTTCTTACGCATATCTTTCACACATTACATCCATACTTTATTTGGTCTTCTACGTTTGTATCTATCCACATTCAATCTCATTACGTTTTTGTTTGTATTCCGTGATCCGATATTCATTCAAAGATTCTGCGAAGTTCTTGACATGATGTGACTGGGCTCTAACTCTCCATTTCCATTACATATTGAATTATATTCGTATTTGCGCAATGCGGCATCACAGCCGTTGTGTTTTTGTGCCGACATCGACCATTAGTTAATTTGCAATAGTGCGACCGTTTAAGCCTACGTAATCTAACATTGCTACGCTCTATAATTTATTGCTGTGAAATTATTCGCCGTGAATTACAACCACCGCAGACAAACTGCCTTCACCTTTGTTAGCACAGTTTGTGAAAATAGGAGAAAATATTACATTGTAGAAATACTAGTTGTCGCCCGCGACTCCATCCGCGCGGGATTAAAAGTAGATGTTGGCTGATTCTCAGACCTACTTACTCAAAATGTTCACAAAATTTCTTGAGAATCGGTCAAGCCGTTTCGGAGGAGTATGGGAACGAAAATTATGACACGAGAATTTTATATATAAGATATCAAGATGACAAGATGAGGATTGTTGTTGACTTGACAATAAAAGAACTCTTTTAAAGTTAAACTCACCTGTAGGACATCACCGTATTCTTATGTAATGTTACTGACATATTAATGTGTACCAAGCTTAAATATATACTAATATTATAAAGCGGAAGAGTTTGTTTGTTTCAACGCGCTAATCTCAGGAACTATTGGTCCGATTTGAAGAATTCTTTTTTTCTTGGATAGCCCATTTATAGAGGAAGGCTTTAGGCTATATAACATTACGCTGCGGACAATAGTTTTTTATCAATTCCGCGCGGAAGTAGTCGCAGGCGACAGCTGTAAATAAATGAAAAGGATTCTCGTTCTTGGCTACTTAAGCAACAAGTAATTTTGAAGATGTTCAGAATATTGAAGAGCCAACTTCAATGCATGCAAAACTATCCTAAAATTGTATAGATTTGTGCAAAAGCTGTCACTACAGTGATTTTGAGGTTCTTTTCTTTGAAAGTAACACATATAAACAATATTATAAATGTGAAAGTTTATAGGATGGAAGGTATCGTCAGAACGGTTGAACGGATCTCAATGAAATTTGACACAGATGTAGAACATAGTCTAGAATAACACAGAGAAGAAGAAGAAGAAGAGATGGAGTCGCGGACTAAAACTAATAATAAACCAATTCTTCTATCCTAACTTCCTTTTTCCTACGTTATTGTGTCATGAACGTAAAATTATTATTATATCCTCTGATCAGTTTAAGCTTATTATAAATGCGAATGTTTGGATATTTCTTTGAAGGTATCTCCAAAACAGCTGCATGGATGACGCTGGAATTTTGCATAGTTTGGGAGAACACATAGGCTACTAATTAGTTTTTTAATTCCGCATGGACGGAGTCACGGGCGACTGCTAGTTTAGACACTAATTGTATGTATACAACCAACCATCGTATGCAACAGACGGTTCTCTAAGAAATAAATATCGTGGAAACGTCAAATATAAATAGCAAAGGGAAGTGACATTTCCAGACTACAAAAGCGTCTCGAGAGCGGTAACGACTTCCCCATTTCAACTTCCCTTCACATTGTTACATCTTATTTACAGTGGATTTAATTCTTGGTCTACATTAGTTGTTTTGTCATATTTCAATTTTTTGTTGCTAAACTCATTGGATCAATAACAGTTGATGTTCATTGCTAAAATGTCAACACAAGACTATATATCTGTCTCTGTTTTATTTAAAATAATGAAAGGGATGGTAATATTTTATACTAGACATTGAGCCTTGAGCTGCCAATTTAGTTGTTGATTTGAAGCTCTTTTGAGTCTGTTCAGTGCTGATTTACACATTAACTCTCGATCATTCAGACATCTATACTGAGAAAAAGGCAGTCTTTATTCCCATTTCTTCCATATTGCAATGGTGGTATCGAGTAAAACAAACTCTTTTAAAACAACACTAGCCTGTCGACCGCGACTCCGTCCCGCACGATTTACACTAGATAAGTAGCCTATATGTTCTTCAAGACTATGTTTTACATTTATGCCAAATTTCATCGAAATCCGTTCAGCCGTTTTGGAGAAACCTTCAAATAAAACATCCATCTAAACATTTGCATTTATAATGTTAGTAACATTGACGTCCATATTAATCTTCGGTGGTTAAACTGTTCAAACACTTGTTTAACTAAACAGTGTCTTACTATATTTTTTGGAGGAAGTAATACAGTTAAGTTAAGTCTTGTAATCTTTTTAGAAATTGGACGTTTTATCTTACGGTGAAGGAACACATCGTGATGCAACTTGCACATATCTGAGAAGAGATTCAAAGATATATGTAGAGTCAACCAGCACTGGGCTAACATGGTTGATTAGGGCCTAGTCAAACCTAACATAGAGTAGGTATCGAGCTCCTCTGTAGAGACGTATAGTGAGCTGATGAACCATTGTGTAAATTGAACGTTTTTTTATTTTAATACTTTCTGTATTTAATAATAAATATATATGAAAAACGATTTAAATAATTTACAATGTTGTCAGTTATTTATCAAAGATTTAATCAGATTTAACCTTAAATCAAATTGATTGGTCATTGAAAAATATATCGGTATTCAAATTTAATTGACATTACGAAAACCACCAGTTAATGAACAATGAAAATTATTCCATGTCGATTTTAATTCAAATTTAATTTTCTCGCAAAACTTTTACTGCAAATTAAAAATACGATTAAATGATTTGAACACACTGTTCAAATTGTGATGCAATTTACAGTTTTAAAATATTGCTTATTGATTTTCGACAGGCGTTATTTCAATGTTAGATAGTTTGTGATTATATTTATTGCTGAACTCAATTACTTTTTACTGGATAATTTGGTAAGGCAAAAACTGAGCAAGTCTACGAAAGTCTAAATTCCTTCCTTTGTTATAAATAAGTATTATAACTTTTAATACGGTCGATTTTAATAAATTAATGCAATATAATAAACACATATAATAATTAAACATATACGAACTTTATTGTAATTATTGATAGCAAAGTGGTATATTATGGTGGAAGAGAATACATCAAGTTACAACAGGGAACACAAGTGATTTGTGTTGTGGATTAAATTCTTTGATTATATAGAAATGGACTAGACATACAGCTGCCGTTATACTAAATAAATTTTGCAACTTTGCGGTGATGAAACATAGGCGACAATCACTCATTTGCCTATCATATTGACATGTAAAAACAAAACATCTTTACGAACTAACGTTACAATTAATATTAATACTAGCGGATCCGACAGACGTTGTCCTGTCTACATGTCTTTAATTTGAAAATTTGACACTGCGATGGTAGCGCCGTCTGTCGGATCCAATGTAAAACATTCCAAAATCAACAACTACTAATATATTAAAAATTAATTAAAAAAACATTGTCCAGCGGACAAAATTGTGAATCTAAACCATACCCAGATCCCCTTGAACACACACAAAAAAATTCATCAATATCGGTCCAGTCGTTTGAGAGAAGTTCAGTGACATACACACTCACAGAAGAATTATATATATAAAGATAATAACATGAAGTTAAGGACTTTTTATTCGTTTTTATTTGTCAGTGGGAAAGGAATCGCTTGACAGGTCCTGTCTCTTCAAAGTCTAAGATAAAGTTGCTCGTTGGGCTGCGAACTGAAATGTGAATTTGATTTCAGATTAGATTGCAGATCGACTGTGTGTTTGTGCGGAGTGTTTTGCTGCGGATTTAACTGCGAATTGCTTCCTATCCATGATGTTTGATCTATTTATAGGTATTGAATGAGTTATAAATTGAGTTTTTTTTTTATAAATAGCAAGTCTAAATGCAACCAGAATCATTTGGCCTGAAATATGCCGAGAGGAGATCGAGTCTAACATAGTAACCACGCTGGTCTAGTATGGCTTAGTTTGAAACAATTCTTTAGTTAAGATTTATTCATTTTATGTAGGTTTCTGTCTAAAATCTCCTATTAAAACATGCTTTGACACTGGTAGAGCCCGCTTTAACATCTTCGCACGAATCGTCCCGGCTCGCCCGGTGAAATACCACGACCACACAGAAGACAGGCGTCAAGCGGAAGCAATTCCTCGTACAGTCTGATGAGTGTTCATCCCGGAGGCCTAATTTAGTCCTCTTTCCCTTCCCACCTTTTTTCTTATAAGGATTGGAAGTGGAAGTGGACTTTCCGGATGGGAGGATGCAGCTACAGGGAATATATTTTCTTTCTGTGCATCCTCTCCTCCGTTGATTAAAGGTAGGCAACGCATATACAATTGCGTATGTCTATGGGCAACGGTCACTTCGCTATTTCAGCGATTTCAGGTGGCCGTTCGCTCGTTTGCCACCTTATGTTATTAAAAAATGTTGTTGTCTCTGTGTTGTCAACGATAATAACAGGAAAGACGATATGTTTTATACAGAAATTTTAGACTCAGTAACCCACTATAAAGACTACTTAACCGTAGATTACGATGTTTATTTATAAGATTCTGTTAATAAATTATAGAGAATTAAAAACAAAATCCTAGCAAATAGATAATGTAGGCTTCCCTTGACGAATGTGTACATTTAAAATGGTCTTCTAGTATAAATAATTTTATGCCGAAATCCATCCAGCAGTTCCATCACGTACGCAAATAATGTCTACGCGGTCTGAATACAAGATATATAATAAAATTCAATTACACTAAGATATTATGAAAGACTTCGTAATAGTTTTATACTATTATTTAGTTTTAAATCTTAAGTTCAGATTGATGGGTGTTAGAAGGTCTCTGGTACAGGTTGACGGATCTCGATGTAATTTGGTATACATATAGAGCATAGTCTGGAAGAACACGTAGGCTATTAATTAAGTTTTTTTTTTATCCTTCGCGGAGAGTCGTGGGCGACTACTAGTGTAATACAATAGCAAATAAGCAACACACTTAGTAGTTCCTAAGTATCTATTGCTCTGCCTAAATCTACAATTAGCGGCTCCCTGAGTGACCATTAAAATACTAAATTTTACAATATATTTTTTTCATCTTGTCATAGCGTAGTTTTAGTTTCATCAATCATAATAATTAGATTATGTATTAGAAAATCTGGAATATTTAAGCCATTTAATAAGAAACGCAAAATATAAATTGATGCAGCTCATCAAATAGATCCAGGGAAGACTAAGTGTGATGCTGAAGAATATCCTGGCTAAAAAACCTACGCCAGACCTACGAAAATGCATCCGTTATTCAGAGCCGCGTTTTCTAAAGCACAGATTGCTTTGATGAGGCTGACCTTCGAGAGATTAAGCACTTTAAAAAAAAGAATTTATGAGATCTACCCTAAGCAGGCTCTCTGACTCTGAGTGAGATAGTTATGAAGTTAAACTTTTCATATTTAATAGTCCAGCGATAAAGCGATTTCTGTATAATTTTTCTGAAGCTAAACTGCTTGCTGACTTCACCTGATTGAACAATAAATCATTCACATAAGCGAACTAGCGGCGAAAAGGAAATTAGTTACGTCAAACCGTATCATGAATGACGGCTCGTTATTATAGTGTTCCGCTGCTCTTTTCTATTTCAGTGTTATACTCATTTTTAAAAATTCAACAACAAGCTTTGTCTTTTAGTGAATATGATTATTTAAAACCCCTATCAAAAAATATCCGCAAAGTAATTTTGATTGAGTGATGTTGCATAGTGCCATCCAGTTTTTGTCAGATTAGATGAAGAGAAGAGAAACGCAAAATAAGTTGCAGATGATTGAAAGATGTTGCATAGTGCCATCCAGTTTTTGTGAGATTAGATGAAGAGAAGAGTATCGCAAAATAAGTTGCAGATGATTGAAAGGTGTTGCATAGTGCCATCCAGTGTTTGTCAGATTAATATTGTGGGATGGAATTTTGTATAATAATAAATAAAACACATCCTTTATTTATGAAGAATTGATTTGGTTTATTTTCAAATCGAAATAGACAGATAATATTTAAATTCCCATATTAATATATTGTAGAGTAGTTGTTAAAGTTATATTTCAACTTGGATCATTTATCTCATACGTGACATGTTGAATAACACCGTCCAATACGTGACGTCAATACAAAGTATCAATGGAACGATTCCCAACTAGCTTTTGACTTTATTCCCGAAATGTAAAGTAGTTTTATTTAGTTCTTTCAACGTCCGTTCCTTTGAAAGTATTCGTGTTGTCCGAATTTCAATGTCTACGATTAGGTCATAAAGGCTTTGCACCAAGCGTAACACTTAGCTTGCAATTGTTTGACACATTTAAATATTATAATATTACTTAACCACAACAGAAGATATATCCATCTCTTTCATTTTATTTAAAAAAAAACTGAAATAATACGTTAAAGGTCTTCGCTCATTACACTGACTCAACGCTCACTTCACTCGAATTCAACTCACACAATGGTAAAGAAATGTGAGCTTTATGTTGTGTTCTTTAAGATTCAATTTGTCGATACGTAAATTGACAGATTACCAATTTTTTTTTTGTATTTTAGGCTATGGAAATCCTAGTATCACATTTTATCAGTTTGTACTATGTACCTCTTCTCTCTCATTCGCTCTACCTATTTTATATCTGTCTTCTCTGTCGTGTAACGAAACGGACGTGAATTGTGACGTGTCCTTGATATTTAACAAGCGTTTCAAGGTCAATTATCAATAGATACCAATATATTACTTCAAAAGCGTACCTTAAAATGCTTTTTTTTTAATTTTCAACAGATAATATTCATTTGTCTAAGAACTTGTTTAAAAAAAAATAATCTTACTATCTTACTAATATTATAAATACGAATCTATAGATGGATGAACAGATGTTCGTTTGATATCTCCAGAACGGCTATACGAATATCGCTGAAACTTGGCATAGATATAGAACAAAGTCTGGAAGAATACCTAGGCTACAAATTAACTTATTTTTTTTATTCCGCGCGAACGGAGCTCGAGGGACAGCTAATAATACATTCGTACAACAGATGAACTTTAGCATAAAGCAAGCTTTAGTTTCAGTATTATAAACAAAACTATAATACAACTGGCCGACCCTTTAGCAGTTTGAGGAGTTGCTTCAAACTCTGTTAATATCGTAATAGTCATTACACAAGTTTTGCAAGTCAGGCTTCCTTGCTTTTGCGGTAGTTTGTGAAATTTAAGTATCAGCATAAGATGTATCAGAATTATATTAAGCCGACAGTAAGCTTACATTGTACATCATCATCAGCTCACTATACGTTCCCACTGAGAGGCTCGGAGCCTACCCCAAAGGAGAGGTATAACCCGGGCCAGTGGGGGTTGGTCGACTTTACTAATGACGTTTAATTTCTTCTCAGATTTGTGCAGCGTCACGATGTTTTCCTTCACCGTAAGAATGTGAGATAAATGTACATTTGTAAATCGAAAATCGAAAAACCCATTGGTACTTGGCGGGATTCGAACCCAGAACCTGCAGATTGCAATTTAAGTGCTTAAACCCCTGAGCCACCGGCGCTCTAACACCTCTCTACACTGCACATAACTACAACAAACACCATTTGATATAGTGTAAACCCACGTTTAGAACTGGTAGTAGAAATCTGTCTTACACGCGATGAAAATTAAATAACCGTATAGTTTAACTTTCTGCCTCGTACAGCCGCGTTATGGAATGGGCTGTCCTTGGCTGTATTTTCAAACCGATACTTGGTCCTTTAAGACACGAGCGTATCACCATCTCAAAGGCCGGTTCTGCGGTTCTTCTGTTATTACAGATGTCTATTGGCGTTAATGAATAAAGTTTCAGTAAAGATCCTGAAGAAGAAAGGAAATAATCTGACTAATATTATAAATGCGAATGTTTAGATAGGTGGATGTTTGTTTGAAGGTGTCTCCGTACGGCTGCATGGATCTCGGTGAAATTTGGCATAGATGTAGAACATATGGAAGAACACATAGACTTACTAAGTTTGATTTTAATTCCGCGCGGACGGAGTCGCGGGCGACAACTAGTGCGACATATAAAATGAAAATGCATTTAAAGTAACCTGAGTAACATCAAAGAATTGTTAAACAAATAAAGATAAATCTTTCATATTTCTACTACGAATTTTTAAAAGTCTAAAACGAGAAATTCCTTTATAAATAAACTCATTTTTATTTACAAGCTCCATTGTGGATGATACAATCAAGAGAGAAAATGTGACGTCATATCCGTCAAACAAAGACGCTTTGCGCCCTGACGACTTCCTGCATTTCAACTTCCCGCAACGCCTTTAAAAATATCCGGCCCCGTTTTACTTACAAACGCGAAAGATGTCATGAATTTATAAATATACATTGCGTTTTAACATTCCTTCTAGATGTACTTACTTCATATTGTTCTTACTCGATTTATGGTGGGTTTCTAAGTTCAATATCATAATTTAAAATATATTGTTATCTCCGTTTTGTCATTTGTTTTAGAGATTTTTGTTTTAGAAAGCCACGGCTAACGATAGACTAAAATGTCAGATGTATACGATCCGTTTTTTCCTAGTGTCTGTTAGTTAGCCTTTGTTTTTTGCTCGATATTTTTTCAGGATTCCGTGCCTCGAAAGGAGAAAAACGGAACTTGTATAGGATGACTTTGTTGTTCGTCCATCTGTCAAGACCCTTTTTCTCAAAAACGCATGAAGGAATCAAGCTGGAATTTATATCAAATAGTCAGGTCTGCTGTCCCTTGGTGTTGTGAAAATATCAAACTTTTAAGCCAACGTAATCAAAAGATACAGCTGTTTATGTCGCAAATTTCTGCAATTTTTTAAATTACTAATCAAGTATTTACAAGATTGACTTAGAACATTACCAATTTCCCTTTAGTTACTGTTACTAGCTTATTATACCATCTACTATACGTCCCCACAGAGGGGCTCGGATCCTACAGTAAGTTAGGGGTGACTAAGCCATAGTCAACCACGCTGGCCAAGTACGCGTTGACTTCACATATATCTTTGAATTTCTTCATATATGTGCAGCACCACATGTTTTCTTTTACCGTAAGAACGTCGAATATGTACATATGTAAATCGGAAATCGAAAAACACATTGGTACACGGCGGGATTCGAATCTAGGATATTGCAAGTCCAGTGCTTGACTCCTGAGCTAACGACGTTCTTAATTTAAATATAACTTAATACATTTAAAAAGAATAAAGTTTAAAAATAATAAATCAACATTGGTAAATGGAATGAAATACACAGTCATTGGTTTTCAATGTTGATGCGTAATTACAATCTCCCAAACGAACCGACACCGTTCAAATGCACGCTCCGAATAATTTGCCATGAGGGAAACATTTGGAATTTATACAATGAAATGGCATGATTGAATTCATATCTTCAGATTATTTCTTCTTAATATTTTACTGCGTTAATATTACCAGACTAGCTATCACACGCGACACCGTCCGCACGGAATTAAAAACTAACTTAATAAGTAGCCAATCTGTTCTTTTAGACTATGTTGTACATCTATGCCAAATTTCAGTGAGATTCGTTCAGCCGTTTTGGAGATACCTTCAAACAAACATCCATCCATCTAAACATTCGCATTTATAATATTAGTAAGAAGTAAGTTAATCTATTGGCGAAGAAATTTAAAGATACATATGAAGCCAATCACTACGTCATGTTGACTAACTCCCAGCGTAATCACAATTTTCAAAACTTTTTAAAAACTAGCAGTCGCGCTCGACTTCGTCTCCATACTTCTCGTCCAAGTCCCGTCAAAATCGGTCCACCCGTTCCTGGATGATCCAGAACATACGCTTACTTATAGATAAACATACAGACAGACAAAAAATTTAAGATTTTTCGTTATCACCAACTCATATACATCGTGTTTACAGAATATGATATATCCTGATCTACAGACACTCTAATTTTATTATATATAAATGTATTTTTTTTCTTTATTAAATAGTTGCAAGTTTGATATAAAATAAAGCCTTAATAATTTCTCGTAAGTGTACATGACCCACTTTAGTCCACATGTTACGTGACAAATTGTACGTCCGAACATTATTTGAAACGTAGGATTTCTAATATTATATATGTGAAGGCATTTTCACACCTTTTTCTAATCCCCTACTTACAAAGAATTAATTGGCGATGTAACGAATAAAAAACAGGCAGATTGTCAATTATAAATCTTACTAATATTATAAATGCAAATGTTTAGATGGATGGATGTTGTTATGTATCTTAAGAACGGCTTCATAGGCAACGACGCTAAAATTTGGCATAGATGTAGATCATAGACTGGAAGAACACATAGGTTACTAATTATGTTTTTTTTTTAATTCAATAAAATTAAAAATAGTGCGTTCTGTTCCTACATCTTTTAACCTCTTTTTTTGTAAAAATATTTGATTCGTATTTCTTTACGGATTACTATTACTTACAGCACCTACAGACGTAATTTACTTATGTTAACTAAAATAATTTTAGTAAAAAAAAAAGTTTTATTTCTATATTACTGGAATTGTCATCAGTACATCAAAGATGTGTACCAAAATATATATTGAATCTATGGGAAATCACAGTTAATCGGCATCACAGGGGACCGAAGAGCTGGCAGATAACTCGGACAAAGAATTAGTATAGCTATTCAAAGGAGGAACGTTGCCAGTATCTTCAGAACCTTGCCTAACGGGACTCTTTAAAGTAATATATTTTAGTTAATTATTCGTTTTTAATGTTTTATTTAATATCAATTTATAACTCTATTGAAAATCGTTCCCATTTTAATTTCATTTTAAAATGTTGCTAATAAATACTTCTTATAACTAAGATTTGTAATTAAATTAATTACAGTTTAAGCTATAAGTTTGCGTAGCGTCAAGTAACGAGAGCGCACAATAGAAGATTGATCTTACGACTCATTCAGTATAGAAATCCAAGCTAAGTGCTAATTTGAATTTCAAATACCAGGTTATCCAGATAGAGGTTAGCAATGAATGGAGGAGCATTAAACACTCCAGTGTCGCAACGTTGCCCATTTATTTTCAACGCTGTAAGCGCAGATGTGCTATAAATGTGAGGTTACTTTATCAAGGATGTTTTAAGTAAGCTTCAAATCTAAATTGAAGCGCTTTATGCTTAATGGTTATTGTAATCAATTAGAATTAGATGTAATTAATCTTTTATAATACAGTAGGTGCAAGGGCTACATTTTACTTATATTTCAAATGCGAATGTGTAAATGGATGGATGTAAGAAGGTTTTACAGGGGTAGAGCCCGCTTTAACATCTTTGCACGTATTAGCCCGGCTCGCCCGGTGAAATATCACGACCACACAGAAGACAGGCGTGAAGAGGAAGCAATTCCGCGTTTCGTCTGATGAGTGTGCGTCCCGGAGGTCTAATTTAATCCTCTTTTCCTTCCCACCCTTTTCTTATAAGGAAAGGATGGGAAGTGGAAGTGGACTTTCCGGATAAGAGGATGCATGGAAGGGAAAATATTTTTTTTCTGTGCTTACTCTCCTCTGTCGATGAAAGGTAGGCAACGCATATGCACTTGCGTATGGGTAACGGGTAACGTCTATGAGTAACGGTCATTTCGCTATTTCAGCGATTTCAGGTGGCCGCTCGCTCATTTGCCACCTTATGGTATAAAAAAAAGTGTTCTTCCAGACTATGTTCTACAACTATGCCAAATTTCAGCGACGTTTAAAAAGCATTTCTGGAGATACCTTCAAACAAACATCCATCCAACATTCGCATTTATAATATTGGTAAGAAGTAAGATAAAGTGTACAAAATACATTTTGAAAGAGAAGTTCAACATATTTATAAATATTTTTTTGCCAAACTAGAGTCTAAAAATACTATCATCATCATCATCATCATCAGCTCACTTATACGTCCCCACCGAGGGGCTCGGAGCCTACCGTAAGTTAGACGTGACTAGGCCATAGTCAACCACGCTGGCTAAATGCGGGTTGGTTGACTTCACAAATATATTTGAATTTCTTCTCAGATATGTGAAGGTTGCATCACGATGTTTTCCTTCACCGTAAGAACGTCGGATAAATGTACATATGTAAATCGAAAATCGAAAAACACATTGATACATGGCGGGATTCGAACCCACGACCTGCAGATTGCAAGTCAAGTGTTTGACACCTGAGCCACCGACGCTCTTGATAATAAAATACTAGAAATAGGTTTTATTTTTATGGCATTGAAATCATATTCCAAGTATCCATTAGTTTATAGAAATAGAATACAAAGATGCGGGAATAACAAGCACGTACGAGACTTAACACGTATTTTTAGTATTTCTTTGATAACTTCCTAAGAAGTGTTCTCATTCGCCACTTCATAACCTTTGTCTGTCACTTGCATTGTTCTCGTGTTTATTTTTTTTAAAAAATCCAGCTAAAACTATTATTAATAGAAATCTACAAACTTTTGTCCAAAACTCTGTTTAAGGAATTAAACAAAAACTTAAAAGCTTATGTATAAGAGCGACGGTGGCTCAGTGGTCAAGCACTTAACTTGCAATCTGCAGGTCCTGGGTTCGAATCCCGCCATGTACCAATGTGTTTTTCAATTTTGGATTTACATATGTACATTTATCCGACTTTCTTACGGTGAAGGAAAACATCGTGATGCAACCTGTACATATCTGAGAAGAAATTCAAAGATATGTGTGAAGTCAACCAACCCGCACTTGGCCAGCGTGGTTGACTATGGACTAATCACCCTTAACTTAGGGTAGGCTCCGAGCCCCTCGGTGGGGACGTATAGTGAGCTGATGATGAGATGATGAGCTTATGTATTCTTACAGACTTTGTTTTTCTTCTATACTAAATTTCAGCGAGATCTATTTTGCTGTTCTGGAGGAACATTCTAACATACATCCATGAAAACAAACAATCTTTTTTCTTTTGCATGTTACATCAGAACTTTGATCTCCCTCTTCTACCCTTACACAGGACTGTTAATTAATAGATGAATCGTGGGTTTCTGAGACCCAATAGCCTTGTATAAAACATATTATTATCTGCGTTGTCAAAGTTGTACAGAGATTTTGGTCTCACAAACTCACGGTTAATCAAATAGTGTTAGATTTGTTTAAATTCCTTTGCCTTATTATGCCTTTTTTAAAGTTCACATTTCCATAATTTTTTCTATCAATCAAGACATGAAAAAACACAAGTAATATCCAAGAATCCAAAATATCAAAAGACCGCAAAACAATTTCATTAATAAATTTAAGGGACATAACCTATTCAAAGGGTTAGCGAAAGAAATTAACACCCTAACAATTAAATATAAAATCCCTTTTATGTTCCACCAAAATGTTAATCCTTCAGAATTATGTCATAAGCGAAAGCGGATATGTTTTTATTTTTGAAATGTGTTGTGTAAAAAAACATGCATAAGTAAATAAACGGCTACAACTTTCAATACATCTATACTATATAACAGACTTAAGAAGACAATGGTACAGTCAAAGAATTAAATTCGCTTCCCACTAAGTATCTAATTTCGTACAACAAATTGTGACGTAGAACTTCACTGCAATACATATTGTCATCCTTTACATACTCTTTGATAAAATAGAGAAAGCAATGTTTCAATAGGATCGTCTCGTCGTCGTAACGTTTCTCAACATGTTCGAAACAAAATCTCTCTACAAAACGTTTTGTCATCTCTGACAAAACGGAGACAACAATATTTAAACGGAGATTTTGGTCTAAGAAACCCACAGTAAGAGCTATATTTTAACGATATAATAATAATATTTTCATGATAATGGGTAGGAAAACACGTCCTCGACGTTTTAGTAAGTACGATTATAATTCCTATGAAAGAAAACGCTAGTCGTTTATCATTTAGACCATATTTAAGACGTAAAGGATAATTACCCTTACCCCTCCAGTAAGCCAAGGGAACGTTCTTTCAAACGTTTTACGATATTAAAGTCTCTTAGAATAAAAAATTAACAAAATTCATATATCATGTAATAAATTAAATAAAAAAAATATATATTTAAAACTGGCAGTTGCACGAGCGGAATTAAAGAAAAATAAGTAATCAATATAGACATTGAAACAATTTCATTTAATTCTATTTAATGCGAACAAACAAACAAATCTTTCTTATTTATATTATTATCATATAATATTAATAGATGTAGAAGAAGGTTTTATTAGAATCTGACAAATGGAACTCCCGTCGCATACACTCTTATGAGCTATGGGTGTTAGTACTGCGAAATCTAAGCTCTGTTTTTTTCTTATGCTACACCTAAATGGCTAAACACTACTTCATCTTACTAATACTATAAACTACCTGTCGCCCGCAACTCTGTTCGCACGGAATTAAAAAAAAAAGTCCAAACTATGTTCTATATGTATGCCATATTTCATCGAGATCCGTTCAGCTGTTTTGAAGATACCTTCAAACAAACATCCATCTAAACATTCGCATTTATAAGTAAGAAGTGAAAGCTAAGATGAATAGATTGATGGTGAACTAAATGATAGACCTCGCAAGATTTGGTAATTGTATAATCATCATCATCATCATCAGCTCCCTATACGTCCCCACCGAGGGACTCGGAGCGTACCCTAAGGTTATGGTGACTAGGCCATAGTCAACCACGCTGGCCAAATGCTGGTTGGTTGACTTCACACATAACTTTGAATTTCTTCTCGGATTTGTGCAGGTTGCATCACGATGTTTTCCTTCATCGTAAGAACGTCGGATTGATGTATATATGTAAATCGAAAATCGAAAAACTCATTGTTACATGGCGGGATTCGAACGCAGGACTTGCAGATTACAAGTCAAGTGCTGAAACCACTGAGCCACCGACGCTCTATTGCATAATATGGGAGAACAAATAGACTTATTATTTATTTATTTTTAATTCCGCACAAATATAATCACAAGCAAAAGCTAGTAAAATATAATAATAAAGTTAATTTTCTGAGATTGAATAAAATATATATTCTATTATTCTTTTGTAATAATCAAATATAAAAATAAGGTATAACAATGATGCTTGACAAAAGGTTATCAAGTGGAGGATGAAATTGAGAACCCTTAGTAATACCGAACAAGCCATATGAAATGGTTTCTTATTATTATGGTTAGGATCATTGTTCCTCCTACTTATATGTATACTAGCTGTCGCACGCGATAACGTCCGCGAGGAATTAAAAAAAAACATAATTAATAGCCTATGTATTCTTCCAGACTATGTTCTATATGTATGCCAAATTTCAGCGAGATCAATATAGCCGTTTTGGAGATACTTTTAAACCAGTGGTTCTCAAAATTATTTTGTCTACTGCCCACTTTGAGAATAAATAATTTTTAGCGCCCCCCATATTTCCAGATATTTAAAAACCTCTATAAATTCAAATTAAATTAATTAATTATTGTGACCTATATATGTATATTAACGGAGAATTCTAAACGAAACTTTTACTATAACCCGCAACTTGAGACCTGCAGCGCCCACAAGGGGACGTTATCGCCCACTTTGGGAAAGATTGGTTTGAACAAACATTCATTCATCTAAACATTCGCATTTATAATATTAGTAAAAAGTAAGATTACATAGTCATGTTACCTTTCTTTAAAACACGATAAAAAAAGAAAGAATTTGCGTAAAATGTATGAGAAAATATAAGAAATATTGTGAATCTTAAGATGTCACCGTTCGAAAAGTATTCAAGATAGAAATCTGCACCTTAGGAATTAAATATAGACTTTGTTTTATGGTTTAAAGTAATTTATTGTGAATAACATAAACTTAAAGCGAGTGAAATATCATTTCAATGTATCTGTAATTCAAGAAACTGCCGTACACATGAATTTCTTATATATATTTAAATAGCTGTCGCCCGCGACTCCACGCGCGAACAAAAAATAGATAGCCGCGATTCTTAGACCTAATGAATATGCATATAAAATTTCGCAGGAGTATAGTAACTAACATTGTGTCACGAGAATTGAATATATCAGCCTAACTGTCGCACGCAACTCCGTTCGTTCGGTATTGACAAAATATTGGTAACTCATGTGTTCAGACTATGTTCTACATATAAATTTCAGCAAGAACCGTTTAACCCATTTGGAGATACGCATTTATAATATTAGTAGGAAGATGGAAAGCTATAGTGCAGTTTTCATTTTACGTCGTTTTTAAAAAACGCTTTCCGCTTGTGTTATGAACCACACGATAAAGATGCAAAGGGTGATTATGCTCACCTTCTACTTCACCTTTGCGCTAAGCTTAAGAAGCGACCTTTAAAGCGTTTTCTAGTAAGATATGTACCGAGGGAAATTAAAAAAAATGCAGTGAAGTTTTTCTCTTTGATATTTTTCAAATGAGATATTTATAGTTAAAATTAGCTTTTAAATAAAGAATATTTTTTTGTATCTAAAATAAATATTAAATCGATAACAATCTGAGGGGCTCGAATCTTAGTTAGGGGTGATTAAGCCATAGTCAACCAAGCTGGTCCAGTGCGAGTTGACTTCACATTTTCATCTTTCATCGCAGATATGTGCAGCATCACAATGGTTTCCTTCACCGTAACAACGTCGGATAAATGTATGTAAATAGAAAATCGGAAAACAGGTTGGTGTAAGGGATTTAAACCCATGACCTGCAGATTATAAGTCAAGTGCTTTAACCCATGAGCCACTGACATGAGACATTAATGTTCACACATTAGTTGAACTATGATGGTCAATTTTATTTTTTATTTATTTATTTATTTCATGTAACAGTAAGTAACACATATTGGGAAAAATATTACAATGGTTATTGGAAAAAAAATGGAAAATATACGACGTGTGCACGTACCCAGTGTCGCACTATCGGGCAGTCAAGCTTGTCGCTAAGGCCTCATAGTATGGTGTTGGGGCTATCCTGAACTCAGCGTAAAAGCG
Source organism: Papilio xuthus (assembly GCF_000836235.2). NCBI lineage: Eukaryota > Metazoa > Arthropoda > Insecta > Lepidoptera > Papilionidae > Papilio > Papilio xuthus. Next base: position 2,214,804 of record NW_013532866.1, on the reverse strand, counting down.
AAGCTATCCGTTTGCGCAGCACGGCGTTAAAGCCGTCAATATATTTTATAATCGAATATCTTTTTTAATTATGTTTTTTTGAACAGTTTTCTGGACTTCTGTATCAAATTTTATCTGTGTCATATTCAACGTTCGTAAATTTCATAATTCCTTTAAAAATTCCCTTTCGCTTTACATACTAATATAATTATATGTATTTATAACTGAGGGTCTAGCACGAATAATAGCGACTCACGAGTCGTAACTTAATCGACAAAATATGTATGAGTTTTGTTGGTGTATTTTTCACCACGTTACAAATTTTGTTGATGTTGCGAAAATGTTTTCACGAATATTCGTGATAGGCCCTCTGATACCGCAATGATATTTTGTAATATAACACTTACGTTAACGATAAAATGTGCCCACAAAACTTTCTGTGGATTCCCGTGCTATTTTTCACGAGGAGCCATATGTTTTGAATGACAAAATTAATTGGTCGTGGTCGACCGTAAATTAATTTTATTTATCAATATACTTACTGATAAAATATTTTATATTGTATACAGGAATTCACTAAATAAAAGAGCTATTTTTGTGATTATGTGAAAATACTAAAATTCTACTACGATTCATCTATACATATGAATAAAATTGGAGTGTCTGTTTGTTTGAAATAACCGTTTATTACTACAGTACCTGGATGACCGGACCGAGCTTTGTTTTTTTTTAATTGTGTTTTTGGAAATTATATTTAAGTACGAATTACTAATAAAATGATGAAATATGAATAATATTTTTCGATCTTACCGATAGAAAAAGTTAAGTTTATGTTTAAGTGAATATGAAACAAAGGTTAACTTTGTTTCCATTCGACAATTGTAAAGTTAGTACATCATTCAAAAACTTTGCATTTCAGACACGTATTTGGATGGTGTTATGTAACAGGTCGCGTTTCAAATAAATTGTCAAAGTGGTGTGCTAAAATGCACTAGGATAAACATTGCTTTGAAGACACAAGTGAATTTACACATGACACAAAGTGAGTCTACTTCTTTTTTTTAAAATTAGGTTTAGTTACACATTTTTGGTCCGCCTTACATCTTAATATATTCATTTAATAACCTACTTTTTAACCGAATTCAAAAAGGAGGAGGTTCTTAATTTATCTATATGTCCTTTTTTTCGTAGGTTAATATTAAAATATATGTATATCTATTTTCATTATAGATTCTCTTTGGGGTGTTTTCCCGTACGTTTCAATTTATTCTAACGTCCTGTTTGTCACATTTGTAAATTGCTTTGCGCGTTACAAATTGAATATACATTTTTGCTACACTGATTGCAAGCTACACTGCATATTCAGTTGAATAAGATTTATCCAAGTGAGTGTTGACAAAAATGACATCATAATATGTAATGGAGGACGAAAACTGTCGCGCCAACCCTGCGAGATGATGATAATAATTCATAACTAATCAGACAAAACTTTTTAAAACCAACTGTTCGTCTCAATTAAAATAATTAAAAATTGAAAAAAGACTAACAACTTGTCAAGACGATTCAATCGAGCCGAAACTCGATGGGTTAGTCTAATTTCATTCCAAAGTTCCTATGACTACTTTCCAGCTCCATCATCAGATCAGCACCATGTCATCATAATATTGCATTGTCACGCGATTAAGACATGTATGGAAAACTTCATTTTCAGCGGTATCCAGGAAGTGGGTCAAATTTAATTTGCATGATTTGACAAATTATCTGGACCAGATAAAACTGAAGTAGTTTGTAAAAATCTATGTGAATCTACCGCTGTAGACTTCGGTGATGATAAAAGAGTGAATGAACTTCTGCTTACAGACATCTGCAATATGTTATAGAGTTGAAGAAAGACCTGCATATAATGGTAGAAATATTAAATTGTTATCTTATTTACATTTTTTATCTTGTAGCCAAATAAATTTACTCCAACGATTCTGGGAACGAATGTTAGGTATAAATACAATCGCAATTGCATTTCCATTGTCAAATTCAAATGAAGGATTTATATTTAAAAACTAACTGTACGCGCGACTTCGTCCGCGTGAAATCCTGTCTTTGAGCTTCACGGTACTGGACAGTACTTGGACATGGTACTACTTCAAACGTTGCCTAAGTTACTCCTAATTACCTTAGCTACCTGCCAATAATATCCCGTCAAAATCGGTTAAGCCATTTCAGAGATTAGCCTGAACAAACAGACAAAAATAGTAAAAAAAATATATTTTGATATATGTACAACCATATACATGTATAAAAACACACTTATATCAATATTACAAACAGACAATCTGATTTTATTTATATGTATAGATAAATTTCAACCGAATTCATTCTATTGTTGGGTATTTCTAAATATTCAGCTTTAAAAATTCTTAGAATGGACGAAAATAGCTATTTTAATTTCGTAATTCTATCATTTGTGCAAAATAAATGCATTATGAATGATGCTTAGGTTCACGCCTTCGTCTGGTCTAAAGTACGTCTGATCTTGATAAGAAATTTTATTTTTATTTTAGACTACTTAACTATAGTTTGATTTATATGTCTAGGTTCGGAGACAATGCTATTTTTCTCAATTTAAAAAACTTTTTCACATTAACAATTTAATCTTGAATTTTCACCACTATAAAACTATCAATAGTTCAAGAGTGAACTCAGTGAATCTGTTCCTCTCTTTTCCACAACATAGGTCATATAATCTTCTGTCTCTCTCTTGTAACGAAATTTTACGTGACTTTTTGCTTTCCATTAATTAACGCAGATTTGTCGTATGCTTAACTCTTAATTACATCATGTCCTTGTCTTTTTCCCAGCATATGGAGTGTATGCGCACCAGTTTTGAACCTCCAGGTCCAGGATAAGTTATTGGCATTTAATTTGTTCATTTGCATGTCACTTTTACTCCTATAATGTGACCTTTCACGTAATCCATCTATCTCTTTCTCTCTTTATATTTTTCACCTCTAAATAATCCTTGTTTAAAATGGTATCTAGGGATTGGTTCAATTACCACGTACTTTAAAATAAAGACGTTTACACACGATCTCTTAATTGCAACATCATACTGTTCAGTTCGTCAATCAGAGCCGACGTGCGGTGGCTCGGTTGAATTAGATTTTGAACCTAATTTCGGAAGCTTTCACACGGCCGAATGTGTTAATTGCCTTACGACGTCCACTCTTGAATTAACACCTCTTATGTGCGAAGTCTATCGTATATTTTAGTAACATAAGAAGAATATCTAAATATGTACTTAATTATGATCTGTGATATAAAATTTAATCTATATCTTACAATATGCATTTATTAATTTTAATTTTCTTACCATTTCTGTTTACCGTTTTTCGTTTTTGTAATATTATTAACAACGTCGTACTTGGTGGACAAGAGAACAAAAAGGTTTGGCCACACACTCGTGGCATTTTCTAAGGTTTATATTTTACTAATTGTAGCCCGGACTCCGTCTGCGCGGAATTAAAAATAAACATAACTAGTAGCTTATGTGTTTTTCCGACTGTTGAGCGAGTGGACAGTATGATGATGTAATGAAAGGCTGGTTGTGACGGATGATTGTAATGCAAAATGATTATGAAAACAAATATGATTTGATATGGATGTCGTCGGTCGGAATGGCGTGGCGCAACTGGTAGATGTAGAGTGAAGGGCGCGCGGGGCAGCGGGTGGGGTCTGTAAGGTTGTCCCCCGCACTGCTGCCCCACCGTCGGTGTCGATACCAAACACAGACTATGTTCTTATCTTTGCCAAGTTTCATCGAGATCCGTTAAGCCGTTCTGAAGATAGCTTCAAACAAACATTCATTGATCTTTCTATTTTGTTTTAAGGTAAAATTCCTTTCAATCTCATTCAATTTTCATTCAAATAAGTTTTTTTTTATAACATAAGGGGGCAAACATGCAGCGGGAACACTGAGGTGTTCAACGACGCCCATGGACATCAGCAATACCAGAGGAACCGCAGATGCGTTGCCGGCCTTTGAGATGGTGATAATCTCGCTTCTTGAAGGACCCTAAGTGTATTATAACGCTAAAATTCCATAGAAAAAGATTCCCAGAACGCGTTAAATTGTATATATTTACGTCACAGTTAGAATATGTTTCTTTAACAATACAAAACGTATATAAGTTATTCGCTTGTTACTAAAAGGAAAGAACTCTTGACAATTTCACCTTAGTAATTTGCTCATTGCGACATTTTAACTTTTTATTATTTAGATACGAATACCAAAAAAACTTTCCTCGTTTATTCTCGCGACCCATCTGCCTACATTGCGAAATATTTCGTTTGTTTAATTTATTGCCTTTATAAATTATACTGTTATAAATGTGTGTATATCGCTTTGTTTAGATGTTTTATTTTATCCTTTAAATTAACGTTATACACGTATTAAACACTTAATGAGATTATAAACTTTATATGAGAGTCTTAAATAATAAGTAGTAATATCTTATATTAAAAAGTCATCATTATTCTTGTAGTGTATGCATAAACGTACTGTTGTTTGTCTCGAGCGTACACGTTATAAGTACATGCCGGAGAGAGGGGACGTCAGTCGATATCAGACCTTTGAGCCGGTAAGTCGTGTCGGTCTGCGGCGGCGGCGGCGGCGGCGGCGGCGGTTCTTCTTCTTCTTCTTCTTCTTCTTCTTCTTCTTCTTCTTCTTCTTCTTCTTCTTATCTAATCTAATCTAATCTAATCTAATCTAATCTAATCTAATCTAATCTAATCTAATCTAA
>NW_013532866.1:2185803-2209732 GCF_000836235.2 Papilio xuthus | reverse complement strand
ATCTAATCTAATCTAATCTAATCTAATCTAATCTAATCTAATCTAATCTAATCTAATCTAATCCTACATACTGCTACGTTGTTTTTTTTTTAATGTTAATCATTCAAGATGTAATACTGAAAGCTTAATAAAATCATTTTTGTAATATTTTCCGAAAGAGATTATTATTATTATTATTCCGAGAGATTATTATGTATAATACATTTCATATCCAAAAAAAATAAAAATTTACAAAACATATAAGAAAAAAAAGAACACCACTGGCTGCGGAATCCCATGACTCAAACAACCAGTGGTCAGGGCTGCAGAGACAGGAACCTTCTCACGATGCGCGCGGTTTCTAGGATAATTGCCTTTTGTATCGGGCCCTTAATCCAACTGTGTAGCGAGAGCTTCTTGAGATGTTGGTCGAGTGCCTTCGCCATCAGTCCATTTACCGATACGACTATAGGAATAATGATAGTCGATGTCATACGCCACATGGCGGTAACCTCGTGAGCCAAATCTAGGTATTTTAACACTTTTTCCTTTTCAGCTTTCACGAGATTCTCGTCATGTGGAATAGTGACATCGACTAACATTACACAACTCTCAGACCGGTCTATTATTACTATATCGGGCCTATTGGCAGCAATAGTCCTATCCATAATAATAGATCGATCCCAGTAGAGCGTGATATCGCTATTTTCCAGAACGGGTACTGGGTACTGGTAATACGGTACCTCAGCATCCACAAAGGCATATTTAAGGGCAAGTTGCTGGTGGATGATCTTGGCCACTTGGTTGTGCCTATGCAAGTATGCACCGTCCGCAAGCCGAGAACAACCGGAAACGATATGCCTAATGGACTCAACGGGACGACGACATGCCTGACAAATGTCAATCGTACCATCCTTTAGGATATGTTTTCGGTAGTTGTTCGTTACGATGACTTCGTCCATAATTGCAAAGACAAAACCTTCAGTTTCCCCAAAGAGGTTGCTGAAGCGCAGCCAAGCCACGGAAGATAATTGGTCCACATCAGGCCCTTTTTGTTTCTTATTCAGTTCCAGGTGGAATCCCTTTTTGTTTCTTATTCAGTTCCACTTTCTTTTGTTTTTAGGGTTCCGTTCCTCATAGGAAAAAAACGGACCCCTTATAGGATCACTTTGTTGTCCGTTCGTCTGTCTGTCAAGACCCTTTTTCTCAAAAACGCGTGAAAGTATCACACTGGAATTTATATCAAATGTTCAGGTCTGCGGTCGCTAGGTGCTGTAAAAAAATTAAACTTCTAATCCAACCCAATCAAATGATACAACCGTTTATTTGTTTTAAATTTGGCTATCATCTTTCTTTTAAGTGCATTTTGTATGTAAATGTTTTGAAGTCGGGTTTTTCCTTAATTTAATAATCTGATTATAGTTTTTTGAAGTTCACAAATACCTTAAGTGATAATATAATCTTACTAATATTATAAATGCCAATGTTTGGATGGATGTTTGTTTAAAGGTATCTCCGAAATGGCTTTACGGATCCCGCTGAAATTTGGCATAGATGTAGAACATAGTCTGGAAGAACACACAGGCTACTTATTAAGTTTTTTTTTTATTCCTCGTGGATAAATCTATGAAGATTAAAATCTGCAGTCATAAAACCTTTTAGAATCATGTGTAAATTGTTACCGTGTCGACTAAGGCCCCAAATTGTGCGACTGTTAAAATTTTACGACACATTTTACCTGCATTTGCTTTTCACTTCATTTTACGACTTTTCACTCCCGACATGATTCAATGAAATTATACTATTATTTCTATGTTTTATTGTTCATAAAGAATGCTAGAATTTTTAGTATTCAATGCAATATTTATTAGTAATGTTTAAATTACAGGTCAAAGAAAGATTAACAAAAAAAATTAACAGAAAATTTTTCCGTTCGAATACAGAGCTCTCTTGTAGAGAAATGATTTCGTTTGGCATTTTTTAAAAACTTAAAAATTTTACACCTTCTGGGGCAATTTTGTAAGCAATGACCTACAAATATTGCTATATTTAAAAAAAAGCTATTATGTTATCGTCAATAACATTTTATCAATATGAAATTAAAAAAAACAATACAACTAACAAAGATTTTAAAGAAAATTAAATTGCCCCAGAAGGTGTAAAATTTTTAAGTTTTTAAAAAATGCCATTTATATTTATTAATACTCAGAGGGGAATTTTTTTTTATTTTTCTGGTGACCCTTGTGACCACCCCTATCATCCCCCTTCCTATGTACGTAACCTTTTGGGACACCCTATATATTATTATATAGGGTGTCCCAAAAGTCCTTTATAAGAAATGAACAGGAAAGTTAAGTAAAAACTAAAATTAGTCCTCCACACCACATATGGAAGAACACATATATTACATGTTTTTTTTCAATTGCACGCTGACGATCGCGACATCTAGTTATCAAAAAAAATATCAAACACGTGAGAAGGATAGATATTAAACTATTCAAACTTTCGTGAGCAATTATAATAAGCTTATATAAAAGCTGAGGGCCGCGTCCGTAAAATAATACCAGTACCCCTCATCCTGATGAAGGGCCCCCTATAGGCTCGAAACTAGCCGGTGCCACCGGACGAATATACGAATATGTTTAGCCGTTTTTATATAACTTTAAGAATAGGTATGTAATAAATTTAGTAGTATTATAATTATTGCTTCCTTGTCCACGTATTGTTTTGAACTTGTATCATTCTAGCACAGATGCCGCATGACAAATAGCGTCGCGGTTAAAATGACTTTTGGAAACTCATAAATCTTCAATGGTTTTAGTTGGAAATTCGTATCGCGAGTTTGTACTGCTTCAAGATATGTACAAAAACATAACTCTGGAATTAATAACCGTAAATTATTTTTATTAAAGACTAACTGTCGACCGCGACACGTCTCCGCAGAAATAAACTTAATTAATAGTCTATGTGTTCTTCCAGACCATGTTCTACATTTGTGCAAAATTTCATCAAGCCGTTGCGGAGATACCTTCAAATAAACATCCATCCATCTAAACTTTCACATTTATAATATTAGTAAGATATTTGTCGAATTTCTTATGCTTCACATTATTATAAAAGGTTTTATAAATGCAGATTTTATTTTTCATAGATTTATCTGCGCGGAATTAAAAAAAAAATAATATGTAGCCTATATGCAATCCAGACTATGTTCTACATGTGCGCCATATTTCAGCAAGATCTATACATCCGTTTCGGAGATACCTTCAAACAAACATTCATCCATCCATCTAAACTTTCACATTTATAATATTAGTAAGATATTCGTAGAATTTCTTATGCTTTCCTAAAGGTAGACATTTTAAAATATAAATAAATTGTTTGCTAAAATGTACTTTAAAAACCGGATACAATCCAGTCTAAAACAATATTAATTAGTCACGCAAACATAACAAATAGAAGGCATAGACGTTATTTCAAAGGAAATAAGGTCTATAATTGCATAGATCCAAAAAGAAAAGATGTTTTATTCCTTAGGCAATTAAAAACAATGCCAGTGACAAATGTATTAATCACCTTTAAGGTGTGATTTTATTTTATTTTATTTTTAAAAGACAAAAGGCTAACTAATTAGGAAAGTATAGGACTGGTTTCTAGTATAACGTAGATTTAATTTTGTTATTCAAAATGGTCTCAGTGTAAAATAAATTTTATTTTAACCGTACTAAAGCATAAAGTTGTAAAAACAAAGAAACATACGATTAAGGAAAGTATATTCTGTCTAATTTTAATATCCATACATTTATCTCACTTATATTGTAAATGCGAATGTTTAGAACAGTCTTTCCCAAAGTGGGCGATAACGCCCCCTTGTGGGCGCTGCAGGTCTCAAGTTGCGGGTTATAGTAAAAGTTTCCTTTACAATTCTCCGTTAATATATAGGTCACAATAATTAATTAATTTAATTTGAAGTTAAAGTGATTTTTAAATATTTGAAAATATGGGGGCGCTAAAAAATATTTATTCTCAAAGCGGGCACTAGATAAAATAAGTTTGGGAACCACTGGTTTAGATGGTAAGATGTTTGAATGCATCTTCAGAACGGCTGCATGGATCTTGCTGATATTTGGCATATATTTAAAACATAGTATGGAAGAAAACATAGAATACTAATTAAGTTTTTTTTTTTTTATTTCTCATAAACGGAGTCGCGGGCGAGAGCTAGTGTCCTAATAAATTAGATTAAATTGAGGGATCTTGTAAAATTAACACTCTTCTCTCGAAACAATTGTTTAAATTTTATTATCTCTATCGTTCTTTACAAGGAAAACAGGGACAACAATATATTACAAGTAAAGAAAAGAAATTTCATAGTAAAAAGCGAACAATTTTCCTGTATCCATACTATTGGAAATATGCAACACATCTTACTAATATTATATAAATGCGAATTAGATGGATGTTTGTTTGTAGATATCTCCAGAACGGCTGTACGGGTCTCGATAAAATTTGGTATACATATAGAACATAGTCTGGAAGAACAGGTATGCTACTTATTATGTTATTTTTTAATTCCGCGTGGACGGAGTCGCGGGCGATAGCTAATTTGTAGCGGAGTTACAGAATGCAAGCATTGCGTGCGTTCATGTCCGTTTCTAACGCCAATGGCTTCCTACGAGTGGCATTTAATATCACTGTATGCATGTGACCTATTTTTTACTAGGAAGAGCATGGTTTAGGATAATGAACAATGGTCATATTAGAAAGAAACTAGCGAGTAATATCGCGTCGCCTTAATTACGGAGTTATTTTTATATTACAAAATGGCGGCAAGCAGGACATGTATAATAGTAACTGTAGCCTACGACTCTATCCACGCGGAAATAAAGAAAACTTAATTAGTAACCAATGTGTTCTTCCAGACTATGTTCTTTATGTATGCCAAATTTCATCAATATCCGTCGAGTAGTTCCGGAGATACATTCAATCATCCATCCATCTAAACTTTTTTTTATAAGAGAAGGGGGCAAACCAGCGGCAAGAGCACCGAGGTGATCAACGACACCCATAGACATCTGCAACACCAGAGGAACTGCAGATTGCCGGCCGGCAAAGGCCTTTAAGGAAATGGTATGCTCGCTTCTTAAAGGTCCCTAAGTCGTATTGGTTTGGAAATACCGCCGAGGACAGACCGTTCCACAACGTGGCTGTGCGAGGCAAGAAATTGCGCGAGAATCGCACCTTTGTGGAATGCCAGCCATCCAGGTTTCGCATTCATAATATTAGTAAGATTAAATAATTATTTTGGAGACGGTGACAGAAAAGAGATCACCACTTACTTTTTAACCAATTTTTAGTAAAAAAAAAATATTGCTACTAGACATCTGTTAATAATTGTTGCAGATTCTTTACCATTGTAAGGTTGAAAAAAAAAGGAAAAGTTAAAAAAAAATCCTATTCATTCTTTCCCCAGCTGAATCCCCTCCCCTTCCAGTCTTCTCCTGAAAGTCGAGAAGGGATAAATTGAAAACTATATTCAATAGGATAAATGCCTAAATACTTTAACTTCATGGCTGTCTTCTATGTGGAAAATTCTGTTGTAAATTCTCGCGAATTTATGCCTCAGGGAAAATAAGGGTGCCTACACACTGTACCAATCTATTTGTAATTTGTCATCATTAACATAAAAGCTTGCCTGATAGTGGACCACTTAGCGATATTCTTCCTCGGTCATTGTCACTTAATTACTAACTAGGCAGTAATTTATACAGTGTTTTATCTACACGGTATTGCGTGACTATTTTATCAATGAAGCCTGAAAATTGTCGGCCATTTTATACTTCTTTTATAACCGCTAACGTAATTTATTTAAATAAACTTTGTCAGAATTAAAGTGAAGAATCCTTGGGGCAAAATTACTATTATCAGCTAAATCCCCACCGAGGTGCTCGGAGCCTACCCTAAGTTAAGGGTGATTAGGCCATAGTCAACCACGCTGGCCCAGTGCGTGTTGGTTGACTTCACACATGTCTTTGAATTTCTTCTCAGATAAGTCAGTTTCAAGTTGTAAGATCAGTTTTCCTTCACCGTAAGAACGTCGGATAAATGTACATATATAATTCGGAAATCGAAAAACACATTGGTACATGGCGGGATTCGAACCCAAGACCTACAGATTGCAAGTCAAGTGCTTGACCCCTGAGCCACCGACGCTTAAAACGTGACGCCGACAAAATTTACTAAGTTACTATTATATAATATTAACGACAAATTTGCTTAAAAAGACATTTTTGAGTTTTTTTCGTATTTCAAGACGTGTGTATGCTTTTTAAATAATTTCGTTTTGATATATTATTTAATTTTTATATTATATTGATCTTAATTATATCTATATTAAGACCCCCTTAGTTACAAATTAACTCTGAGTGAGACAAGGTTAAAAACAACAACACGGTTGGTTAAAAATTCAAATTAACTTATAAATTTGACAAATCGATTTAAACATTTTAAAGTCCCAAAAATCAAAGTTGAACTATTAAAGGGTGAATAAACTGGTTTTAGGTCTATTCTAATTTAAATATTAAAATATAATTTACTCACGTTAACTTACTACACTCAGAGTAGTGTAGATTTTCTGCAAGAAATCAACCTTAATGGTAATCCTTAGTGATCAATTAACTCCGATTGCGGCAGTTAAACACTAAGAAAGAAATAAAATGTACTTCGCATAATTTAAAGTCGTTAGGCAAAATACAAGGAACACTTAAATCTTTGGAGTGGTCTGTTTATGCACTCGTTTACACTGAAGCACCCTCGACGATCTTATTACGATGTAATTCGTTTTAAATTCGAATTTAGAAAGTTCTTAAGGAATACGCTTTTTCTGAAAACTTTCCTAATTTATTTCTCTTTTACTTTTACAATATTTATGCTTAAACTCTTTGTAATTTAAACATTTATAAATATAATACAATAGTTGTCTAAAATCTTTGGTGAATTTAAATTGGTAGTAAATTTGTGATTGCATTGCATTGATTAAGAAAGGAGCGGCGACTAAAATAACAAATGAGAGACTGATTTGGAGGACGAAAACTTGCGCTTTTACCCCACATAGAGTATGAGAAACTAGAACATGGGATATATTAATACGTTATTTCTTTATGTGCATATAAATAAGTGTATAACGTAAGTAAAATTGAAACTAATTTGAAACGTTTTAGCGTTGGCTGTAACTATGAACATTATATGAACTCTGTGGAGTCATTCCAACTTAAGTAAAGTTTCAGCTGAAGGCTTCATGTAAGCCAACGGCAAAGTTGTGCTAAGTAAACAGCCGCGGCTCGTTATGTTACGTACTTAACCGTTTACTATTCTGTATAAAAGCTTAGCCAGCGAATCCACTTGCGACAATCACAACGACAATTTATCGAGCGAACTATTAAAAGTGACAGGATTTTATCACAAATTTAAGAACAAGCATCATTGTTAGTCCAAAGTAGACATTTAGTTTCCATTTTTTTTATCTGAAACTGTGTAAGGGTAGTGCCACACTAGATTTGCGTTTGTGTTGCGGTTGGCAATAATTTGGGATACAGAAGAACTGTTGTATTCCTGTCCTAATCATTAGATCATTGTGTTGAAGTTTGCTATAAAATACAAGTCTATTACTGCCGTATGGTAAGGCCTACCTAGTCATTTTGACACACAATATCATAGCCGTTCTCGGTGGCTTTCCCTCGTCAAAGCACATGTACACATAAATGTTGCCATTCTTATCATTCTCTGTACAAAAAACAAGGACAACATTATGGTTTCGTGGCTTTCCCTCGCCAAATATTTTGCACGCAATACTACTTAGCCGCTTTAGCCTTACGCTACGTTGCGTTAACGCACTGTCAACGTAAATCGGTTGTGGCATCGCTCTTACATAATTTTATTTAAAGGGATCGTAATTTTTCAACGAATAACTAAGGTCTATACTATTTTCCAAAACAACGTCACAAAGTAAACGCAACGGGACATGTAAAACAGGCATTTTTCCACTTGAACTTTTGGTGTTTGCTTTTGCGGGAAACTTTTCTATTTTATTACACTTCCACTTTGAATACCAGCGCTTTTAAAATGTTTCGTTTATTTACACTTTTTAATTTTGTTTTTAATTGTTAATATACCTTTATGAATTTTCTATGTCATATTTTAAAATCGTTTAATGTACATTTATTGCGAATACTAGCTGTCGCCCGCGACTCCGTCCCCGCGGAATTTAAAAAAAAAACTTAATAAGTAGCCTATGTGTTATTCCAGATTGTTCTACATCTAAATCCTTGCAGCCGTTCCTGAAGTACCTTCAAATAAATATCCATCCATCCATTTAAATTTATAATATTAGTAAGATTATTGAAACAGGGTTAGTATAATAAACTAAGTAAATTTTTGAAATCATTAATCGTGGGTTTCTTATACCAAAATGTTACTTATGTCCGTTTGAAAACATTGCTATCTCTTTGTCAAAGATAAAGAGAAGGATGTTTTTGTATGTCTCAAAAACCAACGAATACAGACTTGTGACCTAAGATTAAGTTAAGATTTTCACTTGTTTCAAAACTTTTACTCTTCTAACAGTGGTAGAGCCCGCTTTAATATCCGCACGAATTGTCTCGGCTCACCCGGTGAAATACCACGACCGAACAGAAAACAGGCGTCAAGTGGAAGCAATTCCACGTTTCGTCTGATGAGTGTGCGTCCCGGAGACCTAATTTAGTCCTCTTTCCCTTAGCACCCTTTTTCTTATAAGGAAAGGATGGGATGGAAATGGACTTTCCGGATGAGAGGATGTATGGGAAAAGAAAATATTTTCTTTCACGCAACGGTCACTTCGCTATTTTAGCGATTTCAGGTGGCCGCTCGCTCGTTTGCCACAAAAAAAAAGATCGGTACATTGTACAAATGTTAATTTATCTTTTTAAAACGTAACTAAAAGCTATAAATAAATAAAACATTAAAAAGTTTTACACTTGTACAAGCGACGCGAAGGAATAAATTAGAAAAGTTCACAGTAAACACGTACAAGTTTGAAAGTAGAGTAAAAAGTTACAGTGTGGTAAGGTCGTGAACTCTATATACTTTACTACTCTATGTGGACTGAAAAAAATAGGTAGAACGTTATATAATAATTTTTTTTACAATTAAATAGCAATCGAGCAAGCGGCCACCTGTATTTGTCGAAAAACTGCTACCCAGACATCGACAATTGCAGATGCTTTGCCTACCTTCAATTTACGGTGGAACAATCGAGAAAGGACGCACAGAAAGAAAATATTTCCCCATCCTATCCGTCCACGTTTGCGTCAAATCTACACGCTTTTTTTCCAGAGAGGAATGTTTTATGCATACTCCGCGCCGCGGGGGGTACGCGGTAGTTATGTGGGATTCTCCTCCATAGCGGAGGCATAAACCCACTAAACCTCTCTCTTCCTCCAACGCATCGGGACGGGGCCACAGGCACGCTTTCGCTCTCGTCCGCGACCCCGTCTGCGTCAGCTGCCGAGGCAGCTCCCTCTCGGTCAAATCTACACCCACAAGGACGGGAACGGAAAGAAGACTAAAATCCCACCTCAGGCTATACCACTCATCAGATTGTACGCCTATGGATGGGTGTTCGTTAGGAGGTATCTCCAACAGCTGCATTGTTGTTGATGAAATCACTGTCTGGAAGAACACATAAAGGAACAAAACCTCAGTAGTCCAATTCGCTTTAGACGTTTGCTACAGGATGTTACAATTGAATAGACTTACATATAAACTCAGATAACCTAACTCGATTAAAAGAAAGTGCTTTTAGACATTATTAATTACAATCATTTGACGCGAATGACGTGCTTTCGTTACAAAGTCAAATGTCAGAATGATTAGTGAAGGGACATAGACGTCGACATGTTAGTAAGGCTAGTGTTGTGCCAGTACACCGGAACAGTGTCGCATTTTCTTCCTAACAGTACACGCTATAGCTCAAGCCTTTTTATGTCCTTTCTTTACATTCCTGTGTACACTACACACTCGAATAAATAATTCCAAGAGTACGTAAAAGGATAAATTATTTAAATAAATACTTAACCAAATCAGAACACGACGCCTTAGTGCGTATGTCCGAGAGGTCAAAGCGACCCTTTCATTTTTCGGATCATAAATTATCAAAGTTTATTTAAGGGGAAGTTTGCTTTTTATCTTGAAGACTCAAATTCCAAAAATAAATTGTAAAAGTTGTTAATTTTCGGTATTAATTTACAAGGAAAGATTTTGTTACATTATTAAGTGAACATTTTTTTTACGAAAAATGTTCAGTACACTTTCCTTTTAAGCTTTTTTTTATAACAGAAAGTGGCAAACGAGCAGCGGGAACGCCGAGGTGTTCAACATGGACATCAGCAATACCAGAGGAACCGCAGATGCGTTGCCGATCTTTAAGATTGTGAATTAATAGTAGAACGTAAGAAAAGATGACAAAGAAAGTAACCAAGAAATCGTACCGTATCAGAAACTGAAATCAACAGCGAAGCAAATGCTAAAGAAATTGAAACTTTTCCATTGGAAAGAACAAAATAGCTACTAAATCGGTATTGGCTTTTATTATATTAGTAATCGCTAGCTGTTACCCATGACTCCGTCCGCGCGATATTAAAAAAATAGTAGCGGATTCTCAGACCTACTGAATATGCATATAAAATTTCATTAAAATCGGTCAAACCGTTTCGGAGTAGTAACTAACATTGTGACACGAGAATTTTATATATATGTTTACCAGCTGTCGCTCGCGACTCCGCTCGTTATGAAAAACAAACTAAAAAAATATATGTCTTCTCCCAGACTATGTTCTACGTCTATGTAAAATTTCAGAGAGAGCCATGCAGCCGTTCCGTAGATACCCTCTAACAAACATCGAACCATCTAAACATTCGCATTTATAATTAGTAATGGTCTAAATCGATTAAAATGTTTGATACTAAGATGCACGAAAACAGGGTTTCCCCATTATCTTATATATAAAACTCTCGTGTCACAATTTTCGTTCCCATACTCGTCCGAAACGGCTTGACCGATTCTCATGAAATTTTATAAGCATATTGAGTAGGTCTGAGAATCTACCTACATCTATTTTTTATCCTGCGCGGACGGAGTCGCGGGCGACAGCTAGTATTTATTAACGAGAACACATATTTTGTAACCGTCAAATACAAAACTATCTATAGAATAATAGCACGATTATTTAAATGCGAATGAGACTTACGCAAGCCATGGCGCCACTTGGTTAAGTGGCTTAGCGTTGGATTAGTAAGGCTACACCAACGTATAGGCGCCCCTGATTAAATTACCATTACGACATAACTGATATACTCGATAAAAGGACTAGCACACGAGAGTTGTAAACGTAAACTCACTTACTGGGTTTCTGACACCAAAATTTCTGTATAAAACATATTGCCATCCCTGTCATTATCTTTGACAAACAGAGATAGCATTACGTTTTAAATAGGGATTTTGGTTAGTATGAATCTGATAGTAAAGACACTAAGGGTATACTAAATCGACACTTTAAAGACGTAATGAAATAACAAGGGGCATTTAAAGTTTTTTTTCTAACTAATATGCGAATTACCTCGCCATAAGAAGACAAAGACATTCAACAGAGTGTCCACGATTTGTGTGCAAGTTTTTTATTGGTTATGTTCTTAATAACAAATTTTATTGAAATAATCAGTTAAATCAATTCAAGCGAATAACATTTTAAAGCGTCAATAACCTAATGGTTAAGGGTACAGATTTCCGATCATGAGGTCGGGGGTTCGAATCTCGCCTTTCGATTATAGTCGTGAACCATATCCTAGCACAAGCCTAGAGCTTAGTTGGAATGGTAAAATAAATATTAGTAAATTTACAAAAAAAATCTGCTAATATATTTTTTCAAGTAGAAAAAAAATTATGATAAAAAAATTACTACCTAAAAAAGACACCTCGTCCGAGGACAAAAATATACGAGGAATTTTTTTTTTACTTCTAATAAAAATATTTACACTGACATGTCCATAATAAAATTTTTCTATTCAAATGTCAGTTGCGAACCTTGTAATGCGCGTGGGTGCATGTAGGCCGTTACAACAAGTTTTCGTAATCGTGTCATCGTTTAAGAATTACAATTTGATATTTTAAATCATCATCATCAGCTCACTATACGTATACGTCACCACTGAGTCGCTCGGAGCCTACCCTATGTTAAGGGTGACTAGGCCGTAGTCACTGGCCAAGTGCGGGTTGGTTGACTTCACATATATCTTTGAATTTCTTCACAGATATGTGCAGGTTGCATCACGATGTTTTCCTTCACCTTAAGAACGTCGCATAAATGTACATATGTAAATCGGAAATCGAAAAACACATTGGTACATGGCGGGATTTCAACCCAGGACTACAAGTCAAGTGCTGAAACCACTGAGCCACCGACGCTCTAGATATTGTAAATGCTAATAAATAATAATTGCCTTAATGCTGTGTGACGTCATAGATCTGAAAAACCTTTCTAATACTTTTGATTTTTTATAATATAAGAAACCATAGAAGTGGCCATAGGAATTCGCTAATGAGCGAAGTGACTGTCGCCCATAGATACTCGTATTTTTATACGCATAAGTGCAAAGATCATTGGATATAGTCTTACTGTTAGTTAAAAGCCTAACATACAGTGGTAGAGCCCGCTTTAACATCTTCGCACGAATTGTCCCCGCTCGCCCGGTGTAATACCATGACCACACAGGAGACAGGCGTGAAGTGGAAGCAATTCCGCGTTTCGTCTGATGAGTGTGCGTCCCGGAGGCCTAATTTATTCCTCTTTTCCTTACCACCCTTTTTCTTAAGTAAAGGATGGGAAGTGGAAGTAGACTTTCCGGACGAGAGAATACATGGGAAGGTACGATATTTTCTTTCTGTGCATCCTCTTCTCCGTCGATTAAAGCTAGGCAACGCATATGTAATTGCGTATGTCTATGGGCAACGGTCACTTCACTATTTCAGCGATTTCAGGTGGCCGCTCGTTTGCCACCTTATGATATAAAAAAAAATACAATTCTGTAAGTCCTCAGAATTATATTTATAATTAAAACTTAAGTAAAATAACTTGAATTTAATTAGTGACGAACTAAGATTTCACAGTGAAGTGTAGAACAAGTGATTTTATCGTTTAATCTTCTGGAATGGAACAAAAACTCTGAGACAAACTTTTCTTATCGATTCCATTCTCAGCCCAATATCCAATCGTACAAAGATGTATATTTACTAGATGCGGCAATTTTAATTTTAGTCAAATTAAATTTTGATGTACGCTTTCGGGTAAGACCACTCAGACTTACAAAGGGTGGTTTTTTATTATTTAAGTATGTTATAATATTATAATAAATAAAGTCTATGTCACTGTGGTAAAATGTGACATTCTAACGGTAAAAGAATTTTTGAAACCAGTCAAGTATTTTTTAATTTACTCGTTATAAACATAAACGTATTTCTTCTCTATAACGTTCTAGATGTCGAGCGCGACTCCGTCCGCGCGGTACTAAAAAAAAGTTAATTAGTAACCTATGTGTTCTTTTAGACCATGTTCTACATCTATGAAAATTTTTAGCGAAATCAATGCACACAGCTCTAGAGATATCTTCTAATCCATCCATCCATCCATCTAAACATTCACATTTATAATATTAATAAAATTAGCTGTCGTCCGCGAGTCAGTCGGCCCGGAATTTAAAAAGAAAAACTTTGTACCCTTCATGTTTCAGCAAGATTCATGCAGCCATTCTGGAGATACCTTGTAACAAACATCCATCAATCTATCCTTCCATCCATCCATCCAAACATTCGCATTTATAATAATTAGTTTGATACTAAGAGTAGAGTGAATATTGTTTGTAATACTAACGCTTGTAAATTGAATTAAAATTGCCCAAGCAAATGAATTTATATTTCTTATCTAGTAAGATATATATCAGTGGTACCGAAATTTTACTTCAGAGCCAAACTTTTCAGTGAACTTCAATTAATTATATCGAATAATGAGTTGAATCGCTGCGAGTTCTTACTACGTGATTTAGCTTGCCTCTTTCAGTTCTCTATGCGGCATTCAATGAAAATAAATTGACTTAGCTTGTGGTAACATTAGCCGATTCTATTGAAAATATATCTATACAAAAACTTATAGCTACTTTTAGACACTATTAGTTAGAATCATTTAGATCAGTCTTTTTTTATATCGAGCGAGCGGCCACCTGAAATCGCTGAAATAGCGAAGTGACCGTTGCCCATAGACATACGCAATTGCATATGCGTTGCCTACCTTTAATCGACAGAGGAGAGGATGCACAGAAAGAAAATATTTTCCCTTTCCATGCATCCTATCATCCGGAAAGCCCACTTCAACTTCCCATCCTTTCCTTATAAGAAAAAGGGTGGGAAGGGAAAGAGGACTAAATTAGGCCTCCGGGACGTACACTCATCAGACGAAACGCGGAATTGCTTCCACTTCACGCCTGTCTTCTGTGTGGTCGTGATATTTCAGTCTTTCCCAAAGTGGGCGATAACTCCCTCTTGTGAGCGCTGCAGGTCTCACAAGGGGGAGTTATAGTAAGTTTCCTTTAGAATTCTCCGTTAATATACATATATATGTCACAATAATTAATTAATTTAATTTGAAGTTACAGTGGTTTCTAAATATGTGAAAATATGGGGGCGCTAAAAAAATATTTATTCTCAAAGCGGGCAGTAGACAAAATAAGTTTGGGAACCACTGATTAAGATCGAAATGGCGCTCTTTCATTACAAAGTCAAGTGTCAGATGATTATTGAAGGGAAATAAACGTTGACATTTTAATAAGGCTAGTGTTGGATTTTCTCTCTAACAATACTTGCGTTTTTAAAGAAATTAAGAAGAAAGGTTTAGCATATGTTTTTTAAACGTGATGGTCTGCTACTTGACTTTCTAATAGCACGATTCTTAGAGCCTTTTTCATGAATAATATTTCTATGAGATCTCGTTAGCTTAGATTTCATTTGACATCGAGTCATTTAGGATTTTTAAGCATTTCATTTTAGATATGATTCAAATATTTTGTGTCATGCAATCACAGATAAGTGGGAATGCAATGTATCTGTATATTTTATAAGTTTATACGATGTCGTAGCAAATAACAGTACGCTCTACTTCATCCCGTGAGAGCATTTAAAAGTATGTAATTCCGTGACCTTTGATATTGTATTCCGTACACGGTATAGTAATTAAAATGCAGTTAGATATTACAAAAACCTATACCGCTTTAAGAATTTTGTTTCAAGTCAGAGAAAAACATTTTACTAAATGCAGAAAACACACGATTGATATTTGAAAGATGACAAATAAGGAGAATTAATTTGTACGTTTGTATGTAATGAATAAACTCAAAAACTACTTGACCGATTTAAAAAATTCTTTTGACTATTAGAAAGCTGTATTATTCCTGAATGATATAGCCTGTTAAGATTGTTAAAACATATCTTATATATATAAAAAATTCGTGTCACAATGTATGTTCACGATAAACTCAGAAACTACTGCACCAATTCTTGTTATAATTTGTCAGCATCTGTAATTTGATCCAACTTTAAAAGTAGTGTAGTTATTATATCAAATATTGATCTTTTTTTAAGGGTTCCGTACCTCATAGGAAAAAAACGGGACTCTTATAGGATCACTTTGTTGTCCATCCGTCCGTCTGTCAAGACTCTTTTTTTTATTCCGTATAGTCGGAGTCGCGGGCTACAGCTAGTTTTGTATAAATTTCCATCTGTGAAACTGAGCCATTCTGCTGGAATTCTAATTGGGCCTAGAGTAGACCCTACGTGTTTTTTCTTACTAATCATACACTAAGGGGGATCTCTTACTGACTCTGAGTTAGTTAATATAGCAAGATAATATTGAATGTAGGTATAACATTAATTTATTCACCGTTACTTAATGACAATTGCACACGCGATGCATTCCGTGTCGCTAACTGTATATCCGTAATCAATGTCGGCATATATTCACACACAGACAAACAAAAGGAAATATATTCTCTTACTAATATTATAAATACGAAAGCTTAGATGGATGGATGTTTGTTAGAAGATATCTCCGGAACGTCTGAACGAATCTCGATGAAATTTGGCATAGACAAAGACCATATTCAATCCGGTAAAAATAACGAAGTAACGGCCCGAGCCGTGGTTCCTGAGGGAGTGCTCGAGCTTAGTTACTCTTAAACGAGGTTTAGACTAAGTGCAATCTGCGCTCGGCCACCTCAAGCCCGGCGAAGCTGTGAACGCCTCGTCCAGGCAAACAGTGGCAATTCAGTCACAAAAAAAACATAGTCTGGAAAAATAAAGTTTTTTTAAATTCTACGTGGAAAGAGTCAAGGACAAATGTTGTAATAAATAAATATTTTAATCTATACTAAAATAAAAAGGAAAGAATTGTTTGTTTGTTTGCTTTGAATAGACTCCGAAACTACTAAACCGATTTGGAAATGTCTTGCATTGTTGAGAAGCTACATTTATCTTTCTAATATTTTAATCTTTACTAATATTATAAAGCGGAAGAGTTTGTTTAAACGCGCTAATCTCAGGAACTACTGGTCCGATTTGAAAAATTATAGAGAAAGGAAGGGAAGGCTATATAACATTAAGCTACGAATAATAGTTTTTTTTAAATTCCTCGTGGACGGAGTCGCGGGCGACAGCTAGTATTTTATATAATATTAAATAACATAATTTTTATCAAAACATTACATTCTATAGTAAAATTAATATTTAATTTAAAAATAAATTCCAGTTTGATACCTTCACGCGTTTTTGAGAAAAAGGGTCTTGACAGACAGACGGACGGACAACAAAGTGTTACTATAAGGCTTCCGTTTTTTATGAGGTACGGAACCCTAAAAAAATCTATATCAAATAGTGTGAATTATTATTCCAATCGAATTGTGTCTTTGTACAAAGCTTCTTACGTTCTTTTATTTTTATACTATACTAGTTATGTGACGCAACATCAACTTCCTTAATTCAAATAACAAACGAAAAGATCGTGTCTGAAACCACTTCGTGTAAACTTGACAAATATTGAAGTCAATTGCTTCGTATTTACAAACAGTCGACAAGACATTACGTGAACGCGGTAATGTTAAGAGAAAAAGTTGCTCACGATTTATTTCTTTGAGATATTGTTGACAAATATGATTTAATAGTGTCGCTCGCAACTCTGCGACACAAAAAAAAATTAATTAGTAGCCGATGTGTTCTTCCAGTATGTTGTACATCTATGCAAAACTAGCGGTCGCCCGCGACTCCGTCCGCGCGGAATTAAAATAAAATGATTAGTAATAGCCTATGTGTTCTTCCAGACTATGTACTTCATCTATGTCAAATTTCATCGAGATTCAGTCGTTCTGGAGATACCTTCAAATAAACATCCATCCATCTTAACATTCGCACTTATAATATTAGTAAGAAGATATGTATTCTGGAAATACCTTCTAAAAAACATCCATTGATCCAATCGTAAATATAAACATTCGCATGTATAATTTACTAATATTAGTAACATTTTCAACCAGAATCAAAATTAAATGTACCGGTTATTTCCTTTTACCGTAAAAAAAAGAAAAACGTAATATTAATGTATCCATTCCTTTAATAATATATTCGTGTCATCAATCGAAATTTTATCATAAATACAGCCCTCATACTATCGATAGTGTTTTGTACCAAACATTTTTAACAACTGTCACGAAAGATAATATAGGAAATAATTAAGAATTCAACTCTATTACTAGTGCTTAGAGTTCATTTTCCAATGGTTAATAGCCTTCAATCACTGTAGGCCATGTAACATCTAATATGAAAGTCGTGAGTTACTGATACAGATCTTTGTTTGAGTTATTTTTTATTGGCATTCGGTAAGTGGCTACTGGACTATGCCACATCAATATTGTCTCTTCCAGATCACATTTTAACATCTCTGTTATTAATACAACTATTGCCCGTTACTGTCCGTGTGGAATTAAAACAAAATTAATAGCCGATGTGTTCTTTCTATGTTCTACATCTATGCCAAATTTCAACGGGATTCGTTCAACCGTTCTGGAGATACTTGCAAACAAACATCCATCCATACATACTATTTATAATATTAGTAAGATTAATGGCATTTGTACCCGATGGTAGAAAGATGTATTGTTTTGTCATGTTTTTTAAGTACAATGAAAAGGATAACAAATACGAGTATATTAATGTTGAGTGCGGATAGTAAAAACGCTTACTAAAAGATTGTACAGTCACAGCCCTTAGCGGTGTCCCACTTTCAGAAAATTGACATTGTTCATTTAGAATCTTTCCAATTATTGTAGCTTGGATATTAAATAACATTTTCTTGAAATACGATTCGAAAAACATTACCAGCTAAAAAACACTAATATTTGTAACCTATAGAATTAGCAAAGACATTTGATTCCAATTTAGTTTAATACAAGCTGTCTACCGCGACTTCGTCCTCGGAAAATTAAAAAAACTTAATTAGTAGCCTATGCGTTCTTCCAGACTATGTTCTACATCTATGCCGAATTTCAGTAGGATATTTTGAACCGTTCTGTAGATAGATCTAACAGTGGTAGAGCCCGCTTTAATATCCTCGCACGAATTGGCCCGGCTCGTCCGGTGAAATACCACGACCACACAGAAGACAGGCGTGAAGTGGAAGCAATTTCGCGTTTCGTCTGACGAGTGTGCGTCCCGGGGGCCTTATTTAATCCTCTTTCCCTTCCCACCCTTTTTCTTATAAGGAAAGGATGGGAAGTGGAACTGGACTTTACGGATGAGGGAATGCATGGAAAGGTAAAATATTTTCTATCTGTGCATCCTCTCCTCCGTCGATCAAAGGCAGGCAACGCATATGCAATTGCATATGTCTATGGGCAACGGTCACTTCGCTATTTCAGCGATTTCAGGCCGCTCGCTAGTTTGCCACCGTATGATATAAAAAAAGGTATTTTTAACATCCATCCATTTATCTAAAGTTTCGCATTAATAATATTAGTAAGATTATCTTCCCACCGGAGCTTATTCTGTATTCGTAAGTTGGTCGTTCGTTCCATGTTCTCCTAATACAGTCTTTAGTTAGAAGATTAGAAAGCAAAATGTTAGATTAATTTTCTTTATCTGTACTCTTAATTCCAAGGTTTATTCTAGATGTTATCACAGGAAGTATTTATTTTTATCATAACGGATAAAATCTATTTACTTATCATTTGTATCGTTTAGGTATATCTTTAAATTGATAATTATTAAATTACATCATCAATCGTGTGATAATATAGGGCCAGAGAAGTAGAGCTTTCCTATAAAAATACAATGTTTCAAATAATTTTTTCATAGCTTTAACATATGTTTTTTTTATATATCAAAAAGTGGCAAACGAGCGAGCTGCCACCTGAAATCGCTGAAATAGCGAAGTGACTGCTGCCCATAGACATAGGCAATTGCATATGCGTTGCCTACCTTTAATCGACCTTTAACCTTTATAAGGAAAAGGATGGGAAGTGGAAGTGGAATTTCCGGATGAGAGGATGCATGGAAAGGGAAGATATTTTCTTCCCATCCTTTCCTTTTAAAGAAAAGTATGGGAAGGGAAAGAGGACTAAATTAGGCC
The DNA here is from genome assembly GCF_000836235.2 of Papilio xuthus. Lineage (NCBI taxonomy): Eukaryota > Metazoa > Arthropoda > Insecta > Lepidoptera > Papilionidae > Papilio > Papilio xuthus. The sequence continues at coordinate 2,190,000 of NW_013532866.1, read as the reverse complement.
TCCGGGACGCACACTCATCAGACGAAACGCGGAATTGCTTCCACTTCACGCCTGTCTTCTGTGTGGTCATGGTATTTCACTGGGCGAGCCGGGCCAATTCGTGCGAAGATGTTAAAGCGGGCTATAACACGTCAACCATTTTATACCGTGGCTATAATGCCAGGTGCGGATTTATGTGACCTTGAACATAATATCCCTCGGCATTGAAAGGGTTAAAATATGTGTTTAAATAGAGTCTAACTACAAAACAAAATTTGATTTTTTTTTCTCAGACACATTAAATTTATAAGTACCTTAAAAGTAATACCCCAATCATTTAACAAAAGGTCTAAAATGTTATATTTAACGTCAGGTGATCATGTTACAACTTAACCCTTTAAGAGGTCAAACAAATAAAATAAATCCGAAATAAGGTGCGGTTAACCACTGCGGACACGACTGTACAAAATATATCTTCGTCCTGCTCTTTCTCTTTGATAAAACAGAGACAACTATATGTTTTGATACTATGATTCGAACGAGAAATCAAGATAATCTCGGTTTTATGTTACAATTATTGTTTGACAAATTATGTAGATTTACAAGTATTTGGTTTGTAATTTGACAATTGTATGATATAATATAGTTAATATGAAAGTAATTGTAAGATTAATAAATCATTGGATTTAATATTAAACTTTAAGTTGAAAGTATAACAAATGTTTAATCTCTACGTATATATATTTTATAGCAAAAGGGGGTAAAGGAGCAGCGAATCGCCTAAAATTATTTGATCCGACGCCCAGGGACATCTGCAACGCCAGAGGAACCGCAGATGCGTTGCCGGCCTTTTAAGAAGGTGTACTCTTAATTCACAACGCGGCTGTGCGAGGTAAAAAGTTACGCAAAAATCTCGTCGTTATATATAAAAATCAATTTCTGTTCGTTTGTCTCGCTAAAACTCGAGAACTGCTAAACGGATTTATCTTATCTTGGTCTTGAAATGTTCGTGGAGGTCTAGAGAAGGTTTAAAGATGAGAAAAAATCGAATAAATGCAGGTAAAACCCTAGAAACATAGGAAGAACACATAGGTAATTTTTTTTTCGTTAATTTGCAGTTAAAATACGTTAGTCTCGCTTCAAGAGCCGATAGTTATAATTGTCTAATCAGATTTTTAATTAAGTATCCACACGTATTATAAATATTTATATTAAAAAAGTTACTCGAGTGTCAATAACAGCCGTGACATAAATCAAAAACTTTCCCCCCAACTTCTTTGGTATCGAAAAACCGACGCTGACCGCAAGTCGTCTTTGGAATGAAAAAATAAAAGTAATTTGTCAAACTCACCTGGCGACTTGTCTACTACCCGACCACAAATCTTAGGACGGACTCGGAGGGAAATTACATGTGGATATGGTTCTATTTGACATAATATTTATACTGTACACTTAGATCCATTGGGATGATGATGATGGGTTAATAGACACTTTTATTGTAAATTTGTATTTTATTCCTTGTTTATACAAATAAATAAAAAAAAATATAAGCACAAAAGTAATGAGATTGAATGTGGATGGCTACAAAGGTAGAGGAAGACCAAAAAAGTATGGAATGACTGTGTGAAAGAGTATATGCGTAGGAAGGGGGTAGATTCGGATATGACGGCTGATAGAGATGTATGGAGGAGTAGTACATACTGTGCCGACCCTCAATAGGGATAAGGGCAAGGGAATTTAAAACTTTATCGTGAAGGAAAATATCGTGATGCTGCACATATTAGCGAACATATTTAAAGATATGTGTGAAGTCAACCCGTACTAGACCAGCGTGGTTGACTGTGGCCTAGTCACTAACTTAAGTTATGCTCCGAGACCCTCAGTGGAGACGTATAGTGAGCTGATGATGATTAATTTAATAGCATTGTTATGTTTTTAATTAATTTATAACTCCTACTAAAATTTTCGTAATAGCCCCCTAGGTCCATATTACTCTATACTACGACATTGATCATATCAGTTCATACTCAGTTAACGCGTATTAGTCTGATGATCGATATAGTGCGGCGCTCGTAACATGTTACACGTTGAATGGGTCATGTTATTAAGGCGAAGCCATATCATTACACTTTTAACACTAGCTGTCGGCTGCGACTTCGACGGCACGAAAAAATAGCCTATAACATGCTTGCGTTCATCAGCTAACTTCCCATCAAACGCTCGTTAAAATAGTTCCAGTCGTTCAGGAGATTATCCGGAATAGATAGACAGACATACAGACAAAAACTAAAAAAAAATTGGTTTTTAAATTAAAAAAAGTGGATATTAAATACAGACGTTCTAATTTTATTATAAAAATATGTATAAATCATTACTATCATTGTCCTTGTAAAGAATATATGTGACGAAATAAATGTCAGTCTGTACTGACTGAAAAATCAGTGCAACAGTGCAGTTTCAACGTTAGATTTTTCCCAAATAATTCTAAATAATATTCGAACCAGAAAGTAATTTTATTAGATATAACAAAAAGATGTTTGAGTCAAAAAAATGTAGAAAAAATATGAATTCATTTCGATTATTAGAAACCATATTTACTAAGTTTTTTTTAACGAATTACAACCTATCTTTTTAACGTTCTATTTACTTTTAGACATTATTAGTTTGAATACTTTGGCGCGAATTTCGCGTTTTCGTTACCAAATCAAGTGTCATAATAAGGCTAGTTGCACCGATACACCGGCACAGTGTCGGATTTTCATCCCAACATTACAAAATATTAATTTGTTTAGAAGTAATAAAAATGTAGCTACCCCTTAACTACGAAACGGTCACTTAATCCGCTTAAGAAAGCATAAGAGGACACAATTAAGATCATAATCATAAAACAACGCCGTAACAAAGAGAAGTCGTCAATAACTTACCTGTAACAAGAGAAATAATCATTATTAATAAATCGATTTTTATTTAAAACTAACAGTCGCCCGCGATTTCGTCCGCACGCAAAAAAATCTAGTACCTAATAACAATAGCCATGTTACACGGAGATGGTGTAGCTTTAAAACAGTGAAGGAATTTCACAAATCGATTGAGTGGTTTCAGAGCACATTCAATACAAACAAACAAACAAATCTTTTTTTTTATATATTAACGTGGCAAACGAGCGAGCGGCCACCTGAAATCGCTGAAAAAGCGAAGTGACCGTTGCCCATAGACATACGCAACTGCATATGTTTTGCCTACCTACATATAATCGACGGAGGAGAGGATGCACAGAAAGAAAATATCTTCCCTTTCCCTTCGGGCTACCCTCCGGCGCGTAAACAAAGTTCACGTTGCTCCGAGTTTTTAATTACAAAATATTGTTTTTTGCCTATATTATCGTTTCAAAGTTTTAACTAATTGTGGTGATTGGTTCGTGTAACACGTTGTTATATGAATTAATAGTGAATATCTCTTAAATACGTTTAAAAACAACATTTGAAAAATTATCGGTCGACGCGTGTGCATTGCTAAGCGCGCGCTCAAGCAACTCTCGCGGTTACGCCCACTGCATAACCGTGAATTTCGCGTCCACTGGCACTCAGAACTATATTCCGTGACTCAGTGTGGAATACTTGCATTCCATTTGCGTTAATACAAAGGATTTGTTGCTTACGATACTCTTATTCACAAAAGTGTTCGCCTTAAATACTTACACTATGAAGTGCGCGAAATGTTTGAAAACTACGAAAGAAGCTAATGTTACCAAATGCACTTCAATTACTTGCGATAAATGTTTTTGCACTCTATGTGTTCCGCTGGCTAATTCAGCTGAGAAGAAAAAGACTTGGAAATGCCCCGATTGCAGCGGGCTTCCAAAAACCGGCTCCGAGTTAGCAGGGTTTACGAGTGAGCTACGCAATCTGACAAAGGAAATATCCTCTCTTAAATTACAACTAGAGGATGTGACCAAGTCTATTTGTTTCTGCCATTCTCGTCTGGACGAAATTGTCGCTTCACTTAAAACCACTGACAAACGGATAAAAGTATTGGAACAGCGAGATTATGAATTAACAAATCTTAAAGCAACCGTTGCACGTTTAGAGGGCGAATTACATAATCAAAGGCAGTCTTATGCGAATAATGAAATTGAAATTATCGGAATTCCTGAAGCCCAGAATCTAACTTTGCAGCATTCGGTAAAAGTCGTTGCACAAAAACTCGGCGTGGAGCTGA
>NW_013532866.1:2136558-2185579 GCF_000836235.2 Papilio xuthus | reverse complement strand
TAGAAGTAATAAAAATGTAGCTACCCCTTAACTACGAAACGGTCACTTAATCCGCTTAAGAAAGCATAAGAGGACACAATTAAGATCATAATCATAAAACAACGCCGTAACAAAGAGAAGTCGTCAATTACTTACCTGTAACAAGAGAAATAATCATTATTAATAAATCGATTTTTATTTAAAACTAACAGTCGCCCGCGATTTCGTCCGCACGCAAAAAAATCTAGTACCTAATAACTATAGCCATGTTACACGGAAATGGTGTAGCTTTAAAACAGTGAAGGAAAATCACAAATCAATTGAGTAGTTTCAGAGCACATTCAATACAAACAAACAAATCTTTTTTTTTTATATATTAACGTGGCAAACGAGCGAGCGGCCACCTGAAATCGCTGAAAAAGCGAAGTGACCGTTGCCTATAGACATACGCAACTGCATATGCGTTGCCTACCTACATATAAGCGACGGAGGAGAGGATGCACAGAAAGAAAATATCTTCCCTTTCCATGTATCCTCTCATCTGGAAAGTCCACTTCCACTTTCCATCCTTTCATTATAAGAAAAAAGGTGGGAAGGGAAAGAGGACCAAATTAGACCTCCGGGACGCACGCTGAAATGCGGAATTGCTTCCACTTCACGCCTTCTTCATTCAAATAATTATTAACCTTACTTATATTATAAATGCGAATGTTTGGATGTTTGTTTGAAGTAATCTTCAAAACGTCTTAACAGATCTTGATAATATTTGCCATACATATTGAATATAGTCTAAAAGAACATATAGGCTACTAAATGTTTTTATAATCCGTGCGGACGGAGGTGCGGGTGACAGCTAGTTAAAAAATAAAATATAATTTACTAGGAGCTAGCTTAAACACTCTACAACATTAACGTATGTGGTTGCATTTACGTATTAAAATGGGTTTACATTTTAGATCATAAACTTTTTTATGGAGACAATTTTCAACGAACTATACCGTAAAAGTAATATTAAAAGAGGTCTGACTTTGTCCCTACGTAACATGTAGGGTTGCCAACATTTAATAAACATAGATAAGACTACTAATAAAAAACAAAAAAGACCTCTGACCTGTCAACCTATAACGCCATACAATTGACTTGTTCCCACCACTCACTCTATCCAAAGACATCGCTGAGTTCTTTTTTAAGCCTAATATGTCTCGAAGGGTGTCGGTAGTGCAACGGTTAAGCATCGTTCTTGTAACCTTCAGGTTCGAGTTTCGCTACCAATGTGCATGCAAACTGCACATATCTGCACAACATTCAAAGATGTGTACTCAAGCAATCCGTACTGGACCAGCGTGGTTAATTAAAGCCTAGTCACCCCTAACGTAGGATAGACTCCGAGCCCTTGGTGAAATGTATGAGTTGACAACTTATAGAGGTGGCAACCCTAGCTGTAAGTACCCACATATTTCGCTACGACACCGCGGTCGCTAGGGTTGCATTGTCGTTTATTCTCTTGACATTATGTTCGTCAAGGGCATGTTTCGGATGAAGAAATAGGGTTGGGTTTATGTGACGTCATACGTTACAACACTATCGTCTAAAAATGTCTGCCTAGTTCAAAGATATTTAACTTATACATATTTTTAAACATTATCAGTTAGAGTCCGTTTGCTAAAATGGCGTGCTTTCGTTACATAGTTCACTGTCGATAAGTCAAGATCTATTAGTGAGGGGACATAAACGTCGACATTTTAGTAAGGCTAGTGTTGCGTCAGTACACCAGCACAGTGTCGGATTTTCGTCCTATCATATATAAAAAAGAAGTCGTGTTAACGAACTATCATCGGTATGGAAGTAAATGTACTATACACTATTTGGATCGTATCTCCAGATTTAATACTTTATGTGAAATAGTGTTTATACAAATTACTACTCATTTTTGATGCCTACTTTAATTTTGTCGCTACAATATGCACTAGACTTTAATCTAATACCAACAAATCTATATTAAATATTAATTAGTTACCTTTTTAACATTATTTAGGTATTACATGTTAATATGCAATTAAAATATAATTTAAAGTTGCGCCTACAGCGATGCAGTTAATTGCTTCCCAACGTTTAAATTGTTTAGTCCGGCACTGAGTTGAATGGAGTTGGCGATAGTTACGATTTAGAACGACTCCTAACGACGGAACTTTGTAATGGTTATGTACGACATGCCACATTAATGATACAATGCAATATTTAATATATTTAAATATTTTGTCTAAGGTCTAATTTTAGACCTCTTTCCTTTCCCACTCTTTTCTAATAAAAGGGATGCTTAGAAGGGGGAAATTCTCTTTCTGAGCTTTTCTCCCTTTGACGATTTAAGCAACGCATCTGCAATTCCAACCAAGCCAGCGTGGTTGACTATGGCCTAATCACCCTTAACTTAGGGTAGGCTCCAAGCCCCTCGGTGGGGACATATAGTGAGCTGATGATGATGATGATCTGCAATTGCAAATGTATATTGACAGCGGTTGATTTACTTTTTCGGCATATTTCGGTGTCCGCTCGCTAGCCTCCATATAACATAAAGGAATATGAGATGGCATTGGATACGTTTTCTTCTCCAAATTGTTTTAACTTTATTAATTATATACAATAAATATTATAAAGTATTAAAATAAATATAAAAATAATAAAAAACAGTTTTTCATTTGGTCTGCTTAGTTTTTAAAATGAACCAAATAAAAGTACGTAGTTTTGTTTTCACATGTGTGTATAGTTTTTTTTTCTATTTAAATGGTCTTCAAGTGCATCATTTACGAAGTAATTTAAAAATAATTTAACACTAAAAATTAAGTAATGATAAATACAGTTTTGGGCATTCCAAATGTATTAAAGGTGAGCATTGAGTAGGACCATTTAGCGTCGAAACAATTAAATTTTAGAATTAAAAAAAATATTAAAATAAAAAACCGAACACCATGATTATGTTCTCTTCGAAATTAAAATAGGTTTTATTAAAACGATTTTTTGAAGAAATAGACATGAAAAATTAAGACGTTTTAACAGTGGTAGAGCTAGCTTTAACATCCGACCGGCTCCCGGTACAATATCACGACCACACAGAATACAGGCATGAAGTGGAAGCTATTCCGCGTTTTACCAAAAATATATAGAACCGACGTAAATTTCGATAAGTCACGTGATTGTCGCGTGTCAGTTGCATACATTTTTAAAATTCGCTTCAGAGCGAATGCATTTTATCTAGCCTCGCTGTACGTAAATCGCTTTCGCTTATCACTAAGATCATAGTCTTATCGCGTACAAACCACCTTACTATACATTAGCGTTTGTTAATGTGTAACGTTTAACAAAAGTAGATACGGCTCCGTTAATTATCTTAGTTGTCGGTACACCATTTATATTAGTTAGCGCTACGACTAGGTTTCTCACGATTATTCCTCATTAACTATCTAGACTTTACCTTAATCCGGACTATTAGTTACAAAGGTTACAACTAAACTAAAAAAAGAGTGGGGCTGGACTGGGGCCCAAAATGGAATAAAAATAAGTTCTTTTTTGAGGTTACCGAATATGCCAAGATTATAACAAACTATAAAGAAACATGATTTTCTCTTTTTTTATAGTAAAAGATATAAGCAGATTTTTTGTTAATTCACTAATATTTCTTGTTCCATTACAACTAAGCACTATGCTTGTGGTAGAATATGGTTTACGGCAGTCGAATGGCGGGATTCGAACTCTCGGTGCGCGATCGGAAATCCGTACACATAACCATTAAGATATTGTTACTTCAATTCTTATTATAAAAACTAAATAATTCATTCCAATATAGAAACATAACATTCATTAAATATTAAACATAACATTAGAAAAGAAAAATAACGCAACAAACAAAATATATTGGATACACGTTCCACTTTCACCTTACCTTGGCTAATTCCGAATCCGTAAAAATATGTTGCGCTAAGAAATATCATTGTTATTCAAGAGAAATTCACACGCGGGAGTTCGCAACCCCTCCCGAGCCGAGACGTGATTTGTGTACAAAATAATAATTATTTACTTCCTAAGCCATTCTATGGATTCTGGCGAAAGGTAATAGCGTCATATTTGATATATTTTCACGTCCCCTTATGTACCTTTAATATATGGTTATAGTGATTTGATCTGTCTTATACGACACATCTTATTTGATTCGTAGGAAGGGGAATTATTCTCTTTCTTTGAGTCACCTCCTCCGTCGATTAGAGCAACGCATCTGCAATTACAGATAACTATGGGCGGTGAATTCAGTTGACCCCTTGCTTATTTGTTACCTTATTATAAAAAGACAACTACAATGTTTAATGAATCGTGCTTTTTTATATCATAAGGGGGCAAACGAGCGAGAGGTTACCTGAAATCGCTGAAATAGCGAAGTGACCGTTGCCCATAAACATACGCAATTGAATATGCGTTGCCTACCTTTCATCGACGGAGGGAGGATGCACGGAAAGAAAATAATTTTCCTTTCTATGCATCCTCTTATCCGGAAGTCCACTTCCCATCCTTTCCTTATAAGAAAAAGGATGGGAAGGAAAAGAGGACTAAATTGGGACTCCGGGACGCACACTCATCAGGCGAAACGCGGAATTGCTTCCACTTCACGCCTGTCTTGTGTGGTCGTGGTATTTCACCGGGCGAGCCGGGACAATTCCTGTGAAGATGTTAAAGCGTGCTTTATCACTGTTGGGTTTCTCTGTTTTATGCCTACATTTAGTAGTAAATTTAAGACTGAAAATCCTATAGAAATCCGTACAATTATTTAAGTATTTATCAAAAGATATAATATAAATATTGACACTTTATAATAATACACAAGTTCAATCAAGAAAACCTTTTTTTTAAATCTACATTATCACACGCATTGCTTTTTAGTGGAATACAACCTTAAAGGTACATTGATTTTAGTGGAACGTAACCTTAAGATTCAACAGCTTGAGAACTCTTAATTAAACCGGTATCAAGTTTATATAAACGAGTTAGTAATAATAGAGCCCAGTTGTCTCCGGTTCCCTAGACCAAGTTATACTGGAAAATTAACCCCGTCCTTTTATATTAAAATATTCCTGATCAATTAATCAACAGAAAAGCAAGGATATGACTATAGATAAAGACCAATTTAAACTAAGATTATAAGACAATGATCAAATATTAAATAATCACAGCTATAGTCCAATCCAAAAGTTTTCGGCAGCTAGAAACTTTGCACGACTGCGCTGAACACATTTTTGGATTCCGTAGCATGTAAAAGGACTCTTAAGAGACAAAAAAAACGTCAGTCGCTCAGGGGTCATGGTGGGTTTAGAACAAGATCAAAAATCCCCTTAGCTATTAGGCTATTGATGCTTAATATTATGAACTTTATAGAATAAGATTTGACAACTAAGGAAGATTTAAATAACATAAGACAGCTAAATGAAATGACGTAGTCCAGTTAGAGGCCTAATTTAGTCCTCTTTCCCACACTTTTTCTTATAAGCAAAGAATGGGAAGTAGAAGTGGACTTTCCGGATGAAAGGATGGAAAGGAAAAATATTTTCTTTCTCTGTCGATTAAAGGTAGGCAACGCATATGCAATTGCGTATGTCTATGGGCAACAGTCACTTCGCTATTTCAGCGATTTCAGTTGGCCGCTCGCTCGTTTGCCACCTTATGATATAAAAAAAAAGTTGTTGATCACCTCGGTGTTCCTGTTTGCCTCCGTCTCTTATAAAAGCTAAGCTTTGATATCACTAGAGTCCATGACTTTAGATACGTATAAATATCAAGGAAATGATAAATAGATAATTCGGTACTTATAGATTAAAAATAAGATTTTATATCTTATTTGATGTGCTTCTCGGTTTATAGTTGACAGTTTTTGAATTTACTTTAACTTTATCTTTAAAATATACCGAATGTTTATCTTGTATTTGATTACAGCTGTAACAGAGTTGTATGAGTTTTAATGATTTTAAACTTGTGTCTTTTTTAGGTAAACTCTGATTGGGTGGCCGGAGAATAAGTTTTTTAGACACTTTCGTCTTTTAGGCTTTAAATATTTGTCTTGATTTTTACATTAGGCGTTGTTAATTAAATGTGATTGTTTTTTTATTTTTTAAGTATTATTTTCGTAGTGTTTTTTTTTAGTGAATATATTTAAAAATACCCACATTAGGACTTTTTAAGATACTTTAGAAATTATTTATAACAAAAAATTAAAAAGAATAAATTTTGTAAATCGCTAGAATCTTACTAATATTATAAATGCAAATGTATAGATGGATGTTTGTTAAAAGGTATCTCCAGAACGGCTGAACGGATCTTGATGAAATTTTGCAAAGATGTAGAACATAGTCTGAAAGAATATATAGGCTTCTACTAAAGTGTTTTTTTAATTCCGCACGAACAAAATCGTGAGCGTTATCTAGTTATTTCATAACAAAAAAAATATATTTTTTTAATCGCAAGAAAGAAGTAAAAATCTTTGACAGATGACAAGTCCACGCTTTCCGCTAGCGTCACCTACTTATTATAGCTTTAAGTTTTTCTCTCCATTACGGTTAAATTTCAACCAATGGGTGATCACTAGTTTAAATTAAGATACAATTGTAATCTTATAGAGTATGCGTTGAATTATTTTAGATAAAAACCTAAAAAAAAATCGAAAGAGGAGATAAAAAATTATAGTATAAATATAACTTTCGGTGTAAACCCGATCTTAAAAGAAGCCTTTCATTTCGTGCCGCTGGTTAGTTTATTTTTTATTGATATCTGGTCCAGGTAACTGGTGGTTAGGCTCACTAATATGGAGATGGATTTTTTTTAATTGTAAATATTTTTTTTATTATGCGTAACGCAATGTACCTTTGTTAGTATTTATTTCAATGTTTTTTTTTATTATTTTCATTCTATTGTGCAAGTAAAAGTAGGTTGCGTGTTACGCATGGACGAACGCATTGAACGGTTGTTTTTTGTTTGAAAATGATTTCTCGCATGATAATGTTTGATGGAAACATAGTTATTTGAAGGGTAAAATAAAAAAAAAGATTTTGTAATTTTTCTACGATATTTATTTCAATAGATTTATTTTCTGTGGCTAACACAAAAAAAATTTTCGAAGAATTTTTTTTTTGATATTTTTTTTTATTTTTTTTTATTGTATAAAAAAGTACGACACATAAAATGTACATCAGAAATCCATGGAGTAAACTGGACCAACATTAGTTATATTGATTACATTGTATTTATGCAGAATGTCATAGGTCAAGTAATAGTATTCATTTTTTTGTAGAGTTTTAGTGATTTAGGTTTTTTTTTCTCGTTTCAAACCTACATATGGAGATAAAGTATACGCACTAGGACAACCGTTCTCGAATGTTTGGATTACGGAACTCTATTTGGAAGAGGAGTTATCGGACGGAGATTCTAGGTGTAATTTCATTAGGCCTTAGAACAAACAAACACTATTTGTAATTCGTCCCATTTTCTTGACTTTTCGCCTCCTAACTTTTGACGGATTTTTCTCTGGAACCTTTTAGTACATTAATATTATATTAATTATGACATAAGTATTTTCGTGAACAGTAGTGGAATTTGAGAAACATTCACCATGGTGTAAATTTAAATGAATGTTTCTTTCCATACTTAATAAGCACTTAACAAAACGGAAGCCAGCACTGAATTCGGTCTCAGTGGCCGGCAATCAACGAACACGCACACTCAGTAACACGTTTGGTGAGTTTGTCTGTGTGTACGCGTTCAAACGGACGTCAGTCTTCTGTTCATATACTAGCTGTCGCACGCGACTCCGTCCGCGCGTAATTAAAACAAAACAGTAAGTAGCTTATATGTTTGTTCTTTAAGATTTTGTCCTACATATATGTATGTCAAATTTTATTGAGATCCGTTGAACGCTTTTAATAAACATCCATCCATACATTAGTAACAAAGATTTTGTATCGTGAATTATTATTACCCTTCTATTTTTTTTTTATAAAAACAGCACCCAGCTTCACATCTCTGAGGGCTCTATATTCGTGTTAAAAAAAATTTTATTGAATTTTTTTTTTGTAAATCGCTCTCTGACCTGTAATTTAAACATTAAGAATAAATATTATATTGTATTCATGTAATGTGTTACATTCAGTTGTTTCGTAAAGAAAGTAAAGGTTAATAGTTTAAAGTGTCCTTTCCAAACTTAAAAGCGTCAATAGCCTAATGGTTAAGGGTACGGATTTGCGATCACGAGGTCGGGGGTTCGAATCCCGCCATTCGAGTACTGTCGTAAACCATATGGTTGTTTAAAGAAATATTAGTAAATTTACACAAAAATCTGCTAATATTTCATAAAAAAAACTATTGTCCAATGTACACTAAATCTTTTTCTTGACCGGACATCGTTCGCCTATAAGTATCTCCCCTGTACTTTTTATTTTGCTTTACAATACTTATAATACATTATTATTTAAGCAGTATTTGATTCTTAGTAAAGAGAAAATTTAATCCTATAATATTACTAGGATGTAAAAATGTTGTCGGACATGCTTTTATCTTTGTTCAGGGGATTTTAAAATAATGATTTTGCTTTTAAATAACCGCTACATTATTCTACGATATTAATAGACTAATATAAATAAATAGTACCTGTTTGACGGAGCTTTGCTCGGTATTTTAAATTGTGTTTTTTGGAAATTATATTTAAGTACGAATTACTAATAAAATGATGAAATATGAATAATATTTTTCGATCTTACCGATAGAAAAAGTTAAATTTATGTTTAAGTTGATTATCGATGAAACACGATATCGATAAAATGACATTTTCTAAAAATGATTCCTAGCTAGATCGATTTATCGCCCCCGAAACCCCCTGTATACTAAATTTTATGAAAATCGTTGGAGCCGATTCCGAGATTCTAATTATATACATATATATGTACAAGAATTGCTCATTTAAAGATATAAGATTAATGTAAATCTATTTACGTTTTGCTATTGAAACGTGCAACGATAAAAACCAAAGGATAATCTTAGGCAATTCTTTCCAATATAAAAATAGTTAATTTGGTATAGATGTAAAACGTACTCTAGAACACAAAGGTTACATCTTAAGTTTATTTTTAATTCCACGCCGAGTCAAGGGAGACAGCTCGTAATCGTATTATAAATGCGAATGTTTGTATGAAGGTATCTCCGGAACGGCTGAACGGATCTTGATGAAATTTGGCATAGATTAACATAGTCTGGAAGAACATATACTTATTAAGTTTTTTAATTCCGCGTAAACGGAGTTGCGTGCGACAGCTAGTAGTTCGATTTTTATCCATTTACATTCTAGTACTTTGTATAACTACATATTAACTACAAAGTTACAATCATAGTTAACTATAACTGCCTGATGGCATCAACATGTTAGTTACGCCTCGCCATAAGCCACAATATAATGATATGAGTATGACTGTTTGTGCATCTGTTGCATTTTGCTATAGATACGAAAAGATTACATTTGAGTAGATAAATAGCTAATTAATTTCCATTACTATGATTTTTTTCTTTTGATTGTGTCATCATCATCATCAGCTCACTATACGTCCCCATTGAGGGACTCAGGTCCTACCCGTAGTTAGGTGACTAGACCATAGTCAACCACGCTGGCCAAGTGCGAGTTGGTTGAGTTCACTCATATCTCTGATTTTTTTCGCAGTTAGGCGCAGGTTGCATCACGATGTTTTCCTTCACCGTAAGAACGTCGTATATGTACATAATTAAATTGAGTACATGGCGGGATTCGAACCTAATGTACATATTTATCACTAAACATTAACTAGTGAAGTTAAATCCTTTACTAATGTCTCTGACTTTTGTAATAAACCTTGTCACCCTTTATTCACATATATTTTGAACACACCCGATCCACAAATTTCTCTGTTAGACTACACATTTAATAATTAAAAAAATATAAATGTATATTCAAAAACGCTTTTTATGTATTTCTTAATAACCATATTAGCCAAATCCAGCTGCATATTGATTATTTTTTTTATATCATGAGGTGGCAAACGAGCGAGCGGCCACCTGAAATCGCTGAAATAGCGAAGTGGCCGTTGCCCATAGACATACGTATTTGCATATGCGTTGCCTACCTTTAATCGACGGAGGAGAGGATGCATTTACCCTTCCATGCATCCTCTCACCCGGAAAGTCCACTTCCACTTCCCATCATTTCCTTATAACAATAAGGGTAGGAAGGGAAAGAGGACTAAATTAGGCCTCCGGGACGCACACTCATCAGACGAAACGCGGAATTGCTTCCACTTCACGCCTGTTTTCTGTGTGGTCGTGGTATTTCACCGGGCGTGCCGGGCCAATTCGTGCGAAGATGTTAAAGCGGGCTCTACCACTGTTTAATAGACTCTACGTTATTTTAAATCTATTGAAATGAACTTCGCCTTAATCGACTGCCACTTATCGCTTTGTTCATTGTTTTCAATATCGCTTTTAATATGTAGAGTGGCTTTTTGTTGCCGATCAAACTTATTAATGATTAGATTAATGATATTAAGCGTTCAATTAATCGATCGAATCGAGTTTTCATTAACGCGTCATGTTGTGTGCTGCCAGAGTGTTAGCGTTTTAAATAAAACATTTATTTACTAATATTATAAATGCATAAGTTTGTAGGTATTTAATTTTTTTTTTAAATACTAGCTGTCGCTCGCGACTCCGTCCGTGTGGATATATAAAAAACTTAATATATAGATAAGTTAAATAAAAAGCAGCTCTTCAAGGCATAAATTCGAAAATTAAAAAAAAATGAATAAATAGTATCCTATGTCCGACTGCTGGCTCTAAGCTACCTCCTCAACAATTTTCAGCCATATCGGTAAAGCCGTTCTTGAGTTATAAATAGTGTAACTAACACGACTTTCTTTTATATATATATATAGATTAGCAGATTTTTTGTTTATTTACTAATACTTCTTGTACCATTCCACCTAAGTTCTAGATTGGTGCTGGGATATGGTTTACGACAGTAGTTGAATTGTGGGATTCGAACTCTCGAACTCCTGATCAGATATCCGTACCCTGGCGCTTCATACATATATCAAAACGGTTTAGCGGATCTCGATGATTTTTTTAATAGAAGTAGAACATAGTCCGGATCATAGGTTACTTCATAAGTTTTTTCTTTTGTACCGTGCGGAAGGAGTCGCTGGTGACAGCTATAATTCATAACTTCTCATTAAAACTTTGGCTTTTGTATTCAGAGTTCAAGTAGTTTAAAGGTAATTTAAAGACTCACTTAGCGTATAGTTTACTAAGGGAGTGTGCATAGCAACCATAAAACATCTCTGAGTGACTATCGGTTTAGTATATTTCAAAATTCGAATAACACCTCAATCGTCAAAATTTATTCAATCGTTTATACTTAAGGCCGTTACAATTGAATTTACATACAAACAAACTTACATACGCACAAATTATATTACTCTTTTGTCAGTCATTTTATATATAAAAGAAAGTCGTGTTAGTTACACTATTTATAACTCAAGAACGGCTTTACCGATATGACTGACAATTGGTGAGGAGGTAGCTTAGAGACAGGAGACGGACATAGGATACTATTTATTCATTTTTTTTTCGAATTTATGCCTTGAAGAGCTGCTTTTTATTTAACTTACTAATATTATAAATGCGATTGTTTAGATGGATGTGATGGATGGATGGGCGGACTACACTAATTAAGTTTTTTAAACATCCACGCGGACGGAGTCGCGGGCGACAGATAGTGGAATAATAAAAAGATATTTTTTGTTAGTGTCTGTTAGATTTCTAACTTTATCCGCTTGCACTGTGACTCAACCCTTTGTTGTTCTTCATAGTTCTAATTCTATCAATTCTATTACACGTCAAATTGTTATGATCAGTGATAATAAATCTTCAATGTTTTTAATTATATCGATCTGCCACAACATTTTTTTCTTGCTATTAATAAGTTGTCGAATTAAAATACTTGTATGAATCAAACATTAAGGCCAGTATAAGGTAACTTAAACGGAACCCAACGAATTCAGTCGCTAAGATACTTACGCAATATAATGAAACTACGTACGCCAAAGCCAGTCGCTCGCTATCATTATCAAGATCGAAATGAAACAAGTTAACTCTTTTTTATATCAAAAGGTGGTAAACGAGCGAGCAGCCACCTGAAATTACTGTTATAGCAAAGCAATCGTTACCCATAGACATACGCAATTGCATATGCGTTGTCTACCTTTAATCTACAGAGGAGAGGTTGCACGAAAGAATATATATCTTACCTTCCCGTGCATATTTTACACCGCATCCGGAAAATCTACTTCCACTTCCCAACCTTTCCTTATAAGCAAATGGGTGGGAAGGGAAAGAGGACTAAATACGCCTACGCTTTTACTTCACGCCTGTCTTCTGTGTGGTCGTGGTATTTCAACAGACGAGCCGGGCCCATACGTGCGAAGATGTTAAAGCGGGCTCTACCACTGTTCGCGTCGACGATTCAACGTTGTGAGCGCGGAGCGGGCACAATGCATCCCGCGACGCTATCATACAATATTAGTTTAATGATTAACGTTGCTTTGTGTATGAAGGTACTAAACGAATATTTAAATAATCATTACAACTCTGAGTGTAGTTAGACTATTTTTCAGCTTACCAATACGTTCTTTGTATCGAAACATTTACAAGAATTCTAAGCAGAGTTTACCCTTATTTATAATAATAAGATTTAACAAGAAATTCTAAGTCCACTTAGTTCTACTTTGCTAATTCCATTTTGTTTATTTAAAGATACTTAGAAGCATACCATAAAAAATAATACTCTAGTCCTAGCAGTCTTTCCAATAAAATATGGGTGAACAGGTTATGGGACACCCTAATGATAAAGTTTCTTTTTATGCATATTGTCTCTTCTAACCACTATAAATTTGCAGTGGTCACTTTCCTAATTTATCAAGTGGACCTTTGTTCATTTAATAATATTTTATATTTTAAAATACGTGCTTCTACCGCATAAATATAGTTATTCAAAACAATATTAAAACAATAATAGCTATTTTTAAAGGAAGTAATTGAGACTAAATTATAGTCCCCTACCCTTCCCACCTGTTCCTTAAACGGTAAGAATAGTAATAGTAGTAGATCTGACAGACGCATATGAAGTGAAAATATTCTCTTTCTGTGCGTCCCCTCCTCTGTCGATTTAATGCATCTGCAGTTGCGTCTATAGGCATTCGCTAGTTTATCGAATTGAGGTGGCCGCTTTCTCGTTTGCAATCTATCTTACTAATATTATAAATGCGAATATTTAGATGGATGGATGGATGAATGTTTGAAGGTATCTCCGGAACGGCTGAACGGATCTCGCTAAAATTTGCCATAGATGTGGAACATAGTCTGGAGGAACACAGAGACTATTTTTTTATATTTCCGCGCGGGCAGAATCGCAGGTAAAGCTTGTTACTATAATAAAGAATTTCTCTGCTATACAGTTTTATTAAACGTAAAAACATTTCTGTATATCTTTCATTCATTTTTTACAACTGCCCAACATATTTCTTACTGTGTTCATATTTCATGAGAATGTACGGCGAGTTTTAACGTTCATATTTCTTTATATCCCCGAGAAATCTACAATATTTCTCTCTTGACCTTAGATTCTTCGTGAAACATATATGATTTTTGTTATTTTCTTTTAGTATTGTTTGTTAAGATTAATTAATTAATTAAAAATAGTACTCTCTTGTTACGTTTTTTAGTACAATTATCATTTAAAATTGGTTCGATTTTTTTTATATTATTAGTTTGCAAACGAGTAAGCGGCCACCTGAATTCACTGAAATAGGGAAGCGAACACTACATAGACAATTTCAAATGCGTTGCTTACTTTAAATCGACGCATTGAAAGAAAATTTTCTTCTTCCTAAACGTCTCCTCCTCTGTCAAATCCACTACAACTTGGCATTGGTACTCTATCTTATGTGTGTCTTGTCTGTTTTGGTACTTCTTGAAGTTATCCCATTGCAATTAACTAACATTCATGTTTATTACATGACTGTTGGAACAAACTAATTTTTAATTTAAAGACGTGTAAAGTTTTATTTTTATACAAGTACTACGACAGTCGGGACCCACCCTTATGGATAACACTTTATACCCCGAACACAAGTCTTATTATTGGTACGTAAACAGTCGATCTATCCTTATTTCGACCGTCAAATCTATCTTCCATCACTACCCAACTCTGAGTAAAGCAGTAAAAGTTAGTTTGATATCTCCCGTTCGAAGCGCAGGCTATAAACGGCAACTACCGAAAACTATTGTAACATTCCGCAGTCATTATTCAACCTTCCACCTCTTTATTGACGCTGTAACAGCCTGAGTTACATAGGAAATTGCATTGCGACGTACTTTGAGTTTGAAGAGACAGGATCTGTCCGCGTGCATTAGCCTCTGTGCTATAAAACGAACAATAAATTCTTGACATACTTGCTTATGTGCTCTTTTGTTAGTCTGATAATTTTTGAGTTAGGATTCGTTTATTAAAACGTTTTCATTTTTCGTATCAGTGTGATTGTCACCTTTATCTCACTTTCGCCAGTGGCACAATGTGGTTAATACCAGGGTATAGGTCGGCGGTAACGGTTGAGCACTTGACTTGTAATCTTCAGGTCCTGTGTTCGAATCCCGGCATAAACCAATGTGTTTTTTTACGATTCACAACATAACACAACATGTACATTAATCCGATGTTCTTACGGTGAAAGAAAAGATCGTGATACAACTTGCAAATATATGAAAAGAAATTCAACCAGTCGACCTGCACTGGGCCAATGTGATTGCCTATGGCCTAGTCACTTTTAACTTGGGCAGGCTCATTGGGAACTATAGTAGCCTGACGAACGGTATCGGTCTAGTTCATTTCTACATAGTCTAAGTACGAGGTAGATATGGTACCATCCATTGCGAATTGCTATTGAAAAGAGGAATGCTTGCTCAGCTGATTGTTGGTGTTCTGATTAAATGGGTAGACGTGGATCGTTACAGGAATTTATGCAATGCATTCGAAGCAGAATTGATTCAAGATATACGAGTAAAAAGATATATTCCAAGAAGTAATTCCTTGGAAGTCGTAAAAAATAAATTAAGTGATTCTGTTTTTTTTATCAAGAAGGCAATTTAAACTTTAAGAATAGGAAGCCAGTGGAAGAAGAAGAAGAATAGAAAGTACAAATAGAAAACGTTAATACCATATTACAGTTTGTCTTTAGTTTATTCAATATGTGCGGTCGCCATATATTCCGTCTGCGCGGAATTAAAAAAAACATAATTAAAAAACATAATGTGTTCTTCCAGACTATGTTCTACTGTGTCAAATTTCAGTGAGATCCATGCAGCCGTTCTAGAGATACCTTCTAACAAACATCCATCCATCTAAACATTCGCTTTTATATTATTAAGATTGACCTACTTCTCACAACTTGATGAAATATATTTACAATTTATCTATAAAGAACGCAAACAAGTGATCTTTAATATGTATGATTCTTGTAATATTTCTTGTTCCAATTACATACGCACAAATAGATTCGCCTGCAATGTTTTCCAAGATTGCAATATGTTGAAGTTTTCTATTGAATCTTTATAATAAAAGTAGTCGGTTAAATATAGTCGGATAAACCGAATCCAACAATTGTTTCCGATGCATTTTTCAAATGTAAACTTAATGTGTTATTTAACTTACATATTTTATTACATTAAAATGAACACGACGTTCCTATGCTTCCTAGCGAAGCGACTCCGGACTATAGATATGTTACGCGATAGCCTACCTTCAATAGATGAAGTATAGGACGCATGGAGTCAGACTTTTCCTCGACCCAGCAAATTGATTCTTCCACTAAATCCACATCGCCTTCCTATCCTTTCCTTATTAGGCATCCGGCACACACTCGACAAACGAAACCAGGAATCGCGTAACTAGCTGTAGGCCGTGGTTCCGTTGCATAATTAAAAAAAAAACTTAATTAGTAGCCTATGTGTTCTTCCAGACTATGCTGTACATTTATGTCGAATTTCAGCAAGATCCATGCAGCCGTTATGATGATTTTTTTTAATATTTTTTTTTTACCATTTCAACTAAGCTCTAGGCTTGTGCTAGGTATATGGTTTACAATAATAGTCGAATGGTGGGATTCGAACCCCCGACCTCGTGATCGGAAATTCGTACCCTTAACCATTAGGCTATTGACGATTATTATAATAAACATTCGTATTTATAATATTACTAATATAAGTAAGATTAAAAGCTTGGATTACTTTACTGGCCTGTAATAAGGAATGTTGATATTCTACCTTTAACTATGCATCCAGTATGACGACTGTATTTATTTACACTTCGAGTAAGACTTGATTTAATATAAATTGCGGTGAATGGTTATTAATAGATCGTATCAATGTGGAAATGTTTCTTGATATTTTCATTTCCGCTATTATATGTCAAGAATCTAATTAAGTTTGTTAATATTGATTCACGGATTGTTACTTTAATTTCTGAAAAATGTTTTAATTTATGAAATACATGCAGTTCGTAGCTTGGTTACCGTGGAGTTAAAACATCTAGTTATAAATATAGTCTATGTCACTCAGAGATTGTTTGTATCCTAAGTGAGAGAATTTTTTATTTGATTCAGTACTTTCGGAGCCTATCTGATGCGTATAAACAATCAAATCTTTCTTTGGATGGATGGATGTTTGTTAGAAGATATCTGCGGAACTGCTCAATGGATCTCGATGAAATTTGACATAGGTCTGTCCTCGACGGTATGTCCAAACCGACTTAGGGTGCGATATGATCTCGCCCCCTCTACGTAGACGATAACCTAGCTCTGTACTCTTTAGCAGTGTGCCTAAAGGGTTCAGAGCCAGGTAAAACCACAATAGGCTCAGACTGTCACCTTGAAACATGCCACGCCGAATTCCAATACGGCCAGAGGAAGTAGAAAGGTTTCCCTGTCCTGAATTGGAAAAGCTTGTGTTCCACTGTTCCATGCATGAGTTAAGGAAAGTACGTAATGTAGGGTGTATTTTATACAACTCTAACACTTTACTTAACCATCCATGGGGCACCGAATCATAAGCCTTCTTGTAATCAATCCAGACCATGGGAATGTCGACTTAGGGTCCTTCAAGAAGCAAGCGTATCACCATCTCAAAGGCCGGCAACGCATCTGTGGTTCCTCTGGTATTACTGATGTTAATGGGCGTCGTTGAACATCTCGGTGTTCCTGCTGCTCGTTTGACCCCGTTTGTTATAAAAAATATAGATGTAGAACAAAGTATAGAAGAACAAATAGGCTGCTAATTGTCTTGGGCGACAGCTCTTCAATAATGTAAACAGTCTATGTAATACAATTTACTTACGTAAAATCTATATTCTTTGAGACGCATTAATTTATTGGAACTATTACTTAAGCCAAATCATGAAAACGAAGTAAGAAAATAGCAGAAGCAATTCCAATTACGTTGATTAGAAAAGTGCGAGCCCGGTAACCAGAGACAGATTGTCTTAAATTCTATCTAATGAAGCCATTTATTCGACAAACGCCTCTCATGTGTGTGACACACGGTCGCTTAGAGTATCGAACAAAATAAACAACATTATTTGCACCATTAGCATCAGGGGATGCATGGGAAGGGAATATATTCTCTTCCTGTACATCTCCGTCGATTAAAGGTAGGCAATGCATCTGCAATTGATTACGTCTATGGGCAACGGTCGCTTCACTATTTCAGCGATTTATGGTGGCCGCTCGCTTGTTTGCCACCTTATGATATTAAAAAAATTTGGACTTCAATTTGGTGCAATCCTTGCATACCTCTTTCTTTATAACACTGTTATCAAAGACTTATTATAATGTAGATGTTGCCAGAGACTAAAAAAACTTACTCGTAATTGTTCTTTGTGTCTATGTGTTCTTCCAGACTATATTTTATATCTGTGGCACATTTCAACGAGATCCATTCCGCCGTTCTGGAGTTACTAACATCCATATTAATATCCAAACTTTAATAATTATAATAGTAGAAAATAACAAAGAAGTCAGCAAGAAGTTTTTTTTGTCGAAAGTACTTAATTATTGAGTTCGACAATCTAAAGACCATTGTGTCTCAATTTATCAATCAAGAATTGATATTCATTTCTTTTAATGCTGAAAATCACTCAGTATATTTAATTATAGCAACTTATAATATCAATTTTACCTTAAAAATATATAGCAAGATATTCCACGCGTTTCTAAGCAAATTCTAAGCATGAACTTTTAACATTGGGTTGCCGCGGTTTGGATAAAATATCATTATGATCAGCTCACTATACGTCCACACCGATCGTCTCGAACCCTACCCTAAGTTAAGGGTGATTAGGCCTTAGTCAACCACGCTGGCCCAGTGGGGGTTGGTTAATTTCAAACATAGATTTGAATTTCTTCTCAGATATGTGCAGCATCACGATGTTTTTCCTTCATCGTAAGAACGTCAGATAAATGTACATATATCGTAAATGGAATATTGGTACATGGCGGAATTCAAACCCGGGACCTGCAGATTGCATGTCAAGTGCTTGAACCCTGAGCCACCGACGCTCTATAGGTATAAAATATCCAATTAAATACTATAAAATATTCCACAGGACTCCAGAAAGAGCGGAGAAGATTACGGGCCTAAATAGTTCATTGTCGATAATTTTTTTTATTATTCTTAAAAAGTTATTCCAATTAAGACAAAATCATTAAAACTAATTATATACTAAAATAAGACACTTGTATCTAATCGAACAAATAAAACCTTTTTTAAAAACTCCAATTGTCTTTAACTAAACAATTAAAACGATATCGACTAAGAGAAATAAGATAGCTCTTATACCTAAGTAAATAAAGGCGAAACTGGATTGCATTTAAGGTTCCAGATTTATTTATAACTGATACTTGAATGTAATAATGGTAAAATTTTATTCTTGTATAATTACTTTTAATAATACGGCTCCTACGGCAATAGCCGTAACTCAAATAATACGGTTTTTCCTAAAAAGCTTTTTTAGTTCTCATATTAAGATTACATTTTAATTAGGGTCGGCAAGTAGGTGAGTAGAAAGCCGTAAAAATTAAACTGAAACATAGAGGTTTATAAAACCTTGTGTTGCGATTAAAAGTGAGTGGGATAAAGTCATGGTGATAATGATATTACGTCTACATTCAATTAAAATTTCATATTTAAAAGAAGATACCAAACCCTTCTTTAGTGGAGTAGTAGTCTTGTTCCAGTGCCTTTTTATTATTGACAGATGACAGTCAGATTAGCTATTTTATCTCTATCTTCTTCTAACAGGTCTTCGATGCTGGCATATATAGTTCAATCCGATGTAAAAATTTGTAGTAGCAGAATATAATTTTCTTTTTCACAAAATAAGAGTTAGGACATTGTGCGTAGTATCCGTTGTTACTGTCTGGTTGTGAAGTGCCTAATAATTTATTATTTCCTCTATTCGTTACCGGACGATGTTATTAAATCTGATCGTCACTAACATATTTTAATACCTACCTTTCTTATTGACCTCAAAGTTAACGCAATCTCCTTCGCTATAAATATTTAAATAAACTGTTATCTTTGACAATACCTTTTATACAGACAATCATTGCAAAACAAACAGTCACGATGGATGTCTCACTGGGAATATGTTCCCATTGGACCTATTGATTGGTAGGTCGATCTTTCCAACGGGAAACATTCGTAATAGAAACGACAATACTGCCAAGTTCCTCAGTCCCTGTCAAGTGTCTAATTCAGGGTCGTCTTGGAGTGCAAAAATCGAGCGTCTGTGTGACGCTTCTTAGGGAAAGGCCTGACTGACTTTCGCCTCCGGTCGACCAATATGGTTAAGACTGCCCTGGTTGTACCTAATACCACGATCTTGTATTAATTCTTACTAATATTATAAATATGAATGTATAGATGGATGGATGTCCATATGTTTGTTAGAATAAATCTCCGGAATGGCTTACCGAATCTTGGAGAAATTTAGTCTAGAAGCACATATGTATAAGCCCTTTGTCTACCAATACAGTAAACATCACGTCAACGTGAACGAAATGACGGCGCTGAGGTAGCGTCAACTCAGTTGTGTTTTCAGTTGTCAGTGGAGTTCTAAGCTTAAAGAATCTAATGCCACATAAAAAGTGGCCATTCGCATCGGAAACAATTAGTTCCCAGCTAACATACCGAAACCAAATAAAATTCCCTAATTACTTGCTCCGAGCACGTAAGCGGTTAGCGTACATCGTTATTTTTAATGACAGCCATTGCAATTTGACATTTATGTCACATTAAGGCGGGAAATCGTCGTGTCACAAATATAACCTCACATTTTAAGCTATCAGAATTAATGAAATCGATCACAGTTTTCCAGTCAGTCTAAAGTTGTTGAAAAATAGGTCACAATTTAAAAAAAAAACGACCCAATCAAGAATAATTTTACTAATATTATAAATGCGAATGTTTGGATTGATTAAATTATTCAAACTTTCGCGAGACATTATACTAAACTGATATAAAAAACGGCTAAACACTGCCGCAGTGAGCAGTGAACTGGGTGCCGTGTCCGCAAAATAATACCATTACCACTCATCCTGATGAAGGGCCCCCGATGGGCTCGAAACTAGTCGGTGCCGACACCGGACGAATATACGTGAGTGATTAGTCATTTTCATATCAGTTTAGATGGATGTTTGTATGGAGGACAGAACGGCTGCATGGATCTTGTTAAAATTCGTCATAGACGTAGAACACAGTCTGACCACTAATTAAGTTTTATATGGACGCGGATGGAGTCACAGGCAACAGCTAGCATTTTAATAAAGCTTATAATACCAAAACGAGATTTGTTCATACGAGCCCTAGATCTTTGCTGTGTATGCTTCATTTGCATTGAAACAAAGTAATTTTGCGTTGAAACTTGAATCCCTTCTAAGTGAAGGGGTACATTCTTAAAGGCCTCGCCTTGTCTCTTGTTGACGCGTTTCGACCCAAGATATGTAGTTTTGCTAACCTGTAAGGCTTGTGACAGCATAATAAAGTTTATAGGTAGATTTTCATAAAGAAATACCTAATAATAAAAACCATTTGACCATTATTTTTAAAAATATATTCCAAACACCATAAACTTATCAAATTAATTCCTATAAATATAATTTACTGTTTGCTATCTCGCTCTCTTACTTTTACGCTCTACGTTATATTTCTATCTCTGTCATGTAACATAATGTGCATAAGTATGACGTGACCTTGAAAATTATTTCATTCGTCATGCTAGTTTAAAATATATTGTTATCTCTCTTTTGTCAAAGGCAATGACAGGGATGACGATAAGTTTAATACAGAGATTAAGGTCTCAGAAGCCTACGGTAAATCTTGTACAATGCATTAAATATTCAAATAGATTGAGAATCGCGATAAATTCGCGTGCCATACAAGATTTCGATTTGCATCCAACGCGTCGCGTCTATTGGTTACTGTGAACCGCACAGAGAATTTCAAGTTTAGTAATAACACCGCTACGAACACCGACTTTCTGAATTTAAAATTCACCTGCTAAACTACAAGAGACTTCAAATATAAGTTGTTACAAAGTTTTTAAATAAAAATGCAATATTATAAAACTCTACGATAACTCTACATTTAAAAAAATTGAAAATTTTAAAACATGTCATTCCTGTTTTAAAGTTATTACGTCTAGTAGTCTGGAAAATTATCAAACATGTTCGGCAAACATGTTTGACAAACATGTTCAACAAACTTGTTTGATCATATTAAAGCGTCAATAGCCTAATGGTTAAGGGTATGGATTTCCGATCACGAGGTCGAGGGTTCGAATCCCACCATTCGACTATTGTCGTAAACCATATCCTAGCACAAGCCTACAGCTTAGTTGGAATGGTAAAAGAAATATTAGTAAATTTACAAAAAATCTGCTTATATTTTTAAATTAAAAAAATATATTCATCATCAAACAAGAAATTTAAATAAAATACTGAGATAAGACGAAAAACACTTGTAACCCAGTAGTTAATGATGGTTACAAAAAACTAGATAAACGATTCGTTAAACTTAATAATTACTCTCATAATAAGTGAGAGTCAATATTAATGTATCTAAAACAAAAAAAAATGTAGTGACTCGCTTTAAAAAAATGATACCTCAGGTCGAAATTATAACGAAAATAAGATAACCAGCTATAGAGGTGTCAAAATGGCAGATGTAATATTTTTTATTTAACCATTATTAATAAAAATTAAAACCAAATAAATGTACCTAAAATGTACCTCAATTAGTAGCAAAAAGTAGAGTAAGAAATATAGTCAAAGGTATAAATTTGACCTTTTATAAAATCAATGAGCGTACATTTAAAATCAAAAAAATAAACAAAGTTTTTCAAATAATAATACTATTTATTGTCTTTAACTCGAAGGTAAATAATCTTAAATAATTACAGCACCCACATCAAAATAAGTTAAAGGTCAAGTGATAATTAATTATATAGCTATAGTATTATAATTAAACACCTTTTATAATATCAAATTAAAAATAAAGCATTAGGAAAATTGTAGCATATTATTGCCAACCCTAAGACAACTGTTCAATTGAAAATCCTACGAGTAACAATTTCCAAATATTTTATACAACTTCAGTCCAGTTCAAAAGCTCGGACTATCAACGGACGCAAAAAGCTACCAAAACTACCAACCTACATTCTTACAGCCAGTGACATTAAAAGCTTTTTTTATCTCTTTCCTTTGACGTTATTAAAAAAAAAACTTTTTACTATCACTTTAAAAAAATATATCTAATTCACGCACACATTGATATGACGCCTCCACCTTGTTTTCGAAGCTCTGCAGTGGCGTGCGAACGAGACAGGTATATGAAGCTTTCACTTACACGAGCGGTGTGGAAACATTATTGCACCGGTAGTAAGGAGTGAAAGAGATCAATAATGAGAGGCACGAGGAGTTGAAAAGGGATTTCAGATTAAGGTCGTTGTCGAGTCAAAGAGCAAGCAGTATTGTAACATTGTAGTAGGTATATAATTGAGTTGATAAAGCTATTAACCGTTTAAGCTATGAGGGAAAGATTAATTAATGAAAATTTAACTTTAATTAAATTTGCAGCTAATTAAAACAGTACATCTCTGATGATAACACAAAAAAGATTAATTTAGCATCACAGAATGCATTTTGGCATAATTACATTTTTTTATAAATATTAAAAAGTTCTTTATTTTTTAGTTATCGCAGCCATCTTTTATCATGTGCTAGGTTTTAATAACTTATTAATATAAATCAAACGCTAACTAAAGAGATCGCAACATTTTAATCAACTGGAAAACGTTATAACTGATAATTCGAATAAATTAAATACAATTCAATTTGTCATTTTTTGGAATTCAAATATTCTACCTAACACACCGTCTACACTTCTTTGGTGTATGACAAAAAGTCTGTCCGGGCGAGCGTAGCTTCCATACACCCTCAGTAGCGGCTGGGCGCTAGACGTGATAGTGTGTATGTACCCTAACTCGCGTGACGCGTTAAATTACGCGGCATTTTAGTATTATTCCTATATTAAAATAATTTAAATAAATAGATATAGAGTGAATATTAAGACCATTTTTAATTGACTTGTGGTACATTTTTTAATTTCTATTTTAAGTGCTTATAAACAGTGTTTGTTTTAAGATTTTTTTTTGGAAACATTGTGTGTTTAGTGTTTGGTAGAGATTGGTTGTTCCAAAAGGTTAGTGTATAATTTACTAATTAATTTAATTTAGAAATAGTTTTTATAGGAGTAGAAAATCATTTTCGTATTTTTAAAACGATTTGGATTTCGAACACAAAAATATTTAATGTGAAAAAATACTAGCGCGAAAATATTGATTTGGAATTAAAAATATACATGAACTTTTTAAACAGAAAAAGATATACATAATTAATAGCAACACTCCTCTAATCCCACCATATAAATATTTTCTATTAATTCTAACTAATATTATAAATGCGAATGTTTGGATGGATGGATGTTTGTATCTCAAGAACGGCTGAACTGATTTTGATGAAGTTTGTAATACATATAGAACATAATCTGGAAGAACACATAGACTAATAAATTTTTTTTAATATCGCGTAGACGGAGTCACGAATGAAAGCTAGTAATTTGTATATTATAGAAATATTAGCGGACCCGACAGACGTTCCTGTCTACACGTCTTTAATTTCTTTAATTTGAATAAATTAATATGAAGTTAATATTTGATGAAAATTGTGAATCTAAACCATTCCCAGATCCCCTTGGACACACACAAAAAATTTCATCAAAATCGGTCCAGTCGTTTGAGAGAAGTTCAGTGACATACACACGCACAGAAGCATTATATATATAATATTAAAATAATATTTAAATAGTACGAAAAATTAATAACAAAATTAACATAACATTCGCATTTATTATTAAAAAAATGCAGGAATTAAGGTTACGTAAATGTAACTAATCTTACTTGTTACTAACGTTTAGATGTATGTTTGTTACTACGTACCTTCAGAACGGCTAAAAAGACATGTAGAACATAGTCTGGAATAACACCAGTTTTTTTTTACTCTACGCGGATTGATTCAGGTTGTGCAGATTTCGTTATTTATTTTTTTATACGAAAAGTAGTGCTGGATTGAAATGAAAGTTAATTCAGATATGGCGGCTGATAGAGACGTATGGAGGAGTAGTAAGCTGACATTGGTAGAGGAAAGGATAGAAATTATGTTTTTATGATGAAAAAAAAGGAACAAAAATACCTATCTTTTGTTACTTTTGCTTATCCTTGCTGTATCGCCTTAGAGCCATTCATATAGGGCCTTTCTATTCGACGAAATTAAGTGAATATATTTGGATGAGTTTAAACTGCAATAAAATGTACCAAATCTTACTAATATTATAAATGCGAATGTTAAGATGGATGTTTGTTAAAAGGTATCTCCAAAACAGCTCAACGGATCTAGATGAAATTATGCATAGATGTACATAGCCTGGAGGAACACATAGGCTACTAATTAAGTTTGAATTAAAAGGTATACTTGACCCTGAGTTGTAATATTTTCTACTTGAGTTATTATAGAGTTTGTAAACTTCGAAACTCAGAGACCGTTTGTTCGAGTCACGTAGCAAAATTATCTTTCAGCGGAGTAATTTGCGAGTTGACTGACGTACAGAGGGTAAGTCGCGCGTGACGTGTGGATCAAATGTAGGCTATTGTGGGGGTAATTGTGTTTGTGAAAAGGGTGAAAATGGCTTGCGTTTAACAGGTGAATAGTACAAGCTTATTACCTATAACACTGTTGCTTGTTACGATTTTTATTACTTAAGTTATACTTGTGATTTTAAACTTTAAAATTTACGAATGATATCCCTTACCATGGGTTTCCACTGTTGTAATCAGAGAAATTGCTTACTGTTTCAGTAATGGCAACCCATACTAATGTATAATAAATATACTATACTAATTATATTTTCTGAAACATTTTTTTCGATACCCTTTTTGTTTCTTTATTTTTTAAACAAAAGCTCGTTTACAACATTAGCTGTCGCCTGCGACTCCGTCCGCGCGGGATTGAAGTAAACTTAATTAGTAGTCTCCGTGTTCTTCCAAACTTCTACATCTATGTCAGCGAGATCCTTGCTACCTTTTTGGACATACCTTCTAACAAACATCCATACATTTTTATTAACACGTTCCAACATAAAACACTGAATACCTTTAATTATGTAGTATGTAAATTCACAAGGTACTTAATTCACGGTCCAAACTTTTAGGTACAAGCTTAATTTTGGTAGAAATCGAATGTAATATAAGGTGCTTTTATTATGTCAGGTAATTCCGGGCTGGTTGTTAGTTGAATCCTGGTACCCTTGGCACAAAAATAAACAACAGTAGCCACCGCACCTGTTGGTCAATTATCCCAAGTCATGGCCACTCTGGGAAACTCGTTTTAACTTTGATTATGCGCTACTACTATTTGTTCGACTCTCACTCGATGATAAGTCGAATTGACGATCTTATTGCATTATTTAAATCATTATTAGAAAATTAAATAGGTTTCTACAACTTTTTTATCAAGTTACTTTTCGTTTTTAAATAAGATAGAATTTGTTCACTTGCTTTTCGGAACTAACAACGGATTTTACTTAAATAGAATTTCGCTTACGACGCAACTATAATCAAATAAAGCCAATGCTTTATTTGATTGTAGTTATGTCATTAGTACGTAGTATTTGCTCTACCGTGAATGACAAAGCAAGCAAGAGCAAATACATAAATGTGGAACAACCTGGATTAATTAACAAAATTAAAAATATCTGACCACTGTTTTAGGCTTCATTGTTGTATATTGAGTATTAAATAAAATAGCAAATAATAATAAAATAATTGTGCTAATTCTAATAATTTAAACAAAAAATACAAGCAGCGACATAATAAATCAGTATCACAATGTTCGAGTTAATTTCATAATTACAGGAGCAAGTGAGAATCGAGTGAGAACTCGTGTTAGGGTTTTCGTTACGAATCACATCAAAGGTTACTTTTTGTTGCTTCAAGATCTGTGTCGGGCATCCTTGTTATTTTTATAGTAAGAGATCTCAAGTTTCAATTGTAGCCTCATTCATAGAATCGGGTATCGAGATTGTCAGATTAAAATAAAAGAAAGATTGTCTCGTTACAACCTTTTATATTGCTAAGAGACAAAGAGTTTTCATTGCTTCCAATATTCAGTGGACTATTGTCTATACAACTGCAAGGAATTCAGGTCAAAGATATATTTTCATTTTATGTTGTACTTTTGTATCAAAGAAATCTTTAAATTTCAAACTGAGACGTGCAATTTTGATGATATCTTGAGATATCGATTGCCCTTTTATCTAGTGCTTTGATTAAAAGAACTATATTTTTTTTCTTCAATTAATCAATTGCTGGGTTCGTATCCCGCCATGTACCAATGTGTTTTTTGATTTCCGA
The DNA here is from genome assembly GCF_000836235.2 of Papilio xuthus. Lineage (NCBI taxonomy): Eukaryota > Metazoa > Arthropoda > Insecta > Lepidoptera > Papilionidae > Papilio > Papilio xuthus. Next base: position 2,158,422 of record NW_013532866.1, on the reverse strand, counting down.
TTTACATATGAACATTTATCCGACGTTCTTACGGTGAAGGAAAACATCGTGATTCAACCTGCATATATCTGAGAAGAAATTCAAAGATATGTGTGAAGTCAACCGCACACACTTGGCCAGCGTGGTTGACTATGCCCTAATCACCCTTAACTTAGGATAGGCTCCGAGCCCCTCGGCGGGGACGTATAGCTGATGATGATGATGAAATCAATTGCATTCTTAAAGTCATACATTTAAAATATTAGTCATGCCTAAAATACACATATAGGTAAAGTTTTCAATTGATATAAATTAAGCAAATACCGATGACATTTTAATTAATCTTATTTGTACTCTTATTAGTAATCTCGGTAATAAAATATCGAATTAAAAAAACTGTTTTTATAAACGTAAAATAGATAAGGTTTTAACAGTGGTAGAGCCCGCTTTAACATCTTCGCACGAATCGGCCCGGCTCGCCCGGTGAAATACCACGACCACACAGAAGACAGCCGTGAAGTGGAAGCAATTCCGCGTTTCTTCTGATGAGTGTGCGTCCTGGGGGCCTAATTTAGTCTTCTTTCCCTTCCCACACTTTTTCTAATAAGGAAGCGGAAGTGGACTTTTCGGATGAGAGGATGCATGGAAAGGGAAAATAGTTTCTTTCAGTGCATCCTCTCCTCCGTCGATTAAAGGTTGGCAGCGTATGTGTAATTGCGTATATCTATGGGCAACAGTCACTTCGCTATTTCAGCGATTTCGGGTGGCCGTTCACTCGTTTGCCACTTTATGATATAAATAAGGAAGGTTTTGGGCTATTGTACATCACGATATCACACTTAGGAGTCAAGCAAAAATGAAAACTTAGTATGCCGTATGCAACACCGAAGCAAAGTTATTCACAAGTTATATTGATATTTACTTATCCATACGTCAACAGGTTTATTAAAACGTTTAAGTATCACGGAAATCGCCAGGAAACAATTGTTAAGTAAAACTCAATCTAATATACGCCATTGTTTCCATTGGTGCGGTTTTTATTCGTTTCGCTAAACCGACTGTGTCCCTTATCAGGAATTAATACGTTGTTCGGATTTACGTTGAAATCTTACCGACCTAATTCTTTGTTGCTGATAAATGGCCTCATTTAATACTTGTTTATTACGATCGTAGCTTAGTGGTTGGTGTTACGGTGTTGAATTTATATTTGTATGTAATTTTATTCATGTAATCTAGATAAACTAAAGAATTTTTTCTTTATATATATATAATTATAAATAGTAACAAACACGACTTTCTTTTATATATATATATATCGTCGTGTTTGTTACTATTTATAATTCAAGAACGGCTTTACCGATATGGCTGAAAATTGGTGAGGAGGTAGCTTAGAGCCAGGAGACGGACATAGGATACTATTTATTTTTTTAATTTTATTTTTTTAATTTATGCCTTGAAGAGCTGCTTTATAGTTAACTTACTAATATTATAAAAGCGAATGTTTAGATGGATGTGATGTGGATCAATGGATGGGTGTTTGAAGATATCTCTAGAACGGCTGAACGGATCTCGATTAAATTTGGCATACGTATAGAACATAGTCTGAAAGACACATACGCTACACTAATTAAGTTTTTTTTTATATATCCACGCGGACGGAGTCGCGGGCGACAGCTAGGATTTTATATTTGAATCTAACTCAAAAACTACTCGACCGATTTTAAAAATTCTTCCAACGTTAGAATGTTACATTATCTCTAAATTATACTAAGTTATATTTTATACTAGCTTTCGCACGCGACTTCGTTGGCGCAGAATTAAAAAAATACTTAAGAATGTGTTCTATGTGTTCTTTCAGACTACTTTCTACGTGTGCCAAATATCACCAAAATCCGTTGAGCCGTTCAGGAGATTCAAACAAATTCATCCATTAAACATTTATAATATTAGTAAGATTGTTATTAAATCTTACTAATATTGTTAATGCAAATACTTTCATACATGAATGTATGGATGGATGTTTGAAGGTATCTCCAAAACGGCTTAACGGATCTTGATGAAATTTGGCACAGATATAGAACATAATCTGGAAGAACACATTGGCTACTTATTAAGTTTGTTTTTTATGACGCGCGGACGGAGTCGCATACATGTGCTCCAAGAATGTTAAGGCGCAGTTACAATATCGCTGTAAAATGATATTAACAGAAGCGTTATATTCTGTTGAATCACTGGAATATTGAATGTCATAATCATGATTAATCTCTGTGATATAATATTGTTTTCTTATCAATACCAAGAATTGTGTTATGTATACGACTGACCGTTAACACTGTCACATAACATGACAACATAGACTAGTCTTCTTTCTTTTTTTACCTATTGAACCTTTTTATTTATTTTGTCTATTTTTTTGTATGCCTTTTAATCACTAATTTGTAGCTTTATATATATAATTCTTCTGTGAGTGTGTATGTCAGTGAACTTCTCTCAAACGACTGGACCGATTTTGATGAAATTTTTTGTGTGTGTTCAAGGGGATCTGGGAATGGTTTAGATTCACAATTTTGTACGCTGGACAGTGTTTTTTTGATTAATTTTTAATTTATTAGTAGTTGTTGATTTTGGAATGTTATACATTGGATCCGACAGACGGCGCTACCATCGCAGTGTGAAATTTTCAAATTAAAGACGTGTAGACAGGACAACGTCTGTCGGGTTCGCTAGTATTTTATATTTTCATAGTTAAAATTGTTATTACGTATTAAGAAATCAATCCAAATTTTTAATGTTTAATCGTTGTGTGAGAACAAAGGGGCCAGCTGAAAACCAGCGCAGGAATGGTCAAGCCCTACCTGCACCAGCTGAGCTGGCCACCTTTATTGCCACATCCTTAATTTATTTAATCTAATTTGTTTTTTTAGTTGTTTGTGGCAATAAAATATTCTATTCTAGATCGAAAAAAAACAGCAAAACATATTTACGTGTAATAGTCAAAATTTCACATATGTATTTTATAATTCGACCATCAAGTGATAATTTAGTAACTTTTGACTCCTCCACTGGTTATACGTGGTGAGTTTGAACTATCCCTTTCCTATAAACATGAAACACGTGTTTTCAATACAAAGTAACATTGATTTTTTTTTAATATTTATTAAAAAAACTTAATTAGTACTATGTCCAGACTATGTTCAAGATATGTAATAAATTGTAGCGAGATATATCTGCATATATTCAGAAGATACCTTCAGTTAGAGACATTCCCGTTACATGTTACCTCATCGGGATGTTTTTGGAACGGACGATGTATTCCAACGAAAGTTGGAAACGATTTTTTGCTATTAAAATCTGTTAGGCGTGATACGTAGTTTCTTTCGCGCAATTTTGGACAAACGCAACCAACTATTCCATATTTTACAAAACACAATAGTAAATTAGATATTCTTACAAAGTTGTTTTATAAGAGTCAGATTAAAATGAGAAATTTTAGTTGTGGAAAATGAGGAGCAAACTCATTTTGTCGTAACAAAGCGTATACTTTGGTATTGTCCACAAGCAAATATAACAAAATGGCGTGTTGTGACCTGTTTTGTATCCGGTAGATCATGCATAAGCTCCTTTTTAGTTTATTTTAGTTGTATGTTTAGGACCGTTTCTTTCACTTAGAAGGAAAACTTTGTTGTACGCAATGTTCCCTTCTTATTTTTCCTGCTTTTGACCGTAGCTTTATAATAATTTGTTGACATTTTAAATACTTGGTCTTGTTTTAAACCGGTTTAGTTGTTTAATTATTTATTAAGTTAATTTTGGACGTTGTTTTTGAGTTTTGTAGCATGATTTAACCGTCAATGATACCATTTTCATTAGTAAAACGGCTTAGTATTTTGTTTTGTAAAAATATTCAATATGATTTTGCAGGATTATTTTAAATTTTAATTTGAAAAATTATTATATTATTATCTACTATACTATAATACGAAAACATATGCTTGTACCTAATAAACTACAAAACTACTGAACCGATTTAAAAAACGACCATTAGAAGTATGCTATTTCCAAAATAATATGTAAATGCGAAAAGATGCATGTTTTTTATGTTTTTCAAAAAAAACTCAAAAACTACTGAACCAATTTCAAAAATTCTTACACCATTAGGATACTATATTGCCCTTAAGTAGCGTAGACAATGCCAGAAAGACTTCATTATGAGACGACGATGATTTTTTATTCATATGACACAAAATTGTAATATATTTTATGTAAGTAACTATACGTTGTTCAATTTAAACTCAAAAAGCGAATATTAAAAATATAACTAAATTAGAATACGTCTAAAGTAAGCTAAAGTTAGCGAGCGACGGCTGCGAAGCGTTTTTCATTTAAAGCTTTGCCAAGACTATTTAGGAAGATTTTTAATGCATCTTGTAGTCGAGCCGTTGTGAAATGCGGTCACCGGAGAGGCGCCTCGACTGAGCTGTGGAAATGTCGCGCCCACGCGTTCAACGGTTATTTACATTTTGGGGATCCGTATACGTATGACGGAATATAAACTAGAGACAATTTAATCACTTTTTTGGTACTTAATTGAGTGATAAAAAAATAGAGACATTTTTAAATTATATTTTTGGTATATCGTTCAAGCAATCCCATGTAACTGTTGACCGATTTTTATGAAATTTTAATCCTGCGAGGACAGAGTCACGGGCGATAGCTATGTATAACTCAACCTAAAACTTGCGATTTGTTGCAAAAGAGAGTTAATTTAGGATATAGATAGGTCTTATAAGTGGAGTAGGAAATCTTTTAAAAAAATAAGACACTATTTTATCTTTAGCTAGACTTTAGACAGCTTTTATTATCTAATTGTGGTCTATATGACCTCATTTCTCCAAAAGAACCAAACCAAGCTAATTCATTTCCGTAACATAATAATAGAAATTCTTGCGGCTTAGAAATTTCATATCATTTTATCTGATTGATGATGAGCGTCGGTGGCTCAGTGGTCAAGCACTTGACTTGTCCCGGGTTCGAATCCCGCCATGTACCAATGTGTTTATCGATTTTCCGATTTACATATGTACATTTATCCGACGTTCTTACGGTGAAGGAAAACATCGTGATGCAACCTGCACATATCTGAGAAGTAATTCAAAGATATGTGTGAAGTCTACCAACCCGCACTTGGCCAGCGTGGTTGACTATGGACTAATCACCCTTAACTTAGGGTAAGCTTCGAGCTCCTCGATGGGGACGTATAGTAAGCTGATGATGATGTATCTGATTAAAATGATTTTAATAATGATCGAGATAACGTTATTAAGTGAAAATTTTCTATCTACCCACTGTGGTTAGAAAGTGATCGTATACGGTTTTAAATTGAAAATTACAGTCGCATTTATTATCTGTATGATAATTTGACGGAAATTCATAATTGAACAAAGGTTTTATAGCTTCACTGCCTATTCTATATAGGGTTTCCGAAAAGGTTCCGTACATAGGAAAGGGGATGATATAAAAAAATAAATGGCATTTTTTAAAAACTTAAAAATTTTACACCTTCTAGGGCAATTTTAATTTTCTTTAAAATCTTTGTTAGTTATATTGTTTTTTTTATTTCATATTGATAAAGGGTTATTGACGATAACATAATAGCTTTTTTTTTAATGTAGCAATATTTGTAGGTCATTGGTTACAAAATTGCCCCAGAAGGTGTAACATTTTTAAGTTTTTAAAAAATGCCCTTTATTTTTTTTAATACCCACAGGAGAATTTTTATTTTATTTTTCTTGTGACCCTTGTGACCACCCCTATCATCCCCCTTCCTATGTACGTAACATTTTGGGACACACTGTATTTAGGTAATAATATTAATAAATTGAGTGTGTTCAATTGGTATAAGAAGCCAAAAAAAAAATCTTGTAAGATTATAAATTTTAAACATCCTTTATAAACTCCAAAACTACTTATCCGAATATGGTAACTACACGTAACTAGCCTCTGCCAGGGACTCCGTCCGTAAGGAACAAAAAAAACTGTTAAGTAGCTTATGTATTCTTCCAGATTACTCTAAATCTATACGATGCATGGGAAGGGAAAATATTTTCTGTCTGTGCATCCTCTCCTCCGTCGATTAAAGGTAGGCAACGCGTATGCAATTGCGTATGTCTATGGGCAACGGTCACTTCGCTATTACAGCGATTTCAGGTGGCCGCTTGCTCGTTTGCCACGTTATGATATAAAAAAAAATACCAAATTTGGTCCAGATCTATACATTTGTTTTGGAGATAACTTCTAACATACATCTATCCATCCAACCATACATCTAAACTTTCGCATTTATAATATTAGTAAGATTTTATCCAACATAAAAGACAATTTTTTTTTGGAATTTTTGTCTTTAATATTTATATAAGTTGTGGATATCGTGTCGCTATTAATATCATTTTCAACGTATAAAAAGTGGTTATAATTGCAAAACACAAAAGCATTTTTTACATTTAAAATATCCAAAACCATAGAAAAAGATTTAAGCGAGCAATAAAAATACCACAAAAACTTGTAATAATGGTTAAAATTTCCATCCACTTCGCCCACATTCTCTGGCCTAAATTTGTGAGTCACTCTGACAATTACCGGGACAAAGAATGCATTAGATGTATACAGATAAGGAATTGTGTATAAAAGGTGTGAAAGAACCTCGGACAACTGTCAAACTCTTCCATGAATACAAGAAACATTTGTGTTTTATAGAAGTTATTTGCTAAGCTTTCCGTATATATATATCAAATTTGTCAACACTTGCATATAGTTTTTATGAAAAAATCTTTGGTAGTTTGATACTAGATGGCGTTATTTTCATTTAAAATTATATTAGTAGCATTCCGAGAGGACTTAAGTGTGCATACGATTGAAAGAAACTGTTAGAGTGTCGGTGGCTCAGCGGTTAAGCACTAGACTTGTAATCACCAGGTCCTGGGTTCAAATTGATCGATTTACATATGTACATCCGACGTTCTTACGGTGAAGGAAAATTTGATGTTGCACATAACTGCGAAGAAATTCAAATATATATGTGAAGTCAACCTGCACTTGGCCTGCGTGGTTAACTATGGTTGAGTCACCCTATCTTAGGGTAGGCGCTAGCCCCTCAATGGAATGCAAGATTCATCTCAAAAGAAACTTTAAATTTTCGTCTATAAGTTAGGTAAAAATAACATACAAATAGTACAAAATTCAAAATACATATGTTAAAATTAATATTTTGAAGTTTTCATTACATTAAGAGGAAACACGTTTGAAATTCAGTATTTGAGTCCAAATGTCTGCGTGTTACATTAAGGGATACGTCTTTATATTAGTTTTACATTCATAGAGGTTCTTAGAAGCATAGACTCAGTTTTCCTTGTAGGTTAATGCATGATCAAAGCTTTACTCATTACGGTAACAGTGTGGACGCTTTTACGTAATTAATGTACTCCTTGACTTCTCTTAAGACGACCATCGTATTTCAAACATACTGAAGGAACATACTGTAGGTACACAAAATGTAATCTTTTCGAGTGGTTAGTACAAAGAACATTGCTTTAAACATTCTTAGTTCAGAATTCTAAACAGAGAAGTAAGCAAATGTAGATACAGTCAGTGCAGTTACACGCTTACTTCTGCAATACTAGCAAAAGTAGTTTCTTCTTACTAATATTATAAACGCGAATTCATGCATGAATGGATGAAATTTGTTTGAATCTCCGAAACGGCTGAAAAGATCGCGATGAAATTTGGCATACATATAGAACATAGTTTGGAAGAACACATAGACTACTAATTAGGTTTGTATTTAATTCCGCTCGGAAGTAGTCGCGGGCGATAGCTAGTAGATAATAAAAGAGAAAACAAAACGATTTAGTAAAAAAAATATATTAAAAATCTAGGATCATTTATATTAAATTTTACTAACATCATAAATTCGAAAGTTTAAATGGATGGATGGATGTTTATTAGAAAGTCAAAACGGCTCAAAGAATCTCTATTAAATTTGGCGTAGATGTAGAGCATAGTCTGGAAGAACACATAAACTACTAAATACCAATGTCTTTTTTTACTTTCGCACGGATGGAGTCGCGGGCGACAGCTAGTTAAGAATAAACAGTTGAAAGTAAACAATGCTTTGTTATAACTTCGACTTTCTATCTTATTTATTTCAAACACGTCTAACCGGGGGTTGTACTTCCCGCGCGTTTTTCCTCTGTCCCTTTATTTAGGCAAAGGTCTTAGTGGCCAGTATGCCACCTTTAAGGAAAAAAGTAAACACCTTGTCTACCAAAGAGTTTCGATGGGTAATTATAAAATATTAAACCATTTGGTAGTAGGTTGTGTCTTGTAGTTGTAGTCAATAAAAAATTAAACTAGCCTTGTAATAACGTCAAGATATCATATAAGACACATAAAACTTCGGCAAACGCCCCTAAGATTGTAGATAGTGCCCGTAAACTTATATAAACCCTCCCTATCTCAATTCAATTATACCTATAATATATTATCAAACGATAAGGCAAATACGAGCCCCGCAAAATAGTAAAAAAGCACTAAAAAAAGGCCGATCTGATAGTTTTAAGGAAAACTTTGACATTTATTGCCCGTATAAATGACGTACGGTTGTAAGCAACATTTTGTAGCGAACGTACGAGATATAAAAAATATATACATAAATACTTATAAAGCATAAAATTTATGAGTCGAAAGGTTTTGCGGTTTGGGAAATCGATTTCATAGTTACTACAATTTGATAGAAATGTTTTGTTAAAAACTCTACCTAAACGGTGCTAAGTTAGTTACATCTAACTCTGTTCACACGGGCGTTTAATTAACGCAGCGTTAAAATGACGTTGCTAGCTCTCGAGCGATGAACGTTCCGTTAGCCCAGACAATGCAGCGATAAAATGCGTTTTAAAATCGGTGCTGTATGAACTAAACTGATTCTATACTTATGTAAAATCGGCTAAACACTCACGAATATTCGTCAGGTGGCGGCACCGACTAGTTTCGAGCTAATCGGGGGCCCTTCATCAGGGTGAGTGGGACTGGAGTTATTTCGCGGACAAGGCCCCTTGCTCATTGAGAGTTTTAGCCGTTTTTATATAAGTTTATTATAATCTCTCTCACGAAAGTTTGAATAATTTGATTCGTATTATGTCGTAAAGCTTCATAAGGTCAGTTGGATTCATTGTTTTTCTTTTTTAATTAGCAATTTCTTTTACTTTGGGTTTATAAATCTTTATCTCATTTTAATATCCATACTAACAAACGCCTCTTCTTGACATACAAAAAGCCCTCTACATTTTGTTACGGAATTTATGGTATTTACGTAAAACCTTAACAATGTCATAAACCATGATTGCCATCTTTTTTGGTTTATAGTACGTAGGCGTGTTTTGTTATATAATTTTTATGACAGTTGTAAAAGTAAAATTAGAAAAGTGTTCTGTTAGACTACTTAATATTTTCATTTGTTAAAAAAACAGTGGTAGAGCCCACTTTAACATCTTCGCACGAATTGGCCCGGCTCGCCCGGTGAAATACCATGACCACACAGAAGACAGGCCTCAAGTGGAAGCTATTCCAAGTACAGTCTGATGAGTGTGCGTCCCGTGCTCTTTTCCTTCCCACCCTTTTTCTTATAAGGAATGGATGGGAAGTAGAAGTGAACTTTCCGGATGAGAGGATGAATTGGTAGGGAAAATATTTTCTTTCTGTGCATCCTCTCCTCCGTCGATTAAAGGTAGGCAACGCATATGCAAATGCGTATGTCTATGGGCAACGGCAACGAGCAAAATAAAAAAAAACATAATTAGTGAGCCTATGTGTTCTTCCAGACAATGTTCTATATGTATGTCAAATTCCATCAAGATCCGTCCAGCCGTTTTGGAGATACCTTCAAACAAACATCCATCCATTTAAACATACTCATTTAAAACATTAGTAAAATATTTTTATAAACATTATCTACATCCTATAAAACGTAAAATACAGTTTAATTTTATGGTGTTTCATTAATTTACTGTGGCGCTAATTAAAATTCTCCCGTTTGTTTTGTTACTCTGATCCCTTTGTTTCGTATTCATTTTGTCGGAAGTAATGATTTAATAGCCATATCAGTATATTGGATTAGTAATAATTAACGCTCGTATGTGTATAATTTTAATGTACACAAGTGTGTTTAATTTTTTGGAAGTAAAGAAGGAAATCCGACAATGTGCCGGTGTATCGGCGCAACACTAGCCTTATTAAAATATCAACGTTTATATCCCCTCACTAATCTGACACTTGACTAGGTAACTAAAGTGCGCCATTCGCGCCAAAGGATTCCAATTAATAATGCCTAAAAATTTTTACTGATGATATACGATGGATGTTTGTTTGAAGGTGGTTGGTTGAATGGATTCTGCTGAAATTTGGCTCAGATATAGAACATATTCTGGAAGAACATATAGGTTATAAATTAATTTTTTTTTATTGTCCGTGTCGTTGGCGACAGCTAGATTAAAATAAAAGTAAGGGATAGTATGGAAAAGTCTTTAATTTTTTTTATAATATGCTCTTGGACTATGTATAAACGTATTCAAATGTTTTGTCAGCTCGGAACATCATACGAGCTGCGCGAAATGCAATATTAGGTGTGGCTTTCATTCACCAAAACGTGGCCGTTTATTCGTTTGCCTTCATATAAAAGAAAAACTTTTAAAATTACTAAATTATAACGATTTTGTTTGGTTTATTGACTCACAAACTAATTATATGCTATTTATTCAAACTAGATACTCTTCCGTACTCTTCAATATTGGTTTTATGATTTCCCTAATTACAAATCATGAATAATTATCAAAGTTCATAACAAGATTTAATTCAACAGATTCCATTTCCTCTTTTCATATGCACATACACTTGTACACAGTATTTTAATGAACAAAAACCCGTCTAGAAACGACATACTGCATAACTGAATTAATCTTACTAACATTATACATGCGTATGTTTGTATGGATGTTTGTTTGAAGGTTCAGAACGGCTGTATGGATCTCACTGTATGCCATAGATGTATAACATAGTCCGGAAGAACACATAGGCTGCGTATAATTTTTTTAAGTCCCGGACGGAGTCGCGAGCGACAGCTACTTTCAAAATAACCGTTAAAACGTTATTAATAACCGGTATTCGGCGTCGTTTTTTTTTTAAATAACCCGCCTGTATAAATCCTCTGACTCACGAGCGTGTGTCGAAAATGGAAGCATATTTTAAAACTGTGAATAATGCTTAAAGTGGAAACGCTGCATTAAAAATACAGATTATATAAATATTTATATACGGTTCGGAATTTAATCTGTCGAATATTTTCATTTGTTTTTTTTTTATTCTTTGAGTCACTACAATTCGTTTTGTTTCGAATTCAATTGTTTACATTTAATGATACTAAAATCAAATAATCTTACTATTAGGTGCGCAACTAAGTTGGCTCTAGCAGTAAGAGCTGGTCGATTTTGACATATCCAAAACATCATGAACCAAGCTTAGACATATGGTAAACAAACCGTTGCGACACATGAGTGATTTTGTTTTCGCATTATATATTATAATATTATAAATGCGAATCATTAGATGGATGTTTGATAGAAGGTATCTCCAGAACGACTTCATGGATCTTGCAGAAAATGCTCTTATGAGTTCTACTAGCCGTAGCTACCACATAGGATTTTTTCAATTCTGCGCGGACGAAGTCGCGGGTGACTGCTATTACATAATATGCTGTAGACAAAACACGTTTTCGTGTTATTGACTTCATAAGTAGTATTTATAAAAATCATAAATTTAATATTTATTATGGAAAGGCAATTGATGAAAATTTCCTTGTTAGTTATGGGTACGCTAGCTGTCACCCGCGACTCCGTCCGCGCGGAATTAAAAAAAAACTATTGGTCGCAACGTAATTTTATATAGCATAAGCCTTCCTCTACAAATAGACTAAATAACAAAAAAAGAATTTAACAAATCGGACCAGTAGTTCCTGAGGTTAGCGCGTTTAAACAAACTCTTCCGCTTTATAATACTAGTATAGATTAAAACTTTCGTCTTAAACCAGTACACACTAGTTTGACATTAAACCGGTCAAATTATTGGTTCTCATAACCATTAGAAATGGTCATGATGATTAACTTAGTCTTTGAGACTGTAAATATTGTATATCGTCTCGTAATTCAAACTTGTCAGCTTCCAACAGAAAATTACTAACAATTTTAACGTAGGTCGCATCAAGTTTAACACAACCGCAGCAAAACTAGTAGCTAAATGACGGCCTGAAACGTCGCAAAACATTGCAACCGATAATTTACTATGCAAACACTATACAAATGAAAATGAACTTTATAGCAAGGCAATGAGGTTCAATATTACCTACCAATTCATTTATGATATGCCGTTATCAACTCGGATAGCAAAACCAAGTTGCCACGCGAACAGCAAATATTGCGTTAAATTATTTAGAACTTTATCTCGAATCGTTAAGATCTAATTTTGCATAACAAAGTATAAGGCGCTTACAACATTAACATAAGCGTAGAGACATCCACGCGTAATGTACTTGCAACTGGTTTTCCGATATCTGCTTTTTTATATAATCAGATTCAGACAGTTTGTGATGCGGACAATGCGAAATGAAAAAGCAAATCGAAGGGCGGACAACTTGACAACTTATCAATATTTTACTTGTAAAGTAACCATTTCCGTCGACAGAAATCTTACGGTTGTGTTTGTGATACGGTTGAAATAAAATGCATCCTTTATTATGAATAATAAAGATACGGCAAATTCAATCCCAAAAACATTAATCTGACAATGTCCCTACAGAGGGTCGGTACAGTACTCCTTCATACATTTCTATAAGCCGTCATATCTGGATTCACACACTTACGCATATCCTCTTTCACACAATCTATCATTTCTTCAGTTTCCTAATTTTGTAGTCATCAAAATTAAACTTTATTATTTTCTTATTTATGTGATCTCTCTTCGCATTTTGATTGTTTATAGATCTAGAGATAGGTGTGTTATCTGCTTCTATGATCTTTTCTTAGAGCTCTCTAAGGAAAGTATTCGTCTATCTTCAATTGCCTCGTCCAATTTAGTTCCACAATGAATATTAGTTACTTCGTTTCTTACTTTAAATTATTCAAACTTTCGTGAGACATTATACTAAAAGTGATATAAAAACGGCTAAACACTCACGTAGCCCGTCGCTCACTGAGTCACAGTGAGCGACGGCGCGTCCGCGAAATAATACCAGTACCACTCATCCTGATGAAGGGCCCCCGATGGGCTCGAAACTAGTCGGTGCCGTCACCAGACGAATATACGTGAGTGTTTAGCCGTTTTTATATTTGTTTTGTTTCTTACTTACATAAATGTCTGTGTTTCTAACATTTGTAACATTACAAGTGTATAAAGTTCCTTTACATCTCATGTTACAGGAGTTCATTTAGAGGGAATTCAGACGTTTTAAAGCTTTACAAAGCTATTTTGCTCCAGTGGCGTCGACTAAATTTATTTATAGCTTGCAGGAAAGAACAATATGTCACCATCTCTGCTCCATTCCAAAATAAAATAGCGAGAGTGTTAAATATGTTTGCAGATGTATATTTTGTCAGCGCGATTTACTTTTAACCTTTGATAGATTATCATTGACAACTGCAGCTTTATACTTTATCTTAGATGGATGGATGTTTGTTTGAAGATATCACCAGAACGGCTTGACCGTCACTGATAACCGATGACGACCAGTCTGAAAAGACTGCTGAGACAAAGAAGTATAACGTATAGGTTACAATTTTCTAATACTTTGCAGACGAAGTACCAAGCGCCATCTTTAAGTAAGTTATGTCATTATATTAAGTAATTCGATTTATCCCGCATGATACCGGGAACGATTTATTTGAACCAGTTGATATAGAAATAAAAGCCACATCAACAGGTGCTTGGGCGGATACGAGACCGGTTGCTTTGAATACCATCTTATGTGTATTTTTTTTTCTCAAGCTACGATCCGGTCACGTATTGATACTTCTTATATCAAGACGTTTCACGCTTTATCTTTAGGTCCCACGTTTTGTTTTTTAATATAAACTAGCTGTCGCCCGCGATTCCGTCCGCGTAATTAAAGAAAAATATAGTTAGTTCCCGGCAATTATTCGAATTTTTCTTAGTTTTATAACCTTCGGTATTATAAATCCGTTCAACCTTCAGTTTAAGAGAGACTTAACACAGCAATTGATTTTTATATCAAAGATTTAGAGATGAATCAAATAAAAAAGACGTTAGGATGCACGGGAAGGGTATTTTCTTTCTGTGCATCTTCCGTCGATTAAAGGCAACGCATCTGCAATTGCGTATGTCTATGGGCAACGGTCGATTCGCTAATTTAGCGATTTCAAATGGGCGCTCGCTCGTTTGTCACCTTGACATATAAAAATCTATTTTCTAAAATGTTAATTGCAATTCTGATTGTCTTTTTAACGATCTATTTTAATCAAAACATGTCCCGAATAATACAATTAAACTATAATTATTCTTCAAAATCATTTGCTTTAACTGTGACCTTTAAAAACACCAATTAAGATGTTTTTTTAAAAGCTACAATTTCTATAGAATTTCTCTTTTGCATGTTGGCAAATAGAATCAAACAAAGAACAGAAATCAAGTATTTATTCGTATTTCTTGTCGTTTTATAAATTAGATATAACTGTCTCTCTTCCACCGTTTTAATAGCTTCGCCTCCTTGGGGAGTGGTCTTGATGGAAAAGTTGGTGTTTGTCTATTTTTCCTTGATTTATACTACAACATGCTTACATAGTGATTGACGGTAGAGTTAGCGTAGCTACTAGCTGTCTGACTCTGTCCGCGCGGAATTAAAAACAATAAGCCTATTCTTACAGTGAAGGAAAACATCGTGATGCAACCTGCACATGTCTAAAATAAATTCAATGATATGTTTGAAATCAACCAACCCGCACTGGGCCAGCGTGGTTGACTATGGCATAATCACCCCTAGCTTAGTGTAGGATCCGAGCCCCTCGATGGGGACGTATACTACGATGATGATAATGATAAAGTAGCCTGTGTGTTGCCAAATTTCATATTTATCCGATGGGCCGTTCCGGAGATACCTTCAAATAAACATCCATCCATCTATCCATGGCGTTTATAATATTATTAAGATTTTGCCACCTAATTCAAGTATGGTCCAATGATATAGAAAATATTAGATGAATGGGTGTTTGTTATAACGTATCTCCAGAACGCCTCTGTTAATATAAGAATACATAGGCTACCAAGTAAGTTTTTTTTAGAACTGTAAAGTCGGAATCGCGAGGGACAGCTAATAACTTTGGTCATCAATACTAATATTATAAAGAAACATAAATGTTCCATTTAAACATATCGTCTGAATAAATTTGTTTTCAAATCTCTCGTCAGTTACTACCACGTACATAAACTTACATATCACTAATGTATCTCGAAGCATTTAACCGTTCGACGCGTCCGTTTCCTACGTAGTATACTTCGTCTTCCTGTAGCTTTTATGTTCAACAGACAGTTGCAAAACATCTTATCGGCTGGGAGCCTTTTCAAATTGGAATGCAAATAAAAACAAGTTATAACAAACTCCGTCTCCAGAGGCCTTTGTGAATTGCAAAGCGGGAGAAATAAAAAGCTACTGTATTTCTGGGGCCCGTCAAAGAAGTATTATGCATTTTTTTTGTCTTTAGATCTTTGGATTGTTATTTCATGTAATTTTAATATAATCTTGATTATTTATTGCCTAATTGTTATCTTACTTCTTGCTAACATTATAAATGCGAATGTTTGGATGGATGTTTGTTTGAAGGTATCTCCAGAACGGTGGGAATCTCGATGAAATTTGGCATACATATAGAACATAGACTACTAAATAAGTGTTTTTTTTAATTCGCTAGTAATTACTAATTAGGAGATTTTTTATATTCGTAACTTTTTACCTCGCACAGCCGCTTTGTGGAGTACCCTGTCCTCAGCGTTATTTCCAAACAGTTACGACTTAGGGGCCTTCAAGAAAAGAGTGTACACCTTCCTTAAAGACTAGCAACTGCGGTTCCTCTTATAAAATTTCAATATTTATTGTATTTTGACTATGTTTGTTATTATAAAGTAAGATAAATGCCTTAAGTCAAATCTGATATGATCTGACAGTTTAATTTCTTTGTACGTATAAATTGTACGATATTTATTGACCCATGAGAATAATATGAAGAGATGTAACTCTTTGGATATGTGAAATTTCTCATGAGAATTATTGTTATCGTTTAATTTATAACAAACTAGCTGTCGCCCGTGACTCATTCCGCGCGTAATTAAATTAAAATATTAGCCTATGTGTACTTACAGACTATGTTCTACATCTATGCTAAGTTTCAGCGAGATCCATTAATTTTATATGGGAAAAAGGGCTGTTTTTAGGTTTTCCAGGCCATTATTAGAATTTTTCTCAACTTATAAACCTTCCTTAGACCTTACGAACATTTCAATACCAAGATTAGATAAATCCGTTCAGTCGTTCTCGAGTTTTAGCGAGACTAACGAACAGCAATTTTTATATATGTAGAAGAGAAGAGATGTAACTCTTTGGATGTGTTATTTTCTCATGAATGAGAAGGATTGTTGCTATCGTTTAATTTATAAGAAATATTCTTCACCGATGTATTATTATATTCACGAATATGACATTATTTACTGCGGTTAACTTCCTGTCCTCGACTCTGAGTTGAAATTACTCGTTTTCTAAAACCTGTTACAACCGCAGCTAAGATTTGATTTCACGCCTTCAGATCATTGACCTATTTGAGCAATTGATAATTTCTATGTTGATTGATCGTTTAAATTAATTTTTGTGATGAGTGTTACATAATTATTTTACTTATTAATAAATATTAAGTTAGTCTTGCAATCTGCAGGTCCTGGGTTCGAATCCCGCCATGTACTAACGTGTTTTTCGATTTCCGATTTACATGTGTACATTTATCCGACGTTCTTACGGTTAAGGAAAACATCGTGATGCAATCTGGACATAACTGAGAAGCAATTTAAAGATATGTGTGAAGTCAACCAACCCTTACTTGGCCAGCGTGGTTGACTATAGCCTTATCACCCTTAACTTAGGGTAGGCTCCGAGCCCCTCTGTGGGGACGTATAGTGAGCTGATGATGATGATTATGAAATATTAAGTTACTTAGTAGTAGAGAAGCGTTTTATTTTCAATTAAAATTGCCTTAAATACAGGTTAACTTAGTTAAGGATCCAAGACGATATAGAACTGTATTCATTTGAATATGAAATTAAAATAAAATCTTTAATTACATATTTTTTTCGTTATTATAAAACTACCTGTCACCCGCGACTGTCTGCGCGGAAATAAAAAAGCTTAACAAATAGCCTATGTGTTCTTCTACGCTCTACATCTATGACAAAATTGATATCCGTTGAGCCGTTTTACAGATTTTAACAAACATCCATCCATCTAAACATTTTCATTTATAGTATTATAGTAAGATTTAATAATAAAGTATCATTAAAATTGACTAAGAATTAAAAAAGATAAAACACATGTAACTTAACCCTTATTGTGGCAAGATATATTTTAAGAAGAAAAGCAAAAAACAAAGTTAAAAATTATTTTATAGTGATCGTATATTTTTATAAAGTTGTATGTATGGTATACTATACAAAATGAACATAAGGGTTAATGAAAAAAATGTAAAAAATTGTGCAAAAATTTTTTTTCTTTATATTTGAACTGCGAAATAAATAAAAAATAATTCAATGCTGGTATTTGCGTCAAACTAAATCAATAAACAAAAAAAGGTCGAAAATTGGTATTGTTATTTATCCAAAAAGACCTTAAACAAACCAACCCTTGCTACATACCCGAAAAAAGCTACCCTTCCGGTAAAGGGTAAACAAACGTGTAAATAAAAAAAATGATAAATAAAACATCCCTTTATAGGGCTGCCAACTTGCAATAAACATAGACATACTGGAACGAAAAAAAGTAAAAAAAAAATTAAAAACCAAAAAATAAAAAAATACTTTCAAAACAAAGATCTCACTACTTTTTGACATAACAGGAGGCTAGTAATAACCGCGTCAAATAACTTAGTCGGACTATACGGTGGCTAGTTTCACACCTATTTAACCCAAATACGATGTCAAATAGATCGTTTGCTCAGGGATTAAGCACTTGACTTGCAATCTGCAGGTCCTGGGTTCGAATCCCGCCATTTACAAATGTGCTTTTCGATTTCTGATGTACATATGTACATTTACACCTTCTTACGGTGAAGGAAAACATCGTGATGCTGCACATATCTGCGAAGAAATTCTAAGATATGTGTGAAGCCAACCCGCACTGGGCCAGCGTGGTTGACTATGGCCTAACCCCTAACTTAGGGTAGTCTCGACAACAAATAATTCTAGATAAACATGAATATGTGACAACCCTACTGCCATGAAAAACCTAAAGAAATAGTCAATAAATGAATTTAAATCTTTCATCAGCCCTGAAAGGTTGATATCAAAATTGACCTTTCCTAATGAAATTTCCTTACCTTTGAACAACATTTATAGTCGAGTCGACACATTGAACAATCAACATGTACTCAGTACAAAGAATATAAGCCAACATTTACTGAATTCGACCTAACATACAGGATTAATCAACATTGATTGAGGTAATCAAATATTTGTGATCCCTGTCCTTGTCCCTTTATAGGAAAGGTGTCGTAAAATAGGTTACTCTAATTAAGTTGTTTTGATTCTACCTGACTTCATTTTTGTTTGTATGGAATAAAAACTTAGTCGCCTGTCCTCTTCCAGACAATCTTCTGTAAACTTTATCCAAACCCATTCAGTGATTCTGGAGTTTCGTGGTACCACATTCATACATCTAACCAAGCTTAATATCATTACCATCAGCTCACTATACGTCCCCACCGAGGGGCTCGGAGTCTACCCTAAGTTAGGGGTGATTAGGCCATAGTCAACCACGCTGGCTAAGTGCGGGTTGGTCGACTTCACACATATCTTTGACGAAATTCTCAGATAAGTGCAGGTTGCATCACGATGTTTTCCTTTACCGTACGAACGTCGGATAAATGTACGTATGTTAATCGGAAGTCGAAAAACACATTGGTTCGTGGCGGGATTCAAACCCGGGACCTGCAGATTGCAAGTCAAGTGCTTGAGCCACTGACGTTTCTTCAAGCTTACTATATTATAAATGCAAGAAAATATGTATTAACAGAGTTAGTGACCACCGAATTTCGAAGTTTAACCTAAAAAATACTAACATTATAAAGGCGAATGTTTGTATGAATGTTTGTTTGAAGATATCTCTAGAACGTATGGATCTCGCTGAAATTTGGCATACATATAGAACATAATCTGGAAGAACACATAGGTAGCTTAAAGTTTTTTTTTAAAACCGCGCATAGTCGCGGGCGAGAGCTAATTATTTTTATTACAACACAAGCGATGTTATCCTTGTTTATAAGTAACACAAAACATTTAAATTTTATAATCAACAATCGAAAAATGTTTGTCGCATCGTAAAGTTGAAAACCGGTCGGAGCATAACAGTAAAAAGCCAGCGTACATCCGTTCCCAGAAGGATTGGAAACGCTAAAAAACAAACGAGAATCTACATTGATGTACTGACGCCATGTTTGCCGAACGCCTTTAAACAAATATTGGAAAATATTTAAGTTAAAAGCTATAAATGTGATCCATTCTAAACTATACCTTTCATGACTTTAAATTTAAAATAAACATAACAATTTTATTAATTTTTTTTAAATTATTCATAAGTAGTTTTAGGCATTATTAATTAGAATCCTTTGGCGCGAATAACGTGCTTTCGTTACAAAGTCAAGTGTCAGAATGATTATTTAAACATAAACGTTGACATTTTAGTAAGGCTAGTGTTACGCCAGTACACCGGCACAATGTCGGATTTTCTTCCTAACAGTTGCTATTCGCACTTACAATGCTAGTAAGATTACTAACATAAGTTTGAAACTTGTACTAAGATGTCTTAGATGAACATAGTCGAATGGCGGAGTCGACCCACGATCAAGTGACCTTTTGCCTGTACACTTAACTAATAGGCTATTAAGGTTTTTTATATCTATATTACATGCTCTATTCTGCGCATTTTAATTATGTACATCATTATTTACTCTAACATCGACGTTTGACACTTCGATGTAATTGACGCGTAACTATTAGAGTCGGATACAGTGTTCAAACATAACTTATAGCATATTCACACCGTCACATCAAAGAGCCAAAGTAATTGCCCGTTGATTAATTTAACGGCCGATCAGTTAATCGTTCACGATGTACTTGACGGTGTGAGAGACTGCTTGTTCAGTGACATTAGTCAAACTTATCATTGTATATGACTAAGCTTCAGAGTGAGATAATACTCCCATACGTTTGTCTTGCTATGCCACTACCGAGAATTGTTCGTACTATTCCGGATTATGTAGAAATGTTTTGCTGACGGTACCAACTACCTATCATCAAAATCGATAAGACTTCAGTGTTACATTGTGTTAATTAGTTGTATATCAATAGAATTAATGAAATTGGAGTACCTTTCTGAAATAAATCAAGTACTTATACCAAAAAACAATTTTTAAAATTTTCATTTTTCTGTCCGCGAGTCTATTGTTT
This sequence comes from Papilio xuthus, assembly GCF_000836235.2. Classification (NCBI taxonomy): domain Eukaryota; kingdom Metazoa; phylum Arthropoda; class Insecta; order Lepidoptera; family Papilionidae; genus Papilio; species Papilio xuthus. The sequence goes on along the minus strand of NW_013532866.1, from coordinate 2,137,632 downwards.
GTTCCGGTTAATATCCGAAACTACTGAACCGATTTGGACGGGACTTTTACTGGATGGTAGCTAATGTATGCTAGAGTTAAGCTATTTTATAATTCCATGGTAACGAATAACATATTGCTATTTTAAAGCGAGAGAAAGAGATGACAATAATTTTTAGCCAGATTTTTTTAACACTAAATAAATAAATAAATAAAAATTGCCAAAAAAAAAACTGAACAGAGTTATACAACATACAGTTATAGAGAACCAGTGATGGCAAAAGGGGGTAGCTCAAATTCCAGTGTCGAGCTGGTTCTCAGCTCCCCCCCCCCTTCCCAAGATGAAAAGGAAGAATAGATAATTAATGGTCGCTGTACACTATTCAAAAAGTAAAAAATCAGAAACTAACAAATTATTACTTAATACTTAATGATGTCTAAAACATATTCAAAAAAGCAACTATTAGATACTTTTCTTCGTATAATGTTACATTTTGTTTTTAATTTAGTTTTTTTTATACGAAATAGTTAAGGTGCGTATAACGTTCAATCTACACATCACTTCACTGTGGCTGTTATTGAAAAAATTGTAGAACTTAAAATAAACAAACTTGACGCTCTATAATCATATTCCTTATACAAATTCAAATTGGGGCCTTCTAAAAATAATATCAAACACAACATTTGACTTACGCTTGTAGCACAAAGACAAGAGAAGCGGAAGCGAAGCGAATCTAAAAATCCGAATGTTTAGATGGATGGATATTTATTTGAAGGTATCTTCAGAACGGCCCAACGATTCATGATAAAATTTGACATGGATGGAGAACATAGTCTGGAAGAACAGATAGGCTATTTAGTAAGATTTTTTGTTGATTCCGCGCGCGGACGGCGTCGCAAACACATCTAATTTTTATACACAACTGGAATTAATTCAGTTTATTCTTAAAAATAGGAAAGAGATTCATAATGAGAAGAAATTTTGATATGTATCAAATTTTAAGTAATATTTTCGCTTTGTTTTCGCAGGCGCAAGCGATACTAATGCTTTGTTTGTCTTGACTGTGTGTTACAAGGTTTAATAATCGTACGCTGT
>NW_013532866.1:2075012-2136159 GCF_000836235.2 Papilio xuthus | reverse complement strand
AAATCGTTTATGAATTTTTTATTTATTTTCTGTGGTTGTTCTCAATGAAATTGTAATAGAAAATTTCTTGATTATTGTTTTTAAATTATAATATAAATTAAATTGTTTATGGTATTGACAAACGAAAAAGGAATGTATTTAATTTTTTTTTAATAATTGTTCGTTGTTCGCTAGCTTGTTTTTTATAGCAGAAGGTGGCAAACCAGCGAGTGGCCACCTGAAATCGCTGAAAGAGCGAAGTGACCGTTGCCCATAGACATACACAATTGCATATGCGTTGCCCACCTTTAATCGACGGAGGAGAGGATGCACAGAAAGTAAATATTTTCCCTTTCCATGCATCCTCTCATCCGGAAAGTCCACTTCCACTTCCCATCCTTTCCTTATAAGAAAAAGGGTGGGAAGGAAAAGAGGCTATACTATGACAACTGTACATTAAGTACAACATTAATCTTTATACAAAATTAATTCGATACTTCATAGGCGTCAGTCATCTTGAATAGACACACTATTCTTTTATGTTAGAATAAGAGCATGTTTTTAGTGTTCATTTTTTATGACATCCCGTAGCCTAAACGCCTAGTGTCATTCAATTCGTATTCTTGCAAAGTGTCCAAAGGTCCAAAGGTCCAATCGGATGTATAGCTTTTTAAATAGTTATTACAAAACTCGAATAGAATGCGCCTGTTTTCCGACAACTGGCATGAACGTGGTATACATATTTAATATCTTGTCAGTATAATATTAAGGTTCATTTTGCTTTGATGTAGTTTATTTTAAAGACGAGAATGCAATTGGATTTAGAAATACACGACGAAAGAAAATATCAATGCTGACTGCGGTTTTAGGAAGCTGCGTTGTTCAAAGTTTTAGTTGACTTTATACAATTCTCTTTTAAGATTTATTAAAACAGCTGTCGCCCGCGATTTCATCCCCTCGGGATAAAAAAAAATAAGTAACCTTTAAGTAAGTTTTTCCAGTTTATGTTCTACATCTATGCCAAACTTCATAAAGATCCATTGAGCCGTTCCGGAGATACCTTCAAATAAACATCCATCCATCCAACCATTCGCATTTATAATATTAGTAAAATCTATTAAGAAAGTATTCACTAACTTGATTAATTAAAAACCATTGAACGATTCAAAATGCTTACTTCACGCCTTCTATGAAGTCTTAGTATTGAACCGTTCAAGATGAGCATTCGTGTCTTAAGTGCTGTTTTTGATTTACCATAAATTCAAAACTAGCAAGGTCCGCTTGAAATATCAAAAACTACGAATATTATTATTAAATTAACTATCAGTCGCCCGTGACTTCGTCTGCGCATAATAAAGTAGCCTATAATATGCCCGCGTACATCAGCTTTTAAAGTCCTGTCAAAATCGGTCCGTTCCGGAGATTACTCGAAACAAACGCGGCCTTACGTACAGACATCATCATCAGCTCACTATACGACCCCACCGAGGGGCTCGGAGGCTACCCTAAATCAAGGGTGACAAGGTCAACCACGCTGGCCCACTGTGGGTTGACTTCAAAATATCTTTGAATTTCTTCTCAGATATGTGCAGGTTGCATCACGATGTTTTCCTTCACCGTAAGAACGTCAGATAAATGTATATATGTAAATCGGAAATTGAAAAACACATGTACATGGCGGGATTCGAACCCAGGACCTACAGATTGCAAGTCAAGTGCTTGACCGCTGAGCCACCGATGTTCTACGTACGTTACATACAGACAAGAAATTTAAAAATTTATTTTTCTTTATAAGCATATCAAATTCGATTTGTATGAAACATTTTTTTTATATTACATACATTAATTCCAATTCTATAAATATGTATAGAGAGCGAGTTATATCTGTTGTAGTCTAGACAATGAAATAACGTTGTTAAACTCCTAAACTCGGAGTTTGTTCGATGCAAGAAATAGTGTAGAGATGTAAGTTAAAAATACTTTACGAGTCTTAATATTTAAAATGTAGTCAGTTTAAGTTCAACGTCTCGTTTGGATGCGTGTGTTCACGTATTGATTTCATTTTTGATTTTAGTGTCGTGTTAATATTAAGGTAAAGTTTTTTTTAATTTAAATATATTCTGTTTGTACATTTAATTTGATGTTTGAATTGCCTTACTAATTTTAGTGCAATTTAATCTAAAATATCTAACGAATAAAGTCCTATGAATTGTTAGTTATTTAACCCAAGGATTCTTTTTTGAAGAAAAGCTAAAAAAAACATCTAAATGTCATGTGTTTAATAAAACTAAGTTAAAAATTATTTTATCGTGATCGTATATTTTTATAAAGTTGTATGTAACATATACTAAAAATGAATTAATCCTAATTAAAATTTTACTATTTGCTATAAAAACATGTATGATATTACTGGTTGTTGCCCGCGACTCCGTCCGCGCGGAGTTAAAAAAAGAACTTAATAAGTAGCCTATGTGTTCTACCAGACTATGTTCTACGTGTATGCCAAATTTTAACAATATCCGTTCAGCCGTTCCGGAGATACCTTCAAACAAACATCCACCCATCTAAACATTCGCATTTATAATGCCCTCCCCACTTTTCTAATACAAAAAAGGAAAAAAATAAAATTTATAAAAGCTTGTAGGCTAGAGGTTAATTTTAAATAAAAATAAGCAAAGGTTCCCATATTGTTGGCATGTATCTCAAATTATTATTTGCTTATAAAATTTAAAACATCTATTTTTTGTTTCAGCCGACCCCACCGAAACGTCGTCGCGTGCGCTCGATGTGAAATAAATCAAGCAACACCGAACGATTTATCATTGAACATTAAAAAAGTGTCCGAAAATAAACATGGCGCTAAAATTCACTGCGTCCGTAACTAAAATAGATTTAAAATAGTATAGGGGATGTTAGATTTCCGTTCAAAATGTGATGTAAAAATAGCCAGGATATCCCTATGCTAGTGAAGGAAAACGTTAGTTAAACTATGGCTGACTATAAGAGTAGATTGAGAGTAACGAGTAGGTGTGTGCAACCTCTTTTCTTATTACTACGGACTAAGCTGAGTTATTTAGTGTTATTAACAGTGTTTGGAGTTACTAGTGGTTTTGTTGAACAGAAGTTTGCTATGGAGCCCCAAGATCAGGTAATATTTAAATTTATAGCTATATTAATCTTATTAACTATAGACTAGACGATTGAAAGCCAATGACAAGTCTTCACATATAAAGATACTAGCGGACCCGACAGACGTCCTGTCTACACGTCATTAATTCGAATATTATTTAAAATTTGACACTGCGATGGTAGCGCCGTCTGTCGGATCCAATGTAAAACATTCCAAAATCAACAACTACTAATAAATTAAAAATTAATCAAAAAACATTGTCCAGCGGACAAAATTGTGAATCTAAACCATTCCCAGATCAACTTGAACACACCCAAAAAATTTCATCAAAATCGGTCCAGTCGTTTGAGAGAAGTTCAGTGACATACACACGCACAGAAGAATTATATATATGAAGATAATATATATGATGAACAAACAAACAAGTATCGCAACTATTAAACTATAGCAATAGAAAACAATGTAGTTAAAAACTAAATTATAGTAGTAACATTAATGTTAATAGTAACAGTTCACGTATACATTTGAAAAAGTCCAGTAGGCACCTTCGTGCTGGATACACTCGTTGTGAATGGATCGAAATCATATTTGTTGCAGATTTTATTAAAATATCCAATTGCACGCACAATAAAACTGTTTTGTCTATAATTAGAAGACGCTTTGGGTAACAGCAAAGGTGGTATGGAACGAATTGATTTACACAGGACGTTTATATATATTTTAGACAATAATTCAGGGCAATCTATTTCATTATTAATTTTTTTTTTGTAAGAAAATATAATCAGCTATCTCAGATCGAATTAAAATAAATTATAAGTTTAATTGCTGGTTTCTGAGATCAAAAACTAAATAAAATATATCTTTGTTTTTGACAAAACTGAGATCTTATGTTTTAAACAGATATTTAGTCTTAGAAACCCATAATACCTTGGTAATTATAAGTGCTAGAAAACTAACAAAAACGCCATCTAGTTGAGATTTGATAAAACACATTTTTATGAATATAGGATGTTCAATTATTACATAAACTAATAAATTGTGATTGTATAATATGTTAAGTTTAAAATATAAATTAAACTTTATTATTTTTTTAGTTAAAAAACTTTTTATTACACTAAGAAGTCAACGTATTTGGATGTAATTTATTGAAATGACTATATAAATAAAAAATAATGGCTTTATTGTAACAGCCGAGTAATGCTTTGCCTCAGGCGGATTGTTATTTGTGGTATTCTCTTTTAGCTTTACATTTACGTAACATAAGTTTTATTACTAAACATTGTAATAAGACTTGTAATTTTGACGACGACAAAACAAAGATTTGTGTTATTTATTTACATTTGTAATATGTTTATTATGTAATTTATGTTGTCTTATTACCTTCGTAACTTAAGGAATTGGTGTAGATTTCTATTAATAAATCTAAATTAAGCACATCCTGTAGTGTATTTGTCTTTGGTAGTTAGTTTAAATATTAAATATAATGTTATGTTTAAACTTAACTTATATTTTGAAAGTTTAATAAAAAAATAGTTTTATGAGTACAGTATACACAATATAGTTTAGTCGCCGTTGATTTGATTTCTTTTTTAAAATAATCTAAAACTTATTGAAATTAGTTGCAGTATTTTCAACTAATCAAATTATGTTTGTAAATGTTTAAAGAGATTCAAATACTATAGAGCGGACATAACTATAATTCTGTAAATTTAATTTTTATAAAAACTATTAGGTAGAAAATCCAACACCGGAGTATTGGCGCAACACTAGCATTATTAAAATGTCAACGTTTATGTCCCCTCACTAATCATTCTGACACTTGACTTGGTAACGAAAGCGCGACATTCGCGCAAAACGATTCTAACTAATAATGTCTAAAAGTGCACAATCAGAAGTGCTTTGTTCCACAGTCAAAGTAGACAACCGAAATTGTACCGGTGGTACAATTATCTGTGAGTTTTGGTTCGTAATGTTCTGTCTATATTATGTGTTGGTTTAATGTATTTGATGTCTATAGACAGCGGTAGTTGGTTCCCGAGTGATATTGCCGTGTCGTGTGGAGAACAAAGTGGGCCAGCTGCAGTGGACTAAAGATGACTTTGGTCTTGGTTTACATCGAGATCTAAGTGGTTATGATCGTTATAAAATGATCGGAAGCGATGAAGAAGGTTAGTATCTGCTTTTATTTTTAACTAACTAACCATTGTAAATTTATATAAAAACGGATAAAACACTCACTTATGTTCGTCCGGTGTCGGCACCGACTAGTTTCTTCAGGGTGAGTGGAACTGGTATTATATCGCGCCTGCGCTCTTAGGTCGTGCCTCGAGATGTTAGTGTTTTAGCCGATTTTGTATAAGTTTGTGATGTCTCAAGAAAGTTTGAATAAACTAACCGTTGTTTTCTGAGACCAAAAACTTTGACAAAACAGATAGTACTAGTTTTAAACATGGTAAGGATTTGATTAAAACATTTTTGTCTGTCCACAGGCGATTATTCCTTGGATATAAGAGAAGTGACATTGGAAGATGATGCTAAATATCAATGTCAAGTCAGCTCTGGACTAAGAGGTATGTTTTTGGTTCGTCAATTTATGGCTTTAATAGACAGTTTCATTTTTTTATTAAAAAAAAATTGTTCTATTTTTGAACATGATGTATATGCGTTGCTTGTAACGAAAATCTAATTTTAAATTTTTTTGTGTGTCTGTCTCGAATATTTGAAACGGCTGGGCTGATTTTGGCGGGACTTATAAAATGTAGCGTGTTTGGGCATATTATATTTTTTTTTTGGCGACTGATATTTTTTTATATAGACTTAATATAACTTATGTCATAATAACATAAGTCTTATCTTAAACAAGTTAAAATATTATTCAACACCTTTTATATCATATATATTATATTTTTAAAACTATTAAAATGTTCTAAAATTTCAAGAAAACACCCAAAGTTAATAATTTTTTGTGCTTAAATTAATACCTGTTACTTAGGTAGCTAATACAAAATAATTGCTGGGATATCTTCATATTTGTACCCACAGTGTCAGATCATATGGTGGAGGGTATCAAATTATAAGAAAAGTTACAAAAGTTAATGTAACTTTCAAACAAAAACAAATGGATTTTTTTATTATTTCTCCCCGTGTAGTTATCGAACTGGCTTTACACCATTATAGTTATATCATTGCATTTTGGGACACGCTGTATAGAAAAAGTGATTTTTTTATTGTTTTTTTCTTATGCATTATTCCACGGTTAACGGGACATGAGATAATTTAATTTAACAAAATACATTTATTTCGATATGAAGTAAAATAAATATGTTGCACCTTTATGTGCATTTAAATATATGAATATAACTTCAGACTATAGAATAATAAACATATAGAGTGGTAATATGAATAAAAATAACATAGATTGTAGCACATCTCTTCTTTATGGTAATCTACAACGCTATAAATGTATTACTATACGTGGTTGTTAAAAACATAACTATCTCTTTCTTTTCAAAGAGCAAGAAAGTGATGGTAATGTAGTTTCTGATGTGTAAAAGAGACAGTAATAGTAGAGTGGATGAAATTTAACAGTGGTAGGGCCCAATTTAACATCGCACGAATTGTCCCAGCTCGCCCGGTGAAATACCACGACCATACAGAAGACAGGCGTCAAGTGGAAGCAATTCCGCGTTTCGTTTGATGAGTGTGCGTCTCTGAGGCCTAATTTAGTCCTCTTTCCCTTCCCATCCTTTTCTTTATAAGGAAAGGGAGGGAAGTGGAAGTGGACTTTCCGGATGAGAGGATGCATGGAAAGGGAAGATATTTTCTTTCTGTGCATCCTCTCCTCCGTCGATTAAAGATAGGCAACGCATATGAAATTGCGTATGTCTATGGGCAACGGTCACTTCGCTATTTCAGCGTTTATAGGTGGCCGCTCGCTCGTTTGCCACCTTTATGATATAAAAAAAATGCGCTTAACAACTGCGCCATCGATGCTCCGCCTGTGAGTTCGTGAATGCAGAATTAAATCCAAAAAAATCATATTAACACATATCCATCCATCTAAACTTTCGTATTTATAATATTAGACAAAATGTAGATAGTAAAAGTATAATAGAGTCTCAGATTATTTACAATTAATCATTGTTAAAGCTAAATTGATTAATTTCATGAAAGTTTCTTTGTATTTCATCAAATTGGATCGTAATATAAAACGTTAAATTGATGAGAAATAAGTAAACTTTATTGTAAACGATTTCTAAAGGAATCTACGAGAACTATAGAATTTCATCTTAATTAGAACGTCTGTGGCTCAGGGATTAAATCCTTGACTTGTCTACAGGTCCTGGATTCGAATCCCAGTATGTCCCAATGTGTTTTACAATATCCGACGTTAGTACGGTGAAGGAAAACATCGTGATGCTTTCTGCACATAACTGAGAAGAAATTCAAAGATATGTGTGAAGTCAACCCGCACTGGGCCAGCGTGGTTTACTATGGCCTAGTCACCCTTAACTTAGGGTAGGTTCCCTTAGTGGGGACGTATACCCTACGACTTATTCCTTGTACAAGTAGACTAATTTATACAATTTAGTTGAGTAATGTTTGCTATTTTTAATTCCCGTACTAAAAAAGTAGCAGGCTTAGTAGTAAATATGACAAATTTTGTGTTATTTAAGTTACGTATTCGTTTGTTACAATGTATGTCCAAAACGACAGTATGGATCTCGTTGGGCCGCTAACGAGAGCGAAAGCGTGCCCGTGGTCCCGTCCCGATTCGTTGGAGGAACAGAGAGGTTTAGTGGGTATGCTTCCGCTATGGAGGAGAATCCCATATAACTACCGCCGGGGCGCGGAGTATGCATAAAGGATTCCCCTCTAAAAGAAAAAAAAGTATGGATCTCGTTAAAATTTGAAACAGATGTAGAACATAGTCTGGTAGAACACATAGGTCACTTATCAAGTTTTTTCTTAAATTCCGTGCAGACAGAGTCGCGGTTGACAGCTATTTCTAAATAAGACGCTTAGACAGAGTACAATATTATATAACTTACTTATTTTATTCTTGTCGATACGATTTGGAAAATTTTATTTGTTTTAATAAACTAAAAATCCTTTTGTTCATTTGTTTTATACTGTCATTTATTTCTTTCCTATTCCCTTCAACGTTTCTTTTAGCATTGGCCATATTACTAAGGGAAGTTTCGTTCGCAGCTTAGTAATTTGTTTTTAATATTATTTACCCCCTTTTCTTTCAATTCAAAGGACTACGTTTCTCTTATTTGCATTCACGATAAACCAATCTTATTGAAATTTCTCTTTTGTTTCGCTGATTTTGTTTTTTTCAATTTGGCAAAAAGATTTTCAATTAAATCGACCAGTTTGTTGATTAATGAATAAACATTATTGAATATTTTTGGTTGATTTTTATATAGAGCTTGAATTTTCTTTTGCGTTTTTAAAAATTTTGATAAAAATTTAATGCAAGAGTTTTAAATCATAGTTAAAGGTTTATAGAATTCCGTTTTAGTTCATTTGAGCTGAAATGCGTTGTACTATATCATTATAGATTGCCGGGATTTTACACATTTCTTCATTTATTAAAATCTTACTTTTTAATACTTATATTATAAATGTGAATGTTTGGATGGATGTTTGTTGAAAGTCACCTCCAGAACGGCTGCATAAATCTCGCTGAAATTTGACATAGATGTAGAACATAGCCTGGAAGAACAAATAGGCTACTGAGTTTTTTTTTAATTCCGCGCGGACGGAGTCGCGGACGAAAACTATATTAAAATAAAAATGCGAATGTTTAGAAGGTATCTCTAGAACGGCTGCATGGATCTTGCTGAAATTAGGCAATGATGTAGAATAGTCTGGAATAATGCATTGGCTACTAATTATGTTTTTTTTAATTCTGCGTGGACAGAATCGCAGGCGCCTATTAGTGTATGTTATAAAGGGCTATATCAAATTCTAATTCCGAAGTTTTAAGGACTCTTCTACTCTTTAACAATAGATATCGTTTAATTAGCGTTTTCTTAGTAAATACTTTAGCCGATTCAGCAAAAGATTCCTCCATTCAGATGTTAACGAAAAGGTTTTTGAAATTAATTTACATAAGCCTTTGTGAACAAATGCCAAATCTTTTGATAAATTCACTTTCTATTTGACTGTACCCAGTTTGAATATTCTTATCTTAAATGAAAAGGGTTCTTACGGAACAGCTTTTGTTGTGAAGTGTACTTTAATATTGTAAAATTCAATTTAATTACTTATTATTTAATTTTCAATTGATTTTATTAACAAGCTGTTACCCGCGACTACGTCCGCGCGGAATTTAGAAAAACTCAATTAGTAGTCTGTTTGTTCTTCCAGGCTATGTTCTACTTTTAAGCCAAATTTCAACGAGATCCATGCAGCCGTTCTGGAGATACCTTTGAACATCCATCCATCTAAACATTCGCATTTATAATATTAGTTAGAAGTAATGAAAGTGGACACAAAAGTACACTTCGTAATACTTTGTTTAGACTAATGTTTAGATGGATGGATGTTTGTTAGAAGGTATCTCCTTAACGGCTGCATCTCGCTGAAATTTTGCATAGATGTAAAATATCGTAACAATATTCTTAGCATGTAAAGTAATATACATTTTATGTGGTAATAAAAAAAAATTACAATATAAATTTTCGTCAAGCCAGCTGTAGATTCGAGATCTAGATTTTCAATCTGAAAGTTACAAGAACTTGACAAAAAATTGTGACGAAAACTTTCCTCTCTTTCCCCTGCATTGCAGCGATCGAGGAAAACTTTTCTCTCTAACAATATTTCAATCTCTTTGTTTGGTGTTTTTTTAACTTAATGCAGCAGAATACAATTTAAATGCGACTATCTTATTAGAATAATAGTAGCGAAGCTTAAAATAAATTGAAAGAAACTAATATTACACAATATTAAAATACGTAAACTGATATGGATCCTTGTTCTATGCTTTTTCATATCATAAGGGCAAAAGACCGCGAAAAAAAAGCTTAATAAGTAGCCTATGTGTTCTTCCAGACTATAGTCTACATCTATATCAAATTACAGCGAGATCCATGCAGCCGTTACTGAGATACCTTCAAACAAACATCCATCTAAACCAGTGGTTCCCAAACTTATTTTGTCTACTGCCCACTTTGAGAATAAATATTTTTTTAGCGCCCTTATATTTTCACATATTTAAAAACCACTATAACTTCAAATTAAATTAAATTAATTATTGTGACATAATTATGTATATTAACGGAGAATTCTAAAGGAAACTTTTACTATGACGCGCAACTTGAGACCTGCAGCGCCCACAAGGGGGCGTTATCGCACACTTTGGGAAAGACTGATCTAAGCATTCAGCAATTATAATATTAAAAAGATAAGATGTTTCAATGCATATAAAAATTACTGAATGAGAATCAAAATTTTAAATTTACCTTTATGCATAACACCTTATATCACAATTGCAGAATATAAATTACTCTAGTTTTCTACAAATAGTTTTCAACGGTGCAAACTTTTAGCGCCGTAACGAAAGTTTGTAAGTTAAATAGTGCAAAGTTGTACAACTTTGCCGCAAGCCAGTTACCCATTGTGTTCTGTGTTTGATAAAAAAAAAGTTTCGCTATCATTAACTGTTATCTGTTTATTTGCTTTGTTTAAGAAAAAAACGCAGTTAATTTTAACGTTTGGATGGCCATCTGTTACTTTGACATCTTTCTTTGTTGTTTTGTTTTTTTTTTAAAACCTTTCAATCGCGACTTCATCAGCCCAGAGTTAAAAACGCGGGCCGCGGACGAGAGCGAAAGCGTGCCCGTGGTCCCGTCCCGATGCGTTGGAGGAACAGAGGGGTTTAGTGGGTATGCCTCCGCTATGGAGGAGAATCCCACATAACTACCGCGTCCCCCCCGGGGCGTGGAGTATGCATAAAGCATTCCCCTCTGAAAAAAAAAGAGTTAAAAACGTACCTTATATTATGCCCACATGTTTCAGCTACCTTCCTTATTAAGTCCCATCATGATCTGTCTAATTCATAGGGTTGCTTTGTGATGTTTTCCTTCACCGTAAGCATGTAAAGCGACAATCGAAAAACACATTGGTATATAGCGGGATACGAACCTAGGATAAGCGGATAACAAGTCAAGAGTTAAACCCCTGAGCCACCGATGCTGGTTACTAAGCGAAATAAATGACGATCAAATTATTATGAAGAAAACAAAAGCTATTGCTGTAAACAAATGAGACTAGCATTAACGAGTACAAATGTATATTCAAGTTAAACAAATTAAAACTCTTTTGTAGGGGAACCTGCAATTAGATCTCGATACGCCCGTCTCTCCGTCCTTGTCGCACCTGAGCCACCGAAAATACTACAAGGGAACTTCTTCTCTACTGCCGAAGACAGAACGATCAAATTGGAATGCGTATCCATCGGTGGGAAGCCAGCGGCTGAGGTAAGTCGTTTATATACTTTGGTACCAAAATTTGGAACAATATTCATTTTAAAGTTCGACTGTAAAGTACCTTATTAAATTTCTTTGTTTGATCCATATCAAAGTAGGCTATTATTATTTTCACTGTAATTTCTTCAATAAAGGATTGTTGGTGATTAGATATTTTTCCCCATAGTTGGAAACTACCATTAATGATAAAATACATGGAATTATCCACCATTCCTCACTGGGCCGGAATGGTTGACTAAGTCTTAATCACCCTTGATTTAGGTTAGGCTCCGAGCCCCTCTGTGGGGACGTATGAGCTGATGATGTATACTTCTATCTAATTTTTATAGCGTAGCAGTTTACAATGAAATCATGCAATTATGGTCGCCTATGGACAGTAGCCGCTCGCTCGTATGCCACCTTGTTCTATCACCGTAGTTCTAGTATCAACAATTTCTAGCTTACTCTCATCATCATCCTGCCCTTTTAAATACGAAGGGTTAGCTATGTATGTACTCTTCCATACATCTCTATCAGCAGTTATATCTGAATTCAATCCTTTCTTATGCATATCCTCTTTAACACAATCTTTCCATATTTTAGTTACAAACATTTGAAGAAGAGTTTAAACGAAATTATCTTAGACAACTCAATGAGGAGTTTGCTAAGTAACGTTGCTCTGAATAACGTACTTGTTTGAAGTTATGTTCCTTTGACATGACTTTACGAGTTAACTTACGCCGAAGAAGTTACTTAACATATAGTATTAAGAGTTGTTAATCGGGAAAATAAATTATATCGGTGTCGAGTCATAAAAGATTGCTGAACTATTGACATGTATATCATCGTGGGGATAGTTTGAAAATAGTAATAAACAAAAGTTATATAAAAACGGCTAAACACTTAGGTATATTCATACGGTGGCGGCACCGACTAGTTTTGAGCCCATCGGGGGACCGACATCAGGTTGAGTGGGACTGGTATTTTTTCGCGAACGCGACCCTTCGCTCAATGAGTGAGGGACGTCTCAATATACGTGAGTGTTTAGCCGTTTTTATATAAGTTTATTATAATGTCTCACGAAAGTTTGAATAATATAATAAACAAAAGACTTAAAATCAATAGTTAATTTAAAGATAAACTTGCCTATATTCTCTCTTACCGTGGTTTTGTACATGATGAGAGACATGGATGACGATATGTTTTATACAGAGATTTTTGTGTCAGAAATCCACGGTAAGACAATCTAAGGAAGTATACCAAATTAATATTTTAATCATTAAAACTATTAAGCCTTTGACTCCAGAAGCTCAGAAAATAGACTTAAACATTCCTAAATAATATATTCTGTGGTAAAAAAGCAATCTATCCTTTAAATTTTTAATAATAATTGCCACTAATATTAGTTATCGTTTAACATCGCATGAAATCTCTTATTATATCGCATATACCGTTACAAAGTAAAATTGAATTTTCAACGCCTTTTAAAGTTGAAAAACCCTAGCATTCTCTTAACGGATAATTTTCAAACTTTCTCTTCTTTGAACGTTAAAAAAGTGGTTCTGAATTAAGTACTTGGAAACTCTTGGTGCCTAAATTAGCAAGTACTACTTAATTACAATTGCTCAGAACTTCTTCCTTCTCAAGTTTTCTCAAGATTTATTAATTGCCGGCCCCATTTGTTTTCTCATTGTTACGACTGTTTATTTGACTCTCGCTTTAATATTCTACTTAAAAGAGAATTCCTTTCTATTACCACTTTATCTATAATAATATTATAAATGCGAATATACGGATGTTTGTTTGACGGTATCTCCAAAACGGCTACATATAGGACAAAATCTAGAATAACATATAGGCCACTGATTATGTTTTTTTTATTCCACGCGGATGGATTCGAGGGCAATAGTTTGTTTTTTTTTTATAAACTAGCTTAAACCAAAAATAATAGCAATGCCACGTAAAGTAATAAATTCCAAAAATCTTTTGGAAGTATAATTTTGTGATTCTTGGATATTTGAGGACAAAACTGTCAGAAATCCATGGAACAGACTATAAAAGTTTTATCTTTATTTGATTAACAGTTTTTAAGACAATCATACAAACATCACCATCTCGGATGATTAAAGATTAATCTTTGCCCTCTTTAGACAATTAGGTACAACATCTGACCTTAAAAAAAGAAAACAAAATCTTTTTTCTTTAATTGATTCTATTGGACATTATTAAAATCCTCATTTATCTCCTTATTAAAGGTTTTTCAATACGATTGCATTGGAATAGACTTAATAAGTATCTTGCCCACGGGATAGGATACAATTAAGATTGAAATTGAATATCATGTAGCTATCAACAAACCCATAGAGACTGGTTCTAAATATAATGTCGCGTTCCACAATCCTTTAGAGACTGGATCTTGACTGGTTGCTGTTAATGCAGTATTGGTAATTTGCAACTAAATGTTTGAAATTCACTGTAATTTTAATAACATTTCTGTTGGCGATGATATGATATCTAGTCTAATTGTATTCCTCTTTAGTATATGACAATAGGAGTTCAAGATTTGATGCATGTAATGAATAAATTCTCCTGTATTAATTGTAAAACATACTAGATGTCGCTCCGGACTCCGTCCGCGCAGAATTAGGAACTAACTTAATAAGCCTATGTGTTCTTCCTGATTATGTTCTACATCTGTGCCAAATTTTAGTGAAATCCATTTAGCCGTTATGGAGATACTTTCAAACAAACATCCATCCATCTAAACATTCGCATTTATAATATTAGTAAGATTATCAAAGAGGCTAAAGAAGAAGATACTATTTTGACAGCGGGAACTCATGGAGATTCAAATAACCAACGAGATTCAGAAAAAGACATCACACATTATTTCTTAGAAGAGCCATGACAAAATATGTTAAATATTTTCAACCAAACAAGACTATCGTTTATCGTCTTTGCCTCTTCAATGCACATTCCCTTATCTTTATATCCTTGTTGCTTTTAGGAGGAACTATCTATAGAATGAAATAAATGTTTTTTTTTTGTTTCAGATCACGTGGGTAGACAGTAACGCTGGAGTTATAACCCAAGGTGTTACGAACACGATCGAACCGTTATCAGATGGACATAGATTTACGGCAAGGTTTGTGGCCTATTTGTTAGAAAATTATCTTGTAAAAATATTTTTTAAAATATGTTTTGTTCTTCCTGTTGTTAAGTGTTCTTTAGGCTAATATTGTTTAGTTTAAATAAAACTATAGATATATTTGTCGGTTTGAGTAAAAGATTGAACAACCTGAACCCAAACTAAGATAGAACATGTAGGAAGACGTTGGTGGCTCAGGGGTTAAGCACTTGACTAACAATCTGCAATCCGGGTTTTAATCCCGCCATGTACCAATGTGTTTTTCGATTGTCGATTTACAAGTGTACATTTAACCGACGTTCTTACGGTCAAGGAAAACATCGTGATGCAATCTGCAGATATCTGCCAAGAAATTCCATGATATGTGGGAAGTCCCGCACTGGGCCAGCATGGTTGATGAAGGCCTAGGTAGGGCAGAGACCACAGACCTTCACCTGAAGCAGTCCTTACACCACTCTACATTTACACATCTACGTATACCATGTTGATTGTTGCTGATTACAATTTTAGAATGGAGTTTAAAAAATCCAACTTTTCTGAGTGTTAATATTATTTTTAATAACACAGGTCTATGTTAAAGCTGACCCCGAAACAGGAACATCACAATCAAACGTTCACATGTCAGGCTCAGAACACGGCCGACAGGGCGTACAGGGCCGCCAGTATTCAAATAGAGGTGAGTTCTTTGAAAGAGTTATTCACCAAAGAGGTTTTAATATTTTTTTTTTTCAAACAAAGGTTGCTTTTTCATATGACGATGATTTTGGTTTCGAATTTGCCATAATTTAGGTTTATTTTATGGTTTGTGATGAAATATTCTGCAAAAAATGTATTAACGATCAAAAAGTGTGATTTTTTTCTTTACTTTTTGATTTATGGTCTTCTTTTTTGTTTCGTGGAATACTTTCGTTGATAATAAATATAATCTTACTATCTTAGTGATATTATAATTGTGACTGTTTAGATGGATGGATGGATAGATGGGTTTTTATTTGAAGGTATCTATAGAACGGCTGCACGGATCTTGATGTAATTTGGCATTGATGTAGAACATAGTCTGAAAGAACACATAGGGTACCAATTAAGTTTTTTTTGTATCTGGACGGAGTCGCGTGCGACAGCTAGTTTTTATTACAAGAAATGTTTGTCGTTACTTTCCTTTAACTAACTTACCTATAAAGAAGTTTCAAGTTTAATTTACTTCGATCAGAATTTGTTAGCTTAATAATTAATGTCTTTATTCGTTACATTGGAAAAGTTTGTCCGTAAGTTTGTCTATTGCTTTGGACAAGAACACTTTTATATCTGGAAATTTCATATTAGATTTCTTTAGGTTACAATTAGGGTACGTTTTTTGCAATTCTATGACTAGCGTGCATTTTGCGAGAGGTTTTTTTGGATTCATAACTTTTAATCTCTAATCCGTCTTTAAAAACGGACACCAATAATGTTTAAAATGAAGATTTTGGTCTCAGAAACCCACGGTTAATGACGTAAAGAATAGATGCTCGATTCGAATTATAAGCTATTAAAGGAATCCGTCACTCCTAACCTCGGGTAGGCTCCGAGTGCCTTACTGGAGATGTATATCGAGCTGATGATTAAAGGAATTTAATGATTAATTAAATTGACAAAACAGGCAAAGATGTTGGCCGTTTAATAGAGAATAACTAAAATGGATAACAAATAACAAAACTAAAGCATTTCTTTTTTGAAATCTAACTAGTGTAGATATCTGAATTAAATCAAGAATCATCTAATGCTCACGATTTAAGATGAATTATTATTGAGCATTTAAAATCAGAATATGTCATTTCCACATCTTTGTAAGCAAGCGTTGGATTCCTCGTTACTGTCACGGCGGCGCAGACGGTCTTAAAGCGTCGTTAGCGGTCTGTATATCAGGCAAATTGTTCTATTTTACGTCTCGACGCCTGGCAAAGGTCTTTGTTGGGGAGCCTCGAATCGTTAAGCCTTGTCATACTTCGGGGTTTGCCCGCCCTTCCTTTCTGATTAAATTTGTTGCCATTTCCAAGGCGACGTTCGCTAATTCGAATTAACAATTTAGATGTCTTTGTAACGTCTCGTATTTTAACGTAACCTTTCGTTCTACTGATTTTATGCAAAGTTATGATCTAAGTCGTTTTTGTTCATTGTCATATTATACATAAGAGAATAGGTTATTACAGGAATGAGTTTAAGACAGGAAAGTGTAAGAGATAGAGGAGAGAGAGAGAGAAAGATAAACTGACTCCACTTTCCTTTGAGTGGTAAAAGAAGAATGAAACTGATACCAATAAGATTTGCTTTAAGTTTAATGAATTCATTTATGTTTAACTAACTGTCACCCCTGACTCCGTCTGCGCGGTATTAAAAGAAACTTAATTTGTAGCCTATGTGTTCTTCCGTATTAAGTTCTATATCTGTGTCAAATTTCATCAATGTCTATTGATCCGTTCCGGAGATACCTTCAAATAAACATCCATCCATATAAGCATTCGCATTTATAATATTTAAAAAACTATTTATAATCTTCATCTGTAACTTTCCTAAAATCGTGGTGTTACTATTTATTTATTCTGGTCTCGCATCTTCCCCTCAGTTGGACCCTTTACCTAAAGGTGTCGGTTGGAAGCTTACAAATTCAACGCGTACACAAAAAAAGTGCGGTAACCCAGAATATGTCCGTTACATTATTTATGTGTTTGGAAAGAAGTCGAAACCAAGTTGGTTTTAACAATGAAGGAAAGATGCTAAGTTTCATCTGGTACAGTATTTGTGATGAATTATAATTGTGAAGTTCTTTATTACTTTTGAAAGACTTAGTTTAAAAGATTAATTAACAACTAAGAGGTTATGATGAGTACAGAATGAAAGATTCTGCCAGAGAGGTGGCATATTGGCCATTGCCTTTTTCTATTATATTAAAAAGACATGTAAAAAAAGTAGAAAATCTCATGGGAACAACAAGATGAAGTCGCGAATAGTTATGGAGTGAATTGTTAATGTTATATCGTTTAATTTAAAGGAATAAACGCATTGTGGCTGCCGTGATGCTGTGCCAAAAAAAAAAAATATTGCGTGAACGCACGTGACAAGTAGATATATCGATATAAATTTAACAAGGGTAAAGTATCATAGGAAGAGATGAATAAATTGCGTGTTTACGAAGATTATAAAGAGAAATTAAAACGTCTTCCTCTCACCGATAATGAGTTGTTTTGAAAGGAAGATTGTCGTAAATGGATTCCAAGAACAATCCCTTATTGTTTTTAAATCTGAAATTATATCTAAACCAGCTATGCTCGCGACTTCGTTCTCGTGAAATATTGTCTTAGAGCTGCGCGCGGTATTGCACAGTCCCTGGACATTGCAACATAACTTTTTTTTCTAAAAAAAAAAATAGTAAAATAAACATAGCCTAAGTTACTCCTTATTACATCAGCTACCTGCCAATAAAAGTCCCTTCAAAATTTGTCTAACTATTTCAGAGATTACCCGGAACAAACAGACAGACAAATTTAGTTAAAAACGGTTATTTCAATATAACAATCAGACAGTCCAATTTTATTTATATGTATAGATGTATAGATTTATTTATCAACTCAACCGACTGTCTTAACTTGTATAGCTGTTGCCCGCGGCTTCGTCTGCGCGGAATTACAAAAAGACGTAATTAGTAGCCTTTGTGTTCTTTCAGAGTATGTTCTTTGTTTATTCCAAATTTCACTAAGATCCTTCGAGCAGTTTTGGAGATATCTTCAAACAAACATCTATTTAAAAATACGCATTTATAATATTAGTAAGATATAAAATAATCCTTTGAGAGGTTATTTTAGATTTTGATGAAAATAGAAGCACCGATTTACACTCATAAAATATTACGACAACTCTAAAGGAGTGGGTATAAAATAAATATTCTTATAGCAATGGATACAGTATACTTTTAGATAAATTATTGTCGTTCAAAGAGTCTGCTAAAAGGGAATTACTATTCCGGTCACGGGCAAGAATGCCTTTTAGAGGGCCTTCTTTATTATTTTGGTCCTCAGTTTTTTTTTGTTTTACAGTATCTTTATGTGCATTGTAATTCTTTAAGAATCGAACTTTAAGTTTTCATGATGTTGTATATTGAATTATGTGTAATTGTTTTTGCTTTTGGGATACAGTTGAGGAAATTAAATTCCTATCCATTTCGATGATTTAAATCGACAGAAAAATGACCAAAAGTTGGTTAAAATTTGTTTAATTGTTTTTCAGTTGTTTTGTCATTTTAAAATTCGCTAAAAAACTGAGCTACAGAATTTATTTTATATCTATATATAATATATAAAAGAAAGTCGTGTTAGTTACACTATTTATAACTCAAGAACGGCTTTATCGATATGCCTGAAAATTGGTGAGGAGGTAGCTTAGAGCCAGGAAACGGACATAGGATACTATTTATTCATTTTTTTTTTAATTAATGCCATAAAGAGCTGCTCTTTATTAAGCATACTAATATTAACTTTTTTTATATATCCGCGGCCGGAGTCGCGGGCGACAGCTTGTTACTAATATTATAAATGCGAAAGGATGGATGGATGGATGTTGCTAAGAAGGTATCTCCGGAACAGCTTAATGGATCTTGATGAAATTTAGCACAGATATAGAACATAGTCTGGAAGAACACAAAGGAACATTAAGTTTTTGTTCCGTGCGGACGGTGTCGTGGGCGATAGCTAGTGTTTTATAAAAAAGATTTTGATGTCATTAATTATCCGTTGCGACGGTAGTTATGAGGACAGAAGGGCCTGCTTTGTTTATCATGCCCTTTTCCGTTAGCCATAAAACAAGAACCCTTTTTACGTAGCCAATTATTTTTTACGATCAAATGGTCGATATTGCTTCGGTATCCAGATTGCTATTTGTAATCTCTTAACCGGCATGTGACTATATTTCTGGCTTAATATTAGTATGTTTTCGGTAAGGAATTTAATATTATACTGAAATTTATGTTTTACGATTTATTAACAGGCTAGCTGTTACCCGCGACGCTGTCCGCGCGGTATTAAATAAAATTAGTAGCCTATGTTCTTCCAGACTATGTTCTATATGTATGCCAAATTTCATCGTGATCTGTTCACCGGTTCTGGAGATACCATCAAACAAACATCCATCTAAACATTCACATTTATAATATTAGTAAGATGAATGCAACAATTGCTATTTGAAGATAGAATATTTTAGACGATTCAAAGTCATATAACAGACTGGTTACTACCCTATATCAGTAAATTGGTGTGTCTGTATGTAATGCCGAGAAAGAATTCAATTGTTTTCTATCATAAGAAGAACTAATCAACCTGATGATTTGATTCACCTTATAATATAATTTATTTTTTAATGTCTTTTTTTATATGCAAACTAAAATTGATATATCGAGTCGAGGAAAAATTTTGATAGCGAATTCTTTTCACAACGCCCGCATTGCGTGCATAAATTTTAATTTGCTTAACTTTCATGACAGAACATTCATTCTGGCCATTCATTTTCAAGTAAAACAAAGCTATAAAGCCAATAGATTAGTCCGCAGTGCGAGCTATTAAAAATTCAGTTCAAAAAAACTGTCTCTCATTTATTATTCGGTGAGTTTATGGCTTAGCTGGTTTCGTTGGGCTATGCCTTTATTTATGCGTTTTTTTTTAAAGTCCGATGCAATGAATTTTGTTTATTGCCTCCCGGGTGTAATGGTTAATTTTGAAAGGCCCATAAACCCATTTATTGTCATCAATGTAGAATATTATAACATTGGATAGATAGAGAAAAGTTGGGTGATTATGCTTAGATGAATTAAGATATAAGTATGGGTGGTCACTTTTTATATTACCGCATACGAATGAATTAATTGAGCTAGTCTCAAACAGGAGACAAAGATGTCTCCTGAAAAGATGTCGAACATTTTACGGCCGTAATTGATTGATCAGAAAGTTACATATACACACCCATTCCACACGAATAACTAAATATTGAGCGTCGGTGGCTCAGGGCTCACTTGACTTGTAATCTGCAGGTCCTGGGTTGGAATCCCGTCATGTACCAATGTGTTTTTCGATTTCCGATTTACATATGTACATTTATCCGTTCTTACGGTGAAGGAAAACATCGTGATGCAACCTGCACATATCTGAGAAGAAATTTAAAGATATATGTGAAGTCAACCCGCATTTGGCCAGCGTGGTTAACTATGGCCTAGTCACCCGTAACTTAGGGTAGGATCTGAGCCCCTCGGTGGGGACGTATAGTGAGTTGATGATGAACCAATTATTAACAAAATAATTTTATTAACAGGTTAAATATGGACCTAAAATAAAGTTATTCAAGAAATCTGGTAACAAAGGAAAAATACCTGAAGGAGAAGATCTTATTGTTGGTGAGTTTTTAAAAATAAATTATTCATTTTAACATTTTTTTCGGGAGCATTGGTCTACTCAAGTAATTCTCTTATAACCCACTATAGTTTAAAAGGCAAGACCAAGATTGTCGTGTGAGGTTTCGATTCGTTTTCTTCTTCTGAATGTTAAAATGTACATTAAGTCGGGCTTCTCGTTTTTTTTAATTAATTGCATGTTAACTAAAGTGAATTTAATATTTCAGATTGCAAAGCTGATGCTAATCCAAACAATTTGACTTTCAAATGGTATCTTGATGGCGACCTTGTTGGAAACAATTCTGAATTGGTGAGTTAATTTGCTATACTTTTAAAAACTTTTTGGTTGGTAATTGTTGTGATGAAGGAAAACATTTTGATGTAACCTGTTCATAACTTCGCGGATTAAATGTGTAAAGTTCAGCTCGCATTGGGCCAGCGTGGTTAACTACGTCCTTTTTATTTTTATTAACCTTTTTTTATTTGTCTTAGAGCCTTTCTTAATTTTAATATAATATTATAAATGCGAATGTGTAGATGAATGGATGTATGTTTGTTTGAAGGTATCTCCGGAATGGCTTAACATATCTCGCTGTAATTTGGCATGTATGTAGAACATACAACATAAGCTACTTATTGAGTTTTTTTTTGTTCCGCGCAGTCGATGTAAGATGGCATAATCGTACCGTTCACTAAAGCCTTATATCTCCTAATTTAATGTATAATCTTAACCCTAGGGTTCTATATGAAACGACGTCTAATAATTTTCAATTTAAGGCTTAATACGATTCAGATTCATATAATAAATTCATTCTGTTTCTCAAATGGTTGGATATCCATTGTTTCGTGTGTTTGGAATATCCAATCCTATCCAGCTAAGTGGGTTCGCAGTGAACGGTTAAATCCTATCTTGCTAGCTAAGCACTCGAATTTCCTGTCAACTTGTCTCTGTTTGACTGCTTGAGTCGAGACACGTGTCTTGTGCAAGGAAAGGAAATTGGGAAATCTGTTTCTATGTTTGTTTAAAGTTTTTTTTTAGTAAAAGTATCTTACGAGACCTTATTTTTATGAACCATAGTTACGCTTGTTTTTAGTACATTTTTACTGTCGCTAAAATCTTACTAATATTATAAATCAGAGTGTTTGTATAGATGGATGTTTATTAGAAGGTATATCCTGAACGGCTGAACGAATCTGTATGTAATAGCCTGGAAGAACATAGGCCGCAAAGACGGAGTCACGGGCGACAGCTAGTAATATTATAAATCTGAATGTTTGGATGTGTACATATATATAGATAAAGATGCGTGGATCGATGAAATTTAGCATAGGTTTAAAACATCGTCTGGATGTGTTCTACATAGGCTAATTAAGTTTGTTTTTTTAATTTCGCTCGCACGGAGTTACGGGCGACAGTTAGTGATATTATTATCTTTTGTTGCAGGTTATAACAAATGTAACCAGGAAACATAATGGAGCTGTACTGAAATGTTTAGTTTACAATGAAGTTGGGAAAAGTGAGGAATCGGAAACATTGGAAGTTACGTGTAAGTAGTAACATCTTATTATGCAATTTACGTATCTTGTACTTATATTTTACAAGTGTACGGTTTTCCCCTTGGACCGGGATTTTCCATTGGACCGATCGGCCTACAGAACAAAAGCCTAATGAGATTTTTTTTTATTTATTGCCTTATTAGGATCAATTGGGGAACACCCGATATGTACAAGTATAAAATTATAATTGTTATTATAATAAAAGTTAACCAAATAAATTTCAAATAGGATGTTATTTGCAAAAAAAAATCTTTAGCAATTCTTACAAGGCAACTCTTTCTAAAAGTAATTTGTTACTTTCTTATCGATACATCTTCCAATTTCCTGTTTAAAATTATGTCTTAAAAGAAACAACAAATTCGATATATTTTTTTTGTAGACGCTCCATCGTTTCGAAGCTTTCCTAAAGACGTCGAAGCGGAAATCGGTAAAGTGGCAACCCTAAGCTGTGACGTTGACGGACACCCTGCGCCGGAAATCGAATGGTTACACAGAGAAGAAGATCAAAACATAGTATGTATATTAATAATACAAATTTGGTCTGTCCTCGGCAGTATTTCTAAACCACTATGACTTAGGGTCCTTCAAGAAGAGATCTTTTTTTCAAATGTTGGCAACGCATTTGCAGTTCCTCTGGTATTGAATGTCAATGGGCGTCGTTAATCACCTCGGTGTTCCCTACACTCGTTTTTTTCTCTTCTCTTATAAAAAGCAATGAAATTAAATAGCTACATAGGTAGAACACAGTCTATAAGAACACATAGGCTACTAACTATGTTTCCTTTTAATTCCGCGTGTGCGACAGTTTTAAGATAAGATTAAAAATCGAGGTAATCTATTATTTTTACAAAATATTAAGAAACAAGCGTATTCGAACCTCCGACCACGAGGTCTGAAATCCGTACCCTTAACCATTAGGCTAATGACGCTTTTAAGTTGTAGTAGAAAATTAATTTTACTTATTTTTTGCAGCGTGTTGGCAGAACTGCGAATTTGACCCTAACTGTGGATACCCATACATCTGGGCGATACATTTGTAAAGCAAATGTCGATGGTTACCCGGAAATAGAGGCAGAAGCAGCTATCTATATAAAAGGTAAGCCAACAATTAATGTAAAATTACTGAGAAATATGACGTACGTATGTAAGTAGGAGTAACTTTGTAGCCACAGAACAACGATCGTAGCAACACGCAAAGACTTCAATGCTCTGTGTGTATAAATTATAGAAAACAGCAGCATGGCAGATAAAATTATAACATGCTTATATAAAAACTATATACTTCTTACTAACTTAATGTTAGATGTATTAATCAGATAATAGCAACCGATCAAGCCGAGGTTCGGCCCTCTCGGGCACGCGTAATGAGTGACAGTCCAAGCCGAGGTCCTTTCAGAGACCCTTGAGCCCAGTTACTCCATGGAACGTCCACCTAAGCGATCTAAGAGCTTGGTGGTCTCCTAATCCGGTAACAATAAGTAACATACCGAGTCGAGGCTCCTGAGCAAGCTCTCGAGTTAGTCTTAAACGAGGTTCAGGCTAAGCGCCATCTGCGCCCGGCGAAACTGTAAATGCCTCTTCAAGGCAAACAGTAACCAATCAGTTTAAAAAAAAATCAATTAAATTGAGTCCAATGCGTAGGTTTAAACAGAATGAAAACAAGCTTGGTTAGAATTAAGGAAATTAAAACCTACGTTTATTTCCCAGTATGTAACTTCATTCTTTATTACTTGGAAAAGAAAATATTTACGCTATAACTAATCGACATACCTTATTTCATTAATTAATTTCCAAGTGGCAATGTGCGGGTAATTTCCTAGAATGTGTTAGTATGCTTAATATATTACATTTCCCTTCGTTAAGTAAAAGCGAACGTCCTTGACTCGTTTTTCTTGAACAAACAGCAATACTAATTGGCATTATGTGAATACTAGATTGCCCGCGTCTTCGTCTGCGCCGAATTAAAAAAAGGGTAAAATCTCATGTGTTAATCAAGACAATGTTCTATATCTATACCAAATTTCAATAAGATTTTTACCCGCGGAAACGGTACACTTTTCTCGGATCATAGGTAGCACGTGTGTTTTTCAAGACATCGAGACAATATCCATCCATACATCCAAATATTTGCATTCATTATATAAGTAAGATATAGAAAAAAAGGTCTTGACAAACAGACGGACGGACAACAACGTGATCCTATAAAGGTTCCGTTTTTTTCCTATGAGGTACGGAACCATAAAATGTATGATGACTTTATTATTTGAAAATAAATAATTTTATTAATATCGCAGTAGCAAATATAAAATGTGTTCTATCGTTTATAAAACAAGCTGTCGTCCGCAACTCCGTATGCGCGAAAAAAAGAACATAAGTAGCCTATGTCTTCAGATTGTACGTAAAATTTCATCGAGATTCACTCGTTCTGGTACCTTCAAACATCCATCGATCATTGCATTTATCCCAAACAAAGTTACGAAGTAATTAATATTTACATCAATGAAGTATGATGATTAGATTCGATCATCCAAAATCATAACAGTGTCAAAATTAAACGAACTTTGTAACATTGATAGACGCTACCTTAATTATAGCTGGAGTCAATAATCAATATGGAATGAATGTTTCGGGCACGCTGTATAAGTCACAATGGGCACGCACACTAACGAAACTCCAAACTATCACAATAATAATCTCATAATACACGCGCCTGCTGTATAATACGCGGCATTTAATTGGCACGTTGGGAACCAGAGATTTAAATTTTTAATATATTGGCCTTGATGGCCTTGGTCAACGTAAATCGTAGAAACTAATATTTTATGAAAGTCGTTGAATCGTCAGTAAAAAAGCGACACCATGTCAACTACATGGATTTGCTCCACATATCATCAGCTCAATGTACGTCAAAACTGAGGGGCTCGGAGCCTACCCTAAGTTAAGAATCGCTTTGTAGCTAATGCACTTTGTCTAACCCCGCTTAGTTTATATTTAAGTTGCCTTTTGGTTGAAGAGTCTAATGTTAATATAGCTATGACACAAGAGTATTGTGTAAGAGAGAGAGCGCTCTACAAAACCGAACTTCCTTACTCCTCTCTGTCGCGTCGTGCCAATTTGAATGTGACGTACTATACTTCATTAGTTTAAAAGCTACCGTGTCAAACGCAAGCTAAATTATTCATTCTTATGATAATCCCTCGCAAGGTCGGGGTAAATATCAATGATATATATTTATATTATATAATATATATATATATACTCAGAGTTTTCAGTATTGAAAAACCATACAAACATCAAACAAATTTGTCTATATTAATAGTTTGTAATTACAGATTTATGATGACAAAATTGTTTAGATCGGTTTGTTATAACATCTCAAGAACACGGTCTGTCATGTTTGGGGTTAAACTACTTGAATACAAAATGAATATTCGAAAAAAGGACTCTCGATAAGACTTCAAACTTTTATGTACCACATCTCCTTACTAATATTATAAATGCGAATGTTTAAATGGATTTGTTTGAAGTTATC
Organism: Papilio xuthus; assembly: GCF_000836235.2. Taxonomy (NCBI): domain Eukaryota; kingdom Metazoa; phylum Arthropoda; class Insecta; order Lepidoptera; family Papilionidae; genus Papilio; species Papilio xuthus. Next base: position 2,109,927 of record NW_013532866.1, on the reverse strand, counting down.
TCCAGAACGACTGTATGGATCTCCATGAAATTTGGCATACATATAGAATATAGTCTGAAAGAACACATAAGCTACTAATCGGACGGAGTCCGGGGCTATAGCTAGTATACATCCATTTAACTTCTATAAAATTATAAACGAGCAACCGGATAGAAATTTAAATCTGTATATATATAAAAGAAAGTCGTGTTAGTTACACTATTTATAATTCAAGAACGGCTTTACCGATATGGTTGAAAATTGGTGAGGAGGTAGCTTAGAGCCAGGAGACGGACATAGGATACTGTTTATTCTTTTTATTAAGTTTTTATATATCCACTCGGACGGAGTCGCGGGCGTCAGCTTATTTGTAATAAATTCAACTTATTGTAATAACAATTTTGTTAATAATTATTAACAATTGTTATCGATAACAAAATTGAAAACTTATCAAGTAAATTATAAAAGGTAAGAAAATTAAACCTTTTTTATATGTTAATTGATTATACTAAGAGGTATTCAACCTTCATTAAATTGTATTTAATCCGTACCGTTATGGAATACAGATTTGAAATTAATATTCTATACATGTTTTGAAATTTCCTTATTAATTAATATTTATATCATTTCCTGTTTACTGTTAAATAGCTTTAAATGATAATAACATCGTAGTTAAAATCTATGCGAGATATATAAATAGTTTTAAAGACTCACCAAACAGATGAAGGAGACTTGATGCTGAAAAAAAAAAGAATTCTTAATGATTTTCAATATTAGTAATGCAAACAACCTTAAAATCAAAATTCCATATCTAATTATTTTTGCTTATCCTTTTTATTATAATTACTAGCTTTCGCACGCGACTGCGTCCGCACGGAATTAAAAAAAACACGATTAGAAGCCTATGTGTTCTTCCAGGCTATGTTCTATATGTATGGCAAATTTTATCGAGATCTGTCAAGCCGTTCTGGAGATATATTCAAACAAACATCCATCCAAACATTTGCATTTATAATATTAGTAAGATTAATTAATTTCGTACTAACGTTTAGGTTATTCGATATGAAAATTGCAACAATTGTAATCAAAACGAATGATATTGTATACAGTCTGTATGGCTGTTCTATACAGTTATAACGAACAAGATGTCGCCCGCGACTACGTCCGCGCGCAATTAAAAAAATAAATTAGTAGTAGCCTATGTGTTCTTCCAGACTATGTACTACACCTACCAAATATCATCGAGATCCGTGCAACAGTTCTGAAGATCCCTTCTAATAATCCATCTGAACATACGCATTTATAATATTAGTAAGATAATAAAATCAAAACGATATCCAGGATACAATATTGATTGTGATTAATCTTCGAATTTATTTCCTTAGCTATGTTAAAAAAGAAATTTTCTTCTAGGACCACCAAAAATTATATCCAATCAAACACAATTCGGTTCACAAGGTGATAGCGTGAACATTGAATGTGCGGCGTTCTCAGTACCAAGAATAGATAATATATATTGGAGCTTTGAAGATAAAGATATTGACGCTGTTCATGATCAGGTAAGAATTATGATTGATATTAAATAAAAACTGTTAGGAAAAAAATCCTACAATTTTATTTTATTTATTTATTTATTTTATTTATTGCCACAAACAACGAAAAGAAAAACTACAAAAAAAAACAACTTAAATTAAATAACTTGAGGATGTGGCAAAAAAAAGGTGGCCAGCTCAGCTGGTGCAGGGAGGTCTTGACCAATCCTGGTTTTCAGCTGGCCCCTTTGTTTTCACACCATTTGCACAGCACGAGGTAGGGTAAGCAGAAATAAAAACAAAAATAAAAAATGTGGCATTATGTTGAACCAACAAACCTTACTAAAATGTCGACGTTTGTGTCCCCGCACTATTCTGACACTGGACTTCGTAACGAAAGTACGTCATTCGGGCCAAAGGATTCTAATTAATAATGTCTAAAAATACCGACGAATTAAGAACCTCCTTAATTTTGAAGTCAGTTAAAAATAGAAGAAGGTAAACGTAAAGAAACATTTCAAATCGACAATAAAGGTCTACAACTTAATTTCGTATATCTATGATTCTTCAATTTAGAATTGTTTACTGGTTGATTTTCACTCTTAGTAAGTGCGGTAGAGCAAAAAAGTATGGAATGACTTTGTGAAAGAGGATATGCGTAGGAAGGGGGTAGACGGATATGACGGCTGATAGAGATGTATGGAGGAGTACATACTGTGCCGACCCTCGATAGGGATAAGGGCAGGTTGATGACCAATCAACCTGCTCACATCAGAATAAACAACTGTATACTAGTATTTCTTGCCATTTTTGTAGTGTTTATACCACGACTGCAGACTGCTAAACAGGCGAAGCAGCCATTATTCTTACTTCGATTGAATTTGAAGTACTCAATATACCAATTAAGATAATACTAAATTTCTTTACAACTCAATATCCAGCGTATAATTTGCGATAGTCATTACGGATTCAACTCATGTTCTGCCTACGGGGAAACGATATCGTATTAATCGAATAAATTCCCAATTCAGGACTACGCTTTCTTAGAAGATTTGCAACCGGGGGGCGTTGTTAATTCAACGTTGATCATCAGAGAAAGTCAATCAAGACACTTTGGAACTTACAAATGTAACGTCTCCAATGAATACGGAAGTGACGTTTTGGAAATTACCCTCAAACCTAACAGTAAGTACTCTATTTTCTATCTTTCTTTAGCTCTGTCTCCTTCTAGCTCGTTTTCTATATTTCATTCTTCGTCTTTTTACCTCTCCATTGAAAAAGAAAAACATAGCATCCTTTCTAATCTTGGCACTCCACTTATATCTAAAAAACCCACATAAATCTAGAAGACCTTTAATAAAATAGGAAAACATCAGAAAAATTAACGACTATCCGAAAAGCAAAGTATCCTCGATAAAGAATGAACATGTCTCTTGGGTTTTTTATAAAAATATCAACGGATATGAGTATTATCCGAAAGTCTTTGACGAACCTCATAATGACCGTAACGACCCCACACATCGTCGTAAAAATATCCAAGCTGTTCCTTAATAGTTTCGTGTCAATGGAGAACAGACACTGTTCCTGCTTCTATTTAAAAAGTGGAACTAATATGTTTGTTCTCTATTACTGTCCATAGTTTTGTGAGATTTAAAACAGTGCTTCTAGTAAAAACTCATAGTTGGCGTGTACTAACATCTGACTATAATCCGACCAAGTTATAATGATGGTTTTAAATTGACTCTAACAACATGTTTATTTTGAATAATAAAGCAGTTACTCAATTTAGTTACTTTACACTGTTCCTAAGAACTGAGAATTGCTAATCAATCACCAAGGAGATCCAATGATGTCTTCAATAAGGGTCTAATTTACTTACTGTTTAATTGTTTCGTTGGTGGCGGTTAGAATTTCTTTTATTTTGTTACAGTCTGAGTTTTAAAAGTCAGGGTTTTTATGGCAGTCAATGTTGTATAGTGGTTTTTACCTCAGAATAATAGAAATGAGATAATTTCGATTTCGCATCTCACGAATATGCTTTATCCAACACAATGTTAACATTTCCTTTTACGATATTCGATAAACAAATATTTCTAACATCGACAATTTTTTTTCCATTGTTCGCAGAATCCTTTCCCCTGTTATTGATTTTATTCGGAGCAACATCTGGGACAATAATGGTGGTATCACTAATAATGTTAGTGATATTGTGTCAAAGAAAACAAAGGAAGAACAAACAAGCTCAGATGACGGAAAAACCTGACGTGACAGTAACAGCTGAGGAGTTGTTCAAAGAAAACGATAGGAATTCAAATATAAGCGATTTGAAATTGGAATTACGACAAAATAATGGAAGTTGTGAAGTTGTAAGTGTTATAAATATTTCTTTTGTTTAAAAACTAGTTGTCTTCCCCGACTCTGTCTGCGGAATTATAAAAAACTATGTGTTCTTCCAGACTATGTTCTACAACAATGCCAAATTTCATCGAGATCTATGCAACGTTCGCATTTATAATATTAGTAACATTGGCTATTCAATATTTAATTTGCACTTATACATAAATATCTACTTTGATATACAAGCTGTAGCCCGCGACACTGTCCGCGCGGAAACAAAAAAACTAAAATATCAGCCTTTGCTTTCCAGAGTATATTTTACGTGTATGCCAAATTTCATCAAAGATCTGTGGAGGCGTTCTAGAGATACCTTTTAACAAACATCCATCCATTAAAACATTCGCATTAATAAAGTCAGATATAATTTTTTTTTCTTCTATAGTTTATAGAAAGTAATTTACTAATATTATTAATTGCCGAAGTACTCACAAGAGTTTGATAAACCATAAGTCTAATTTCCCAAATGGTTGCTTTACATTAAAATCTTCATCCATCAAACAGGATTATTCAAACACGGGTTCGGACAGTACCTTGTGCTCCAATGCGAAATTAGGGAGCGGTATTCCATTAGCCGGTACAGTCGCGTTGTCAGCGGTGAATCAGACCAACTCATATCAAGGGTATAGATATAGCAATGATTACACAGATCCCGCCTATTCGGAGTGTTACAAGGTGTGTATACTATCTCATAGCACGCAAAATGGCTTGTAATATTTTAACTTTTACCTTTTATGTTATTCGTATGATAGTCTACACTTTATCGTAACTTTTTTAGGTTAAGGTAACCTTTAGACCGGTTTCACTTGAGCGGTTTTTAACGCCGCATTAAAAGTCGAGCGTATAACGCTTTAAAATTTGTTCTGTCCAACCAGTGCACAAAAAACGTTGCGTTTTAAAAGCGTTTATTGTATTGTTAGGAAGAAAATCCGACACTGTGCCGGTGTACAGGCGCAACACTAGCCTTACTAAAATGTCGAGATTTATGTCATCACTAATCATTCTGACACTTGTCTTTATAACAAAAGCACGCCATTCGCGCCATAGGATTCTAACTAATAATGTCTAAAAGTATGTACAGATATATAGAAGTGTGTTCTATTTGAGCGCTTTTTAAACGCGCGTTTCAAAAACGCTTCTGAAATTGTGGCGACGAAATCCAATTGCAAATTGTCTTCTTAAAAAATATTAAAAATAATTCGTATATTACATGTGAATTAACTCAACACTGGCAATTGATTTTTGAGATTCAAATCTTTGTATACATATCGTCATCCCTATCATTATCTTTGACAAAACAGAGATAAAAATATGTTTTCAACGGGGATTTCGGTCTCAAAAACAAACGGATAGAAATTTAATTTTAATACTTTATCGTAGGGTAATGGATTCAACAATGGATATCAAACATATGTGCATTATGGACACGACTATACACCGGGATCGTTGCGGGTACAGTCACCGACACTGAGCGGTGAAAAATTAACTCCTAACAGGTAAGAATTTTTTATTACAGAAACAATAATGTAAAAAAAATATGATCTCTAAAAATCTACATTTAAGGTTAGTAAATTGTTGCAAAATTAAGTTATAACTTAAGCTACACAAAGTTAGTCACACGAGTACTAAGTTGATCTAAACTTAGATTTTTCACTCGATCGAAATATTATTTTTTAACATGTATACACTATCCAGTAGTGGATAGAATAATTTCCTTAAAATGAACACCCTTTAAAGTTAATTTTCTTTTAAGTAAATTTTAATATACTCAAAATTAAAAAAATAATGAAATAGTAACATAAAGTGAATCTTATAATATTTATATGACTTCTTACAATTCATTTAAACAACAAAAATTGTTAAATGTTCTTCCAAGGATTTAAAATTTAAGGGTATGGATAGACATACCAATGATTGGATTTTAAGAAAATAATTAACAAATTGTATTGTATCACTTAACGTACTATGATGACGTAATTCAGAGCGTATTACGCTTTAACCTAAATTCAACGGGATTTCAGGTTAAAACCATAATGAAAAGCGGTCCATAGTCACTTATTTAATATTAAGCTTCTAATATAGATTAAATTCATCATCAGCTCACTAGGAGCCTACCCTAAATTAAGGGTAATTAAATTAGGCCATAGTCAACCACGCTAGCTAAATGCGGGTTGGTTGACTTCACACATATATTTGAATTTCTTCTCAGATATGTGCAGATTGCATCACGATGTTTTCCTTCACCGTAAGAACGTCGGATAAAGGTACATATGTAAATCGGAAATCGAAAAACACATTGGTACATGGCAGGATTCGAACCCAGGACTTGCAGATTGCAAGTCAAGTGCTTGACATCTGAGCCACCGACGCTCTTGGATCAAAATTTACTTAGTTAAAATTAAAAAAAAATCACCATGTATGTTTGTATGTTGATTTAATTGTCACATCCTGTAGCATAAATGCACTGACCTCTACAATTGGATAGGCTATAAGGCGTGTTATTTTGTGCCTAACTGATTTTTTGTCTTAACGACTGAATTATGTAATTCAATTTGTATTCTTCTCCTGAATTGCAATGAGATATTGTTGACATTTTTATAAGTAAAAAAAAAGGAAATTCTCTTTTAAAGTTTAGTTTAGTTATAATTATTTATTTCTCTGTTCTATTAACACGTAGGTCTATAAATGGCAGTCTACCGAGAAGCGTTGAAACAACATCTACGGTACAATTCAATGCAACCAATGGCTCCCAGAATAATTCATTGCAACGGTCTACCAAACGACAGGACAGTAGTAATGCATTAAATAATTTAGGCGTGCCGACGGGCGAAGGTAAGCTATGGATCTCACCTTTGACATTTAATGACAGGACCTGTCATGCGTCGTGTAATCCTGTCATATAAAAATCGAATAAACTAGACAATGTAACATTTGATTATCACTTTCGCTAGTAGAATCGACGAAATGTGTCAAAATGTATAATAAAAATACGTGTCATGTACGTGACATGCCTAAAGTTATTGTCAACTTTATACATTCGATTAGTGACTTCGCTTAACGAATTTTACTTTGTCTAGTTCTCCTGGTTCTATACTAGCTTGCTTGTTAGCTTTTTTGTGTGTGTAATTTTTTGTAAGCAATAATCTGTACTTGTGAGATTATCATCTTCACTTCTAGCTAAAAGTGACATATCTTTAGTATAACGGCCTACCATATTTGCCTAGTCCGTTTTTCTATTGTCAAAGGAACTCGCCGATTATAAATATTCCAAGTCGCATAAAATAGGGGGAACTAGATTCAGAGTTGTCGGCGCCGGATAAATTTATGACCGAAGGACAGTAAAAATGGCGTAGTTTTTTTACGATTGTTTGAAAAAACTACTGTTTGAATGTCGAAAATGTTATCTATTGTTAAAAAGTCCAGATATTTACGTGTTACTAATAACTTGGTAATATTTGCAAACCTTAAGAAAGACAGAGTAATAATTTTGTATTAAAAACATACATTTCTTATTTATTACAGTTATGTAATAAGTAAGAAATGTAGTCTATGTATGTCTAGATTCTTAGAGATTCAGCTCAATAGTTATATTCCCGTTGGACCGTTCGGCCATCGGTCCAACAGGAAACACCCACTTGATCTGTTTCTTTTTACCACAGGAGGTAGAGTGCCAAACGGTGGTATAATCCACGGTGTAGACGTAAGATATGCTGCGACTTACGGCAACCCACACTTAAGGACTACAACCAGTCTTGGCTTCCCCACTGTCAATACAGCGAAACCGGCCTCAACACCGGCTCCTCCTCCATATTCATCAGTGAGGAATTCTGTTATATTACCATCAGGTGAGAATATTTTAAAAACACTAAAATAAACGTATTATAACTATAGTGAATTTATAAATTAATTGCTGTTCGTTAGTCTCGCTAAAACTCGAGAACGGCTGAACGGATTTATCTTATCTTGGTCTTGAAATGTTCGTGAAGGTCTAGGTATGGTTAAATAGGTATGGTCAAGAAAAATACTAATAATTGCCGGGAACCCCTAAAAACAGCTTTTTTATTTTTCCCATATAAACGGCTGAATGGAACTCGCCAAAACTTGGCATAGATGTAGAACATAGTCTGGAAGAACACATAGGCTGATAATTTTGTTTTTTATAATAACGAGTGAACGGAGTCGCGGGCGATAGCTAGTAATATAATAAAATGTTTAATTGTTAGATAATCTATCGAGCTAAAAGAATTGATAATGATATCAAACATGTACAGGATAGCTTAATATGTGTTTCTTACAGTTGTCTGACAATCTAGATAACCTTATCTAGATTGTCAGACAACTGTTCCCTTGTTCCATGTGTCCTTAAAACCTTTTAAGGACACATGGAACAAGGGTTTCAAGAAGCGTATCTTTCTCAAAGGCCACATCTGCACTTTCTCCGGCGTTCTTAATCATATCTTTATCCCCGTAGTTTGTTCCCTTATGTTAAAAAGTAGTATGAATTTAATAAAAGACATTCAAAGAAATATTTCCTTTAGGTAATTCATCGCATTCAATAACATCGCCTACGAGCCTCGCGTCACCACAATGCGCAACAAGTCCTGTTACAAATTCAACGATGTCAACGGAGAGTGCACAGCCAGTGGTCAGTTTTAAACTACATACAGTATGCCCCTATCACACGTATTCACTGAGAATCTGCTACTTCAACACGCTAACAAATTGAACTACACTTTTATTTAGAAAAAAATCTTTGATAAACTATTTAACTTTTATTCGAGCACTAAAGTTATATTACTAATATTATAAATGCGTTTGGATGTATCGATATTAGGTATCTCCATTATGGCTGTATAAACCTGGATAAAATTTGGCACAGATATAGAACATAGTCTGGATAAATGTGAGATAATGTGTGGTAGAGCACAAAGAGTATTAATTAAGATATCTTTTACGTGCGGAGTCACGGGTGACAGCTATATATTTAATGTACAAGATTTTCCAAAACATTATGTTACCATACTAACATTATAAATGCGAATGTTAAGATGAATGGATGGATGTTTGTTCGAAGGTATCTCCAGAACAGTTCAACAGATCTTGATGAAATTTTGCACAAATATAGCACATAGTCTGGAAGAACACAGGCTACCTACTAAGATTTCTTTTTACGCACGGACGTAGTCGCGTCGATAGATAATTTTAATATATTTTTTATATTTCGTAAAAAAATTTGCCAAAACCTTAAAAAACTTTGAATTAATTTCGATATTTTCGTTCAACAAAGGTAAAGTTTGACCTAAATTAAGTTCTATAACACACTTACAAAGGTTGAAATTATGTTTCAATAACGATTCACAAAGCGTTAAGTACGTTGAAAAGCTTTTAATGTGAAATCGATAAACATTCTAAAAGGGTTGTTAAAGGTGTAAACAACATCGGATTTAAAAGGGTGAATCACGGAATGTTTTTAAAACATTCATTACAACATAGATATTTACCGATAAACTGATATAAAATCTTACTAATATTATAAATGCGAATGTTTAGATGGATGGATGTTTGAAGGTATCTCCAGTAAGACAGAACTGATCTCGATTTAATTTGGCATACCTATAGAACATAATCTGAAAGAACATATAGGCTATTAATTATGTTTTTAATACCGCGCGGACGGAGTCGCTTGCGACAGCTAACAGGCTATGGGAAGTAACGAAAATAACGCTTGCTTTGTGCAAACTCGATTATTGACATCACGTACATTTAGCGGTCGGGAACAGCCGACCATTCCTTTTTAAGCATGGTGCATCAAGCATTAAGCATTTAAACACAACAAAAACAAAAGAAAAAGCATTAAAAAATAAAACAAATGATAGAGAATTTAATGTAGTTGAAAAATTCGCAGAACAAATTACTTGAATACCTCTGATTGCTACGACACAATCACTGAGTCTATCTGAACATTGAGTGATTACTTCGTATTAATCCAGTACTTCATAGTATCGTGGAACTAATCAAAAATCTTCTCAGGTTGGCGCAACATCGACAACGCCGCAATCTCCAAGCTCGCATTACATACTGGCACCAACAACTAGAGCTTTAAGTAATACTACTGTTACGAAAAAAGGTAAGTTGAATACAATAAGACATTTTAATACGTTGTAATTTAAGTTCATCGTCATCAGCTAACTTTACGTTCCAACTGTGGGGCTCGGAGCCTATCCTACGTTAGGGGTACTAGACCATAATCAACCACGCTGGCACAGAGCAGGTTGACTTCACACGTATCTTTGGATTTCTTTGTTGCTATGTGCAGGTTGTATCGCGATGGTTTTCCTTCACCATAAGAACAACGAATAAATGTACATACTCGTATGTAAATCGTAAACAATTATCAGAAAAGATTCTAATGAATTAGTCGATGAAAGAAGTCAAACAACAGTAAGAATTTAGGTATAAGACTTATCAAACTTCGTACGAAGATCTGTTTGAATCGATTCTATTTTGTACATAATAGTTTTTTTTTAATTCTACGTTTTGACAGCTTATACTTTTGAAATGTCAAAGATCTTATCCTCATATCTGTGGTATTATTTTTCTAATATATTTGTTTTGTTTCAGGAAATGGCCACCAACAACCATTGGCTACTCATGTGTAGAGAACTATTATGATTATATACATCTGTAGTTATGTTTAGTGTAAAAAATACGTGTTTTTATAGGACTTCAATTTTTAAATATTTTTACATTTTCTAATTACTATCAATGTGCTTTTATTTTGTCGTTATTTCGTGTGTATTATCTGTATGCCTTATTTCCTTTTTTTGCTTTAACTGCTCTTATGAACATTTAAGTCAATTCTTAACGAAGCATTTTAATATTGCTTCCAGTTTTTAGATCGACAAACTTATTTGACCGGGTGAGTATAAGTAATACTAAATTAAAATAGCCCAATCAAATTGGCTGTATAAAAATGTCATAAGGTCCTTGAAAGACTTCATTTTCTATGTATCTGATCCGGTGGGCATAAGTCAAACTAAATTATGATAGCACACTAGCGCCCCTCTGTCAATATTAAGAAATTATCATAAGATCCTTGTCGTACTATATCTGCTATGTCCATTTATTTAGTTTTTGTGATTATCTATACTTAATCAAATTTTACATATATCTGAGCGAAAAAAATCGCTACATCAGAGTCACCTACCGGGTCAGATATTGTCTAATAGTTTTTATATATTTTCTGTCAGAACTATCTGCGATCGCAGCGCCTCTCACTCAAGCCAGATATGTTTGTCGGACTATACTTTTCATATGTACTTTGTCAATTTTCTTCGAGTTTGTGACTGTTGGCCTTGTAGGTATTAAGTCTACTGAGAAATGTCATTTATCACTGTTATAATTGGGATGTCAATTTCACAATCTGACTGAGACTAGTCTTGTTACTATTGTAATATTGTAATTATTATACGTATAAAATATCAATAAGTTATTTAGCTTTACTAATGTATATAAGTGGATTTATATAGATCACATTTGACACTTATTTTGTCTTACTTAGTCTGATAGTGAGGTGATTGCGTAAAAACATCGATTTTAGAATCGATACTGGCTTCAAATATTTGAATTGAATCGATTTATTATGAAAAATGTTTTTTTATATCATAAAGTGGCAAACGAGCGATCGGCCACCTGAAATCACTGAAATAGCGAAGTGACCGTTGCCCATAGACATACACAATTGCTTATGCGTTGCCTACCTTGATTCGACGGAGGAGAGGACGCACAGAAACAAAATATTTTCCCTTTCCATGCATCCTCTCATCCAGAAAGTCCATTTCCACTTCCCATCCTTTCATTATAAGAAAAAGGGTGGGAAGGGCAATTGGACTAAATAAGACCTCCGGGACGCACACTTATCAGATGAAACGCGGAATAGCTTCCACTTCACGCCTATCTTCTGTATGGTCGTGGTATTTCACCGGGCGAGCCGGGCCAATTCGTGCGAAGGTGTTAAAGCGGGCTCTACCACTGTTAAAATGTTAATCATTCAATTTTTTCTAACAGCCCTAGTTCTTTCAAATATTGCTTCGTTGAACAACATTCGATAGTCATTGTCATTATGTTATCATTTGAATTAAGCAATTGTGTAGTTTTAAATAAAAAAATTGTATTTCGTGTTATATTTTGTTATATCAAATGTGATCTATTTAATTGTCTTTTCAATAGTTTTAAAGTATATGAGTGTTATTCTATTAAATAGAATATTCTATATTAATGTGGATTTCGATTGCAGTGAAAATCTCTCTACAAAGAATATGGTGAAAGAAATAAGTGTAAGAGCAGTGGAATCCTAGCGTTATATTTTCTTTTAGTCAATTAATAATATCAATATTTCTATAACTAACATTTGTCATTATCCTATAAGATTGTTTTTAATTTCTTTCTAATATATGAAAAGATTAGAAAAATATTAGCATGAAATTTTCGTAATTTCTCATTGATTTTTGACTTCTCTCGTTTTTTTAACAAATATGTATTTTGTTAAACGTTCTAAATTTAACGTTACTGTTTATGCGAAATGAAAGGGTAATTATTACAACTGATATATAAACACGGCTAAACACTCACGTATATACGTCCGGTGTCGGCACCGACTTTTTTCGAGCCCATCGGGGGCCCTTCATCAGGATGAGTGGTACTGGTATTATTTCGCGGACGCGGCCCGTCGCTCACTACTACACACACACCGAAACTAGTCGGTGCCGCCACCGGACGAATATACGTGAGTGTTTAGCCGTGTTTATATATCAGTCTATTTCCAATTCTTTAGATTTATTTGATATTATTTTCTAGCAGGCGCTAGTTTTACATTGCTTCATATTAAACTTTTTTCTTCTTAAAATATTACGCCCTTATTCTCACAAAATATATCAAATTAAGATTTAAGATTTACTTAGATGAGTGCCATATCATGTCATATCAATTTATCATTTATCATTAACTAAAAATCCTTAAAATAATTCACGATTTCATTTGTTTAAAAAATTTTCGGAGTCAAAGCTCAAAAATTATTTAAAATTTCTATCTAAGACTGACTAGTGTAACCTACATAAACTTTTTAATACATTTAACATGGAAATATAGCACTGGAATTATTTTTAATCGATTTTAAAGCAATTATACTTCGGAACACGAAAGTAGGGACAAAGAAAATTAATGCTAAAACTACAGATAAAATTCTCCTGTCACAATGTTAGTTATTACCTTACCCTTTTATTGGTATCGGGGGGGGGAATCTTCGTAAGATACCCTGCCTTTTGGGGGAAAGACAGGGTTATGTGAGATTCTTACTCACTACGAGTGCAGAGGGTTACGCACCGGAACCCTCTGCACTGGGCACCTTACCTTACTCCTCTAAAATGGCTTGACCGATTTTAATGAAATTTTATAAGTATATTCTTTTGAATAGTAGGCGATACTCAGACCTATTTTAAATCCCGCGCGGACTAGCGGGCAACAACTAGTAAATGACAAAATATTATTCCAAAGACCATCACTACGGTTTCTTCTGTATAATTCAGACGAATGATTGGTACTGTTTTCGTGTTTCGAATTATTTTAATAAAATATATTTTATTACTTTCAATCAAGACTTGATAATATTTTGCAGTACACACCTAAAATCTTATTATTTATTTTCCCTTAATATTTATTATCTGGGACCGTTATCAAACTAAATTATCTTGCCTTGAACTACTGCAAGTAATTTAAACAAAATATTTCATTTTCGATCATCTTAAAATACTTATGTTATTTTTTAGTGTATTTGTACAATTTAATTGTCGAATTGAGCGTAAATTTATATAACACATTTGAAATCTAGATATCTGTGTATATTAGTAAAGATTTGAAGCAGATAGTTTTTTGATAGGTTATAAAAATATATATCGAATTATCCATTACGCAGCTAAAACAATCATCGATATGATGTCGTTCGAATGATTTGTACTAACATCAATTTACGGATAGTTCAAATACCTACCAAAGTATCGATTACTTAAACAACCTTAGGTAATGGTGACTCGTAAAATTAATGACCTCGTTAAATACGGTAACGCGTTAGGAATGTCCCTTCCAGTATTAGTAATAATAGAAATTTTGTGAAATATTAATCATCACCAATCATGACCAGTCACTACTAGTAAAAACTAACTAATCAATGTTGGTTATTATAAAGAGCTTATTATTTAGTATGATTCATTTGTTTTTTTATTGATAACGGTTCTAAATTCAAATTTTGGAAATGATATCTTCTGAGGATTGTACAATGACTATGTTTATTCTTAACATTTGTATTAAATCTACCATATCATACGATTATATATCGTTAGAAATTAAATCGCTTAGAATAAAATCATCCGTCTCTAATTCATGTAATTATAATTCGCTTTTCATGCGATTTTCTACCTTTTTTCAAACTCGCATAAAGATGAATTTCATATGAATGTATACATAAAAGCTATTTAATGTTCGCTATTGTTTTAAATCAGATTTTTAGGCATCTGTTTATACAATACGGTATCATGAAATATACAGATTAATATACCAAGAATTAAAAAATGTGTGCAAGAATAGCCTGAAAATTATTTTGGTGTAAGAATTCCTAAAGGCCTAATTTCTGCCCTTTTTCCCTGCCCATCCTTTTTCTTATAGGTAAAGGATAGTAAGTGGAAGTGGATTATCCTCTCTTTCAGATTCGATTTTAAATGGCCACTCGTACGTTTGCCACCGTATAATATATAAAAAAAGATATTTAATTATCTTTCATTTTTAATTTTTTTTTATTTGATTTTTTTATTCAATTTCAAAGTCCTACGAAACATGATAACCTATCATGGCTTGAGTGACATCACGCTATTGCTGAGCAGAATCGTATATCGGTAAAGACAATAGCATCGTGAATGTATTTGTACGATTTTTATTCTTAATTTTTTTATTATGAAATATTAGCAGATTTTTGTTAGTTTACTAATATTATTGTACAATTTACACTAAGCTTGTTAAGACATGGTGTTAATATATACGACATAAAACGGGCATGATTAGAAACCCCACTTCGTGATTGGAAATCCTTAACCATAAGGATATTGTCGCGTAAATTTTTATAACAATATACTCAGAAATAAATTTCATATGAATTGTTTAGCAGTGTACTTCTTGGGTTAATCTGTGTATTTTTCATTGATTTCTTGTAATTTCGATGTGTAAATTTAACTGATAAAAAACTTCAGTATTTTTTACACATTGCACGAGAAAACGTATAATTATTTTTTCTGTGATATGTAGAGTAAAATGTTTTCTATGTAAATAACCGCTACTTTTGTAAATGTGAGTGAAAAATGTTAAAGTATATAATGTATTAGGTAAATAAATGTAAAGCTTTGGAAACTTAGTTAAGTAATTTTTAGTTGATAGTATATATTATATGGTTTTGTGGAGTGAGATGAAATTAGTTGTGCATAAACTTATCGGAACACTAAACTATTTGAATTAGTAAAAATTGTACAAAATACATTTTTTTTTAATAAAAATAAAACTTTGGCCTACGTAATCAGATAATTGGATTTTTATTTCCTTACCCTTTTACCTTACGGTGAAGAAAATGGTGATGCAACCTGCACATATCTGAGAAGAAATTTAAAGATATGTGTGTAGTCAACCTGCAGTTGGCTAGCGTGATTGACTATGGCCTAGTCACCCTTAACATCGGGTAGGCTCCGAGCCCCTCAGTGGGGACGTATAGTGAGCTAATGATGATTTCCTTACCCAGAAGTACCTACATAAAATATACTATAGACCAAGATTGTAAATAAATATAATTATCTAGCTGTTGCCGCGACTGCTGCCGGGGGAAAGGTAAAAAAATACTCAATAAGGAGCTTGTGTTCTTCCAGACTATGTTCTACATCTATGCCAAATTTCATTAAGATCCGTTGAGACGTTGTAGAGATACCTTCTAACAAACATCCATCTAAATATTTGCATTTATAATATTAGTAAGAAGTAAGCTTTCATGTGCTAAGCTATATAAGCCGCACTAACCGTGGGTTTCTGAGTGCATCGTCGATTAAAAAACATTGTTATATTTGTTTTGTCAAAGATATTGACAGGGATGATCTGTTTTATATCCGTAAAAAACATCCAATGTTTCACAATAAAATACACAAAATAAATCGTTTCAGCGTAAAAACTTGTGAGTTGAATTACGAGTATATTTTAACCTATAAACGCTGACTCATACAAGGAAATGACCTTGCGCCATTTTGGATTAATTTCCGATTTCATTCATCCATTGTGGTCATGTAATAAAGAATAATGGTAACAAAATATGAATAAATAAGATCCATATTTAGACTAGCTGTCGCCCGACATTCCATCCGCGCAAAAGAAGTAAAAAACATAATTAGTAGCCTATGTGTTCTTCCAGACCATGTTTTATATGAATGCCAAATTTCACCTAGATCCGTTCAACTGTTTTGGAAATACCTTCAAACATCCATCCATCTAAACATCCGCATTTATAATATTAGTAAGAGTAAGATACTATTAATTAAGTTTTTAATATTGCGCGGACGGAGTCGCGAGCGTCAGCTAGTAATAAATACGAACATTTGGATGGACGTTTGTTTGAAGGTATTTCCAGAACGGCTATATAGATCTCGTTAAATGGCACAGATATAGAACATAGTCTGAAGGAGCACATAGTCTTATTTATTTTCAATTCCACGCCGACGGAGTCACAGGCGACCACTAGTATCTCATAAACTTATCTTAGTGATCCATTCGAATTCTGCTTTCAATTTCTGCAACGTTTGTTAGAGGTCAATCGCAAACGCTATTCAAATAAAAAAAACATGCCTCTGTGGTGGAACGGAGCAATTCCAAAACAACTAGGCCGAATGTTGGGGATTGAATCTCTAGCTAGCATTTAGCCAGTTACATACCAAATTGTGAAATCCGATTTGCCAGTTCTACGCTGTCAATACTTTTATTTCCGCGAAAAAAATTATTCCAAACCAAAAATAGCTTTGTGGAAAGAAAATTTGACGTAAGTTTTATGAAAAAAAATTGGCTGTCGTTAATTCTAGGAAGATAATGTTTGGATATGATTCTAACTACAATTGCTATGAGTCATCATCAGCTCGCTATACGTCCCAACCGAGCGGCTCGGAGCCTACCCTAAGTTAAGGGTGATTAGGCCATAATCAACCACGCTGGCTTAATGCGTGTTGGTTGATTTCACACATATCTTCGAATGTCTTCTCAGATATGTGCAGGTTGCATCACGATGTTTTCCTTCATCGTAAGAACGTCGGATAAAGCTACATATGTAAAATCGGAAATCGAAAAACACATTGGTACATAGCGGGATTCGAACCCAGGACCTGCAGATTGCAAGTCAAGTGCTTGACCCCTGAGCCACTGACGCTCTCTCGACCGAGTACCGATTGCTATGAGGACTGGTTTGTATTTAAAGTCATCAGTGGATCATAATCAAAGAATTATTTATATCTATTTTTAGACATTATTAGTGAGAATCCTTGGTGCGAATGACGCGCTTTCGTTACCAAGTCAAGTGTCAGATTGATTAGTGAGGGGACATAAAAGACGATATTTTTATAAGGCTAGTGTTGCGCCGATACACAGGCACAGTGTCGCATTTTCTTCCTAACATTATAGAGTTATTAAAATTGGAGTGTCAGTATATTATTAAACAAATCATATTTCGTTCACATGTACGTAACTCAATTTTTAAGTTTGTGTCTGACGTTCTGTTTGTCCTCTAGTCTGCGTTTGTTCCCTGTTACCTCCAAAATATCTGGACCGATTTTGATAAGTCTTTTAATGGAAAGTAGACACACTAACGAAGTCGTAAGTAAGAGCTACTTGATTTTATTCTTCTAAAGATTAAGCGGAGACTAGATTTGCTAGAATATTTTTTGTATCTATGTTGCGGTTGCCTTAGTAATATAGATAAATATCTATATCCAGTTTTACATTTGCTAAATTATCCAGGACCATACTTCTAAGCATACCGTGATATTCCCATTTAAAGTATTCTGCATAATGTTGAGGTTTTTGCCGAGATTGCGTCGCCTTTGTCGATGGCGTTTCGTTTGGAATACCTTGAGGGACGTGAATTTATCCGACCTCTTTTGGTTCCATTTTTGCGGTAAAAGATAAGAATTCCTTGTAAGCATTCTTACAAATTATTTGTTAAAGAAATACCTTTTAAATTAGTTGGATAATCATTGAAGTAAAATTTTTATGGATAAAATAATATTACACTGATTTAATTTAAATAATATAAACCTTTATATCTTACTAATATTATTAATGCGAATGTTTAGATGGATGGATGATGATCGTTTGCCACCTTATGATATAAAAAAATATTGTACACACATATTGAGTTAATAACGAAATGAAAAACGTTATTACAATCTAAAAAAAGTTAGCAAAGACCTGACTTTTGAAATATTACCAAAAAAAATTGTTCGTTTTCTCTTTTATTTTGTGGTTGGCGTTTGTTTTATGTGCCTACATACGTCTGCTCATAAAGATACTACGTGATGTTTTGACAACAGCCTCCCCTGATAGCTTTTGGAGCACGGATGAAATGCTAAACAACGTTTAACATCTGTTGTTTGCTTTTTAACGTGACACATTTGAATCTAGTAGGCTTTTTTCGTGAAATTCTACAGTCGGGACATGCGAATTAATACCAGCATTTTAAATTACAAGATGGCAAACAGGGAAGCGGCCACATAGAGAAGCAAAAATTGTATTGACACATTGATTTAACAGTGGTAGAGCCCGCTTTAACATCTTCGCACGAATTGGCTAGGCTCGCCCGGTCCACGACCACACAGAAGGCGTGAAGTGGAAGCAATTCCGTGTTTCGTCTGATGAGTGTGCGTCCCGGAGGCCTAATTTAGTCCTCTTTCCCTTCCCAAACTTTTTTCATAAGGAAAGGATGGGAAGTGGAAGTGTACTTTTCGGATGAGAGGATTCGTGGAAAGGGAAAATATATCCTTTTTGTGCATACTTTCCGTCGAATAAAGGAAAGTAACGCATATGCAATTGCGTATTGATCGATGGAGGTCCTTCCTATGCGTCCTATCCTCCACCAAATCCACGTCCCATTCCCATTCTTTCGAGTAAACTCATTCGTGCAATAGATGTTTCTGGGGTCTACTACAGTTAATTTCATAAGTACATTTATCCGACGTTCCTATGGCGAAGGAGAACATCGAAAAGCAAGATGCATATATCTGCGAAGGAATTTAAGATATGTGTGAAGTCAGTCAGGGCCAGCGTGGTTGACTATGGCCTTACCTCTAACTGAGGTAGGTTCCGAGCTCATCGCACGTATTTGAGTTGACATAAATAAGACCTTAATAAAGTATTCAATTACTGTACGCAAAGCATTATCTTTCTTAATAAATAAAATACAAATCTGAAAGCGGGTGAAATTAATTTTTTAATGAAAAACTGGGAATTCAGAATTCTTTAGTTTGTTGGACATTTTCTGTAAAAGCATTTAATTGAAACGTGCTTGTTGCGACATTGCGGACTGACGCCGAACTAATTCCATATTCAACTTTTTTAATTCCATTTCATACAACGTTGAAGGTACGAGTCCATAGTCCGGACGCAACGCAAGCACGAATTAAACGGAGTATTACTTTCGATGTGGATGATGGACGCCGTGCTATGTAATATCATCATGATCATCATCAGCTCACGATACGTCCCTACCGAGGGGCTCGGAGCCTACCCTAAATTAAGGGTGATTAGGCCATAGTTAACCACGCTGGCCCAGTGCAGGTTGGTTGACTTCACACATATATTTGAATTTCTTCTCAGATATGTGCAGGTTGCATCACGATGTTTTCTTTCACCGTAAGAACGTGGGATAAATGTACATATGTAAATCGGAAATCGAAAAACACATACGTACATGGCGGGATTCGAACCCAGGACCGAATTCATTATTTAATGATTGCAGATTGCAAGTCAAGTGCTTGACCCCTGAATCACCGACGCTCTCATAGTACTAATTTATGTAGTATTAATTATAACTAAGTTATATAAATTTAATTCTAACTTAAGCTTTTGTTAAGTTTCATAATAGGAAATGTTCAAGAGTGGGCTTTCCTATTATAGTTCTAAGACGATAAGAACTTTCAGTTTAAGCATCCATTGTTGGGCTATCGCTTATTTATATAAGTTAATTAACTTATTTACTAACCCTATTTATTATTAAGATTAATGTTTTCTTATGAAAAACATTCTGATTAAATCTCAACATATCTGCGAAAAACAACATATCCCTCGGTGGGTACGTATAGTGAACCGATGATGAAAATACTACGTAAAAGATTTCAAGTCAAATCATCTTAACTTTGCTTATACTTAATTTTGAGAAGTAAAAACTTTGAACCCTTTTTGAGGAAATTGCGAGAACGATTGAAGCGTCAATAGCCTAATGGTTAAGGGTACAAATTTCCGATCATGACGTCGGGGGTTCGAAGCCCACCATTATCGTAAACCATATCCTAGCACAAGCATGGAGCTTAGTTGAAATGGTAGAAGAAATATTAACAAAAATCTGCTAATATAAAAAAAAATTTACAAACTGAAAGTTAACGTGGAGAAGTGCATAACTCTATTTTTAATAAAAATTAATTGTGTTCCAATTCTGAACAATCAATATTTTATATGCCTGTCTCGTATGTTGCCGTAGATTAACTGATGTCAAAACTTAGTTACTATTGGCGACTTGCCAGTTTCTTCAACTGATTTATTTTGTAGTTTCAAGCTAATCTGGAATTCTATTCTCTAATATTTAACAAACTCTTGTAATATTCTGTATAAAAATGTTTTTTTTATCCTATGCCTTCCTAAATTACGATTAATTACAAGATGACAATGTAACGCAAAAACAATGAATGTTTTTTTAATAAAGTATATGTCAGCGTCGGTGCGTCGGTGGCTCAGGGGTCAAGCACTTGACATGCAATCTGCAGGTCCAGGGTTCGAATCCCGCCATGTACCAATGTGTTTTTCGATTAACGATTTACATATGTATATTCATCCCACGCTCTTACAGTGAAGGAAAACATCGTGATGGAACCTGCAAATATCTGAGAAGAAATTCAAAGATATGTGTGAAGTCAACCAACCCGCACTTAACCAGCGTGGTTGACTGTGGCCTAGTCACCTAACTTAGCGTAGGCTCCGAGCCCCTCGGTGGGGACGTACAGTGCGCTGATGATGATATACCACTACAGGGTGTGTCAAGTTTTTGACTTAAATATATATTATTATATATTGATTTTTAAATTACGATTTTTTTTTAATTTGGAAACTATTCGTGAATATCCCGTAAACTTTCCAAAATGTCACCGTATAAGATTATAACTAAAGTCTACAGTCTTATTATTGAGATTTTAAGCCTGGAAACATTTTACTTTGACTTTGTATTTTTTAATCTTCGTCTCGTCTTTATTTGCTTTAATTAAAGAAATTTAACTTCAAGAAGCTTCTTTTACTTTGTAAGGCTTAGTTTATTTAAGGTTTCTATTTGTTAAATTAATTATTATATTTTCAGAACGACTTAAACTGCGGTTTATATTACAATTAAATAAATATTGTAAACAGTTAAATATGTCTTTCGCTTATTTTTGGCTTACAAAAAAAAACTTGCATAAAACATATTCGATGACTTCTACGTAAAAAGCCCTACGTTAAAAATCAAACTTTACAGGAGTGCAGTTTCAAGATGCCGGTACTGCACTGTTCGTATACGAGGCATCATATTATCTAGTAATTATTATTCAAACTTTCGTGAGACTTCATACTAAACTGATATATAAACACGGCTAAACACTCAGAGTGAGCGACGGGCCGCCTCCGCGATACCAGTACCACTCATCCTGATGAAGGGCCCCGATGAGCTCGAAACTAGTCGGTGCCGCCACCGGACGAACATACGTCAGTGTTTAGCCGTTTTTATATATTAGGAATTATTACTTTTAAAAAGACATAACAATGTGTCAGTTAGTTATTAGTTAAATCCCTAATTTTTGGATTAATACATCATTTATTAAATATGATTTAGACGAAATTTCTTACTATCATGTAACATAATGTAAAAACCTTAAACTTTTAAAGTTAAATTCCTTGTTGATATCAAATTGAAATCGGGAAATCCTTCAAACATTTCCTATTAGTCAACTAGTTGGAAACTTTTAAATGACTGCCAAGTTATTCAAAGTTAACAACTACAACTTAAGTTATTGGTTTTCGTATCGGATTCATTTTAATATTGTTAAAAGTTATTTTAAGCAACTTCGTATGTAATCGGTAAAGCACTTGACATGGCTATATTTGCGTGGATGTTTTTACCTCAAATATCAATGCTTTACATGTAATTTTCATAAAGCTTGTTAAACTAAATTGTTGCTATTGAAGAATGCTGTTAATTATGTACGAGATATGGTATAAAGAAACAGGTCGGGAACCTTAAAATTGAGTTACATTAAAGTTTGATTTTTTGACTTGTGGCAGTTTACATAAGAGCCATAAATTCGGTTCTTATCTTTTTTACAACGTTAATAATTTCTTTCGTTTAATTACTTACTTGAACAATCATATATCATTTTGGCATACATAGTTATTCTTGTATTTTAGAAGTCTTTAAAATCCATCACTTACAGTAATAATCACGTCTCAACAAATTGCATTTTGCAGGGAGTTTTTTTTATAAAAAGTAACAAGTCAAATTACTTTCCTCCGACCTTTGTCAAGACTTTTCTTTTTACGCGATGGCTTAAGATTAAAAGACGTTCCATTTTCCTTTGAACTTTACTTCAGCTGACTGTATTTAAAATGTTTGACCTCAAAACTAAAGTTAAATTTCATCATGCTATGCAAGATGGATAATATAAATTATGTAAAACTTAGTATAGTGTAGGAGTCTAGTTTAAGAGTTAAGTAAAGATTTTTTTATCATAAAGGAGAAAAAGACCATTTAGCCACCGGAATTCGCCGAAATTGCGATGCGACCGCTACCCAGAAACCTTCGTAATTGAGAATGCGTTGCCTACCCTTAGTCGACAAAGACACACAGATGAGACTATTTTTCCTTTGCATCCCCTCCTTCATAAAATCGGGGTTGGCTCTAGATCCGATCCCCATCACTAGCCATTGAAGTATATTGATTTTGGAATTTCATATTTCATTTATCCGACATTCTTACGATGAAGGAAAACGACACCCAACCTGCACTTAAGAAATTCAAATATGCTGGTAAATTTAAGGTGGTTGAACAAGAAATTATCACTTCTGGTTAGTCACCTGAGTCTATGGTTTGACCTAACCCTACTGCCTTGGCAGTATACGCAAGCGGGGTCGTGAAAGCGTGACCGTGAACCGTCG
Source organism: Papilio xuthus (assembly GCF_000836235.2). Classification (NCBI taxonomy): domain Eukaryota; kingdom Metazoa; phylum Arthropoda; class Insecta; order Lepidoptera; family Papilionidae; genus Papilio; species Papilio xuthus. The sequence continues at coordinate 2,086,513 of NW_013532866.1, read as the reverse complement.
CCACCATGCGTACGAGGAATGGAGGGGTTCAGTGTGTAGTCCCTTCGTTATACGCGCACTATACGTCCCCACTAAGGGGCTAGGAGCCTACCCTAAGTTAGGGGTGGACAAGGCCATAGTCAGCCACGCTGGCCCAGTGTTGCAGCATATGTGCAGCATCAAGATATTTTCCTTTACCTTAAGAACGTCGGATAAATGTACATATGTTAATCGAAAAACACATTTGAACGCGGCGCGATTCGAACCGAGTACCTGCAGATTGCAAGTCAAGTGCTTAACGCCTGAGCCACCGACGCTCTCGGGTAGTCCCTATCACCCTTAATTTAGAGCATAAATTAGAAGTGAGCATACTGTATATTTTTCATCTAGATCGAAGATAATTGATTCTATCGGAGTCTCCAGTTGATAGCCTATTTTACGGTAGCTGCCTGCCTGCGAAACAGTTTATTATTCTTTCAGTAGTTCCTGGTAGCGCTTTGATGGAACAGCAAACCTATTATTCGTACCGTTTTATTTTTTATCCCATTTCCCAAAAATAACCGAAGTGTAGACAAAGAGGTTGAATAAAATAGTTGGGTGAATATACTATACGTTTAATCCTGTCTCATCGTAATCATCAGCTCACTATACGTCCCCACCGAGGAGCTCGGAGCCTACCCTAAATCAAGGGTGATTAGGCCATAGTCAACCACGCTGGTCAAGTGCGGGTTGGTTGACTTCACACATATCTTTGAATTTCCTCTCCTGAATTGAGAGTCCTTATAAAAACAAAGATGCGTTAAAAATCAAAATAAACATCTTATTTGGTATCGTCGAAATTATTTAAGTAATAATTCTCACCTTGAATTTGTTTCTTTAGGCACTTTTTTCCAATTCAGACGTTTGCTGTTTGTTTATTTTTCATTTCTCCTCGTATTTTCCGTCTTCGTGAACACGGCTTTTGTTATTTTACTTGGGGAATTTCAGAAAGATTGAATTCATACTAGCGAGTTAAATGATTTAATGCGTTCAGTTTTTCCTTTGGGATATTTTTAAGGTACTGTATTAAGATATTTTTTTACTATTTGACTGATTTTTTGAATTATTTTTGCATCTATATATATAAAAGAAAATCGTGTTAGTTACACTATTTATAACTCAAGAACGGCTTTACCGATATGCCTGAAAATTGGCGAAGAGGTAGCTTAGAGCCAGGAAACGGACATGGGCTACGATTTATTCATATATTTTTCGAATTTATGCCTTGAAGAGCTGCTTTTTATTTAACTTACTAATATTATAAATGCGAATAAAGAATGGATTTTTTTCCTAACATTTTATTTCTTATGACTCGGTGTTGATTCAAATATTTATTTATATATTAGCTATCGCCTCGACTCCGATCGCGCGGAATAAAAGAAAATTTCATAGCTAGACTATGTTCTATATATGTGCCTAATTTCATCAAGATCCGTTGAGATACCTTTTAAAAAAGATCCATCCATACATCCATCAATCTAAACTTTCCCTTTAATTTACTAATATTTATTAGAATTTATAAAATTAATTGTTGTAGTACTGTAAGGTTTTGCTTTTTAAGTTTAATAATTTCGGTGTCTATACTGAAAATCTTATACAGAAAAAATATATTTGCACTATTTTTGTGAGATAACGTAATATCGGAAATAAAAAAAACTATCGATCGCAGCGTAATGTTATATAGCCTAAAGCCTTCCTCTATAAATGAACTATCCAACAAAAAAAGAATTTTTCAAATCGGACCATAAGTTCCTGAGATTAACGCGTTTAAACAAACTCTTCCGCTTTAGAACATTAGTAAAGATTGTTCTTAATATCTCTCTGAATTTTAAATACTCTGTGTAAAAATAAAATTCAATTTTGTTTGAATAAAAATCAATAAACCCAACATCCAATTACTCTGATCGTTCTACTACAAAATATAGTTACAGACTAAAAAAGTAGTAAAGCTTAGGTGGTAAATGAACTGTATATTTCCTTTAGTGTTGCTAATTTATTCAGACCTGGAGTTACATTTTTGAATACCTTATCACGTTGGGATAAGGTTGATTTTCTCTTCTATAAAGGTCATGTTATATCGGATGGTATCGGATCTCGCTTATGAATTTGAAGGACTTTTGAGTAGTGTTCGCGTTTCGACAACAATAGTCCGTATACATTTGATAGAGTTATTTGAGCGTAATTAATTATCACAGAATATCGAATGTAACTAAGAATATGTCAGTCCTAAGGCTTGGTTTATACTAGGACAGAGTTAAAGTGCATCGAAGCATCAATCCCAAACTTCATCATCAATCTACCCTTATCCTTATGGAGGGTCGGCACAGTATGTACTCCTCCATATCCTCTTACACAATCCATCCATACTTTCCTTGGTCTTCTACCTTTGTTGCCATCCACATTAAATCTAACTTTCTTGCTTATATCATTATCATTCATCCAAACCTAACATAACAAACGCTGTTTGGTTCGTGACAATTCTCGTATAGGTTCGCTTTAGTTGTGAAGAATTTGACGTTGCGTTGCGCTTCAACTCTGTCAGTATAAACAGAGCTTGACGACGACTGCGGAAGCAGTAAAAAAAACTTCTTTTTAGTCTGTACTTTTTATGATACGACCAGCTGTCGCCCGCGACTCTGTCTACGCCAAATTAAAAATAAAGACAATTAGTAGCTTATGTGTTCTTCCAGAGTATTTTATTTATATATGCCAAATTTCATCGAGATCTATACATCCATCCATCTAAACATTCGCATTTATAATATTAGTAAGAATAAAGATAAACATTGCTTTAAAACCACATCCTTGTCGGTGGAGTCACTTCCAGTGTTGTCTTGTGACAATATCTTAATTTTCTCATAACGTTAAAAAAATATTAAAAAATGAGTAGGCGAGTAGCTACAGATACATAAGAAGGACGTCCTTAAGACTATCCCTACGATGAACAATAAGAAAGATGTGTCGAAAGTTTTTTACTATTATTAAGAATTTAACACGGGTTGCGGCGCCGACTCCCTTTTGTCCCATGAGAAATCATAGGATATACGAGTATACGCCAAGAAAATGTGCAATTGTGGAAAAGATTCTCGAGTTATTACTATGAATAATTTATTGTTTAAACAGTGGACTACAGGACAAGTTGTTCCTGTCCTCTTTTAGAGGATTATTATATTGTAGGTATTAAATCAAATAGCTTTTTTAAAAACAGAATCAAACTCTCTGTATAAACATAGGTTTAAAGGCGATAACCCCATCCTTGTCATTCATCTTTGACAAAACAGAAATAACAATATGTTATGAACGGAGATTTTAGTGTCAGAAATACACAACAGGTCGGCTATAACGTCGACGTCGACTGTGAAATTCGAATTCAATAAAAATGAGAATTCACAAAACCTATTCAAACAATGTAACTTCTACCTCGCTAATATTATAAATGCAAATGTTTGGATGGATGGATGTTTGTTAGAAGGTATCTCTAGAACGGCTGCATAAATCTCATTGAAATTTGGCATAGATGCAGAAAATAGCGTGGAAGAGCACGTAGGCTACTAATTAAGTTTTATAATTCCGCGCTGACGGACTCGCAAACGACACTTATTTTTAATACGTTTGGCTATCAACGTTTTATTTTTGAATTTAGAAGACTCCGGCCAGCAATTCACGGCAGCAAAACGCTTTTTTCTAATTTGGCACTGGCACAAAATAAAAAACAAACACCTTAATTACTTTGACCTGAGATGGCGTTTTACTACTGCGCATAAAAAAATTAATGCTTTCTCATTAGCAAAACCTAAAATGAATACCAGAAGTGGAGGTTTTGCATTGTTTTATATTACGACCTCTTTGGTGTGGCACCGTAATTTATTCATTAAAATAAAAAGACTTCCTTATAACTTAATTATTTAATTACTATCCGTTAATAATTACGTCCGTGCGGTATTAAAAAAAAGACATTAGTAGCGTATGTGTTCTTCCAGACTATGCTCTACATGCCAGCGAGATCCATACAGTCGTTCTGGAGTTACCTTCAAACAAACATCCATCCATCGCGCTGAAATGATCTCGCTTAAATTTGGCATAGATGAAGAAGTCATAGTCTGGAAGAACGCAACACCATGTTTTCATATCAAAAATACTTTGTTTTTTTAATCTGACAAAACTATAATTTTTGGGTTTAACTACTCGTCTTGTTAGAAGCTTGTATGTAATCAATTATTATGTCTAAGTCTAAGTCTATTGGCTACTGGCTGGAAGCCAAGTGTTGCTAGTTTTTAACGTCAGTTAATTTTATATCGACACCGTAAAGGACAACTGAAGCCAATATTAAGACCATTTGCTTTTAAAAAAGTAAACATGTAAGGACGATGTGGTTAAAGTAATATATATCATAAACTTTTTAGGGAAGATTCTAGTTTAATTTTAAATGCGAATGTTTGTATGGATGTTTTGTTTGAAAGTATCTCCGAAACGACTGTACGGATTTTGATGAAATTGAACACACTTGTATAACATAACACACAGGTTACTAATTATGTTTTTTCTTCTAATTTATGCTATACGATTACAAAGAAAGACACATTTAAAATGGAACTTCAGTACGAAGACCAGACCTTTATATTTTGGGGGTTTAGGAAAAATGTGTATTTTATTTTGATTTACAATAACATTATTAATAATAAAACAACGCGTTGTCATACCTTCAAAGAAGTTTTTATATCTAAATAATAAAATTTAAATTCTATGATCCACCTAGCAGAGCCCGTGTGGGCAGTTAATGGCTTGACTTGAGATCACTGGCTGCAACGTTCAATACAAATGGTGCAAGTTATAAGCTTTATGTTATAAGAATTTAAAAGAAGCCACAATATTCTATGTGGAATTAGTAGTGAAAAATATAATATGTGTTCTAAACTGTACTTATACATCTACATATATCATCATGTTTGTTTGAAGGTATATCCAGAAAGGCTGCATGGATCTTGCTGAAATTTGACATACATATAGAACATAGTCTGGAAGAATACATAGGCAACTTCTTAATTTGTTTTTAATTTCCCGCGGGCAGCTAGTCTGCTAGTAATAAAAAGTCTTATCCAACTGTTTAAAGACATTTAATTTTACACAGACCAAAATACCCAACTTATAGTTTTAATTCTAAAATTTCTTATATATTAAAATCGCTTCAGCTTATGACTTGCTAATACTTTGTATATTGTAGAGTATGCTATTCAAATGAACACATGCAGTATACAGTAAACTCTACAAGCAAACACGAGACGTAGCTACAAAGACAACGTTGCATCCAGTTTGCATACTAAGCTTTTCCAAGCAATCTAAAAACGTGTTAATAAGGAATTCAGGAAGGATCCTTTTTAAAGATAAAATTTTCTTACAAAATTGTTTAGGATACTTGACTTCCATACATTATTTAAACATTTGAAGCGCCAATAGCCTAACGCCATTCGACTATCGTCGTAAACCATGTCCTAGGACAAACATAGAACTTTTTTTTACGTTTTACAAGCTAGCGACCTTCTTTACCTTAATTGGAATAGGAAAAGAAATATAAGTAAATTAACAAAAGTCTGCTAATATTCCAAAAAAGAGATCTGTCATACAAAACACACATTAAAGTCTGCTCTTTGTGACCAAACAACTCTTCAGTAAAGCTGTTATCATCAACCTGCCTCTATCCCTACGGAGGGTTGACGCAATATGTACTCCATACATCTCTATCAGCCGTCATATCTGAATCTACCCCTTTCTTACGCATATTTTTCACACAATCCATACTTTCTTTGGTCTTCCTCTACCTTTGTAGCCATTCGCAGTCACAGGCAGATAGTAAGTAATTATCAAACGTTCGGAGATCTTCGTGTAAAAAAACTAAAAAAAAATAACCATACTAATATTGTAAATCAAGCCAGATAAGAATTTGTAAGAGATATCTAATTAGGTGAATAAAAAAATCTAAGTTAATTCGTTTTGCGGCAATACATTTGTTAAAATAAACACTAACATCTTAAATCTACTTTAACTTTAATGTGTTAAGCTTGAGACTTTTGTAATGTAACTTAAGTAAACTTGTTGCAAGCACTAAGCTACTCCTCACTTAATTTATAGAAGTACAAAGTTTAAATCAATGTTGGAGTTTTGCCGTATTGCGTATAAGGATCCCACAGGGTATATTTCTTGGACCAGTTTTGTTCTCTAAGACTTTAAAATAAAATATATATTTTTTTTATTTTAGGACTGTACATTCCTTTTATTATTATTTGAAATACTATGTCTGATCCCGACAATAACGGACTTTTTTTTAATTAATGTATCATTCTAGTGGCAAATCTTTTTTTATCAAGCAAAAGGGTAAATGCTATTTAATTTAGAAAATACAAACACACAATTTCGTAAAAACAGACATAAAATCTTTAACTTGGTGATTACTATTAACTGATTTTTAAGTCTCATTTTTATAATTTAGGCCTATAACTTAATTTAGTTAATAGAGTTATTACTTCTAGTTCAATACGTTCGCTGTAGTTGGTGAAAATCGATGACACAATTGAAAATCTATCAAATCATAAAGCATCTTAATACTTGTTAATAATTTATAGTAAACTAAAGAGAAATGCTCGTAGACAAGTTGATAAGATTATTTCATACTTTGCGGGATAAGGCGCATTAGCATGGCTTATATCTTTGCTTCTCCGTAAATCTAATTAAAAGTATCGTCAGACCGAGGCTTAACTGTTTGTGAAATTTTATTATAACTTCAGCACTTTTAGGACAATAATTCAATAATGAAATAGATTATTAGTAGTGAATAGGCACTTACTAAGCTAGCGCGTACCATGACCAAATCTCCACTAACACCAGGTGGGATCGTGGTCAGGCGGGTCCACGGAAGTAAGCTAAAGCGTTCCCGTGGCGCCCGGCATAATGCGTCAGAAGGGCAGTCAGGTTTTAGTGGGTATTCTGGTCACCTCCTGTGGCCGGCGAGTCCCACACTCCCTACGCCATTGCACAGCCCGGCGTAGGCGTGCGTAAATGCATTTCCTGACTTTAAAAAAAAAAGGTGGGATCAAGCGCTAGCTTATAAAACGTAAAAAAAATATTATTTAACACTAATGTAAGGATAGAAGAAAAGAACCCATCACTATATGAGTACAGATATATTGAAACTGACTTAGAATTGAAAGAGACATAATAAAAAAAAAACAGTAACGAAAAATCAATGGTACTGTATATCTATTCGATTAATTAGTTTTTTATTTTCTTTACTGTATCCTTCGTATAATCCCTGCCTATTAAGTAACCAAAAAGTGAAATATTAGCTTAATAATTTAGCTCTATGTTTTATCCTTTTTCTCTAAATACAATCTATTTCAACAGTAACAGTGGTAGAGCCCGCTTTAACATCTTCACACGAATCGGCCCGGCTCGCCCGGTGAAATACCGCGACCACAAAGAAGACAGGCATGAAGTGGATGCAATTCCGCATTTCGTCTGATGAGTGTGCGTACCGGAGGCCTAATTTAGTCCTATTTCCCTTCCGATCCTTTTCTTTATAAGGAAAGGATGGGAAGTGGAAGTCGTAGAACACGCAAGATTATCTGCAGGTTGCTCGAATGTGCCACCTAGACCGGTGTAATACCACGACCAAATAGAATACCCTTTTGTACAGTCTGATGTGAAGAACTATTGTTCATTCACGATCTCTTCCCACTCTTTTCTTATAAGGTAATGATGGGGAAGGAAATTGGACGCATACGAAGGGGAAATATCCCATATGTAATTTCTGATCGTCCTCTTCTCCGTCTATTTAAGCAAGTGAAGATGTTACGTTAGTTTTATGCAGTAGAAGTAGCTTCGCTATTTCAGCTTATGGAAGTGGTCGATTGATCTTTTTTTTATAAGAGAAGGGGCAAACGAGCGGCGGGAACACCGAGGTGATGACACTCATGGACATCAGCAACACCAGAGGAACCGCAAAAGCGTAGCCGGCCTTTAAGGAAATGGTATGCTCGCTTCTTGAAGATCCCTAAGTTGTATTGGTTTGGAAATACCGCCGAGGACAGACCGTTCCACAACGCGGCTGTGCGAGGCAAGAAGTTGCGCGAGAATCGCACCTTTGTGGAATGCCAGCCATCCAGGTGGTGTGGATGGAACCAGGCGGTCTGTCGTGTCATCCGATATCGGAACTCGGCGGCAGGAATCGTTCCAAACATTTGTTCCGAACACTCCCCATGGTAAATACGGTTAAAATGCAAAGGGAACTGATGTCCCTCCGCAAGGCCAGGGAATCAAGCCGATCGGTAGGAGCTCGGTCGTTGACGTTGTCACCTTATATTATAAAAAATAAGAGAGGCTTTTGATACTAGAACAATATCATTTCATAATTGTAAATGTAGAAACGTTCCTTTTAATCTCACAATATCTAATCGAAATTCATAATTTATACTTATTATAAGGAGATTTACAAGTATCGTTAATCAAATAATATTACTCAAAACCGAACCCTGAGTACAAGCTCGAGCTAAGCCGCGGAAAAGTTTTTAACATAATTCACCGGAAATGTCAGTCGAGGGTAACTTTGCACTTAAAGAAGGGAATAGGGTATTGTTGGAAAAAACACCTATTTTCATCGTTCAACATAATTCGACACAAGTTCTGTTACAGCTGTATAAAACCATTTCAAGAAATAAACGGAATTGAAATAAATTCTTCCTTAAATTGTTTCAAAAATACTCACCTTTTATTCTTCATCACTTACTATACGTCCCCACTGAGGGGCTCGGAGCCTACCCTAGGGATGACTAAGCCATAGTCAATCACGCTGGCCAAGTGCAGGTTGATTGACTTAACACATATCTTTTAATTTTTTCTCAGATATGTGCAGCTTGCATCACGATGTTTTCCTTCACCGTAAGAACGTCGGATAAATGTACATATGTAAATCGAAAGACACATTGGTACATCACGGGATTCAAACCCTGGACCTGCAGGTTGCAAGTTAATAGGTTAAATCCATGAACCACCAACGCTTAAAGGAAGAATAAAGTGTCCTAATTCAGAATTATCAGGAAAATGAATGGCCATTACGGATTACTTGGAAAAGTAACGGTCCTATTTCAGTTTTAACATTCATGTTAATAACGGGAGCTTGTGGTCCTAAGCCTTTACAGTTGTGTCCAACATTAAAATTTATTAATTGCTTGTTAATGTGAAAACCAAACAGTTTTAGCACAATTTTAGTAATTAAAGCGATGTTACCGAAACAATGTGCTACACTATTTCGAATAATAAAATTTATAAGGGTCGTTTTATAATGAATCAGGATATTGTTTCGAAATTATGTTTGTTGATAGTGAATTTGTAAATATTTCCAGCACACATTTATGTTGACATAATAAACCAGTCTTTCTCAAAGTGGGCGATAACGCCCCCTTGTGGGCGCTGCAGGTCTTAAGTTGCGAGTTACAATAATTAATTTAATTTGAAGTTATAGTGGTTTTTAAATATGTGAAAATAATTTTTTTTTTTACGTTTTATAAGCTAGCGCTTGACCACGATCCCACCTGGTGAAGTGGAGATTTGGTCGAAAGATGGTACGCGCTAGCTTAGTAAGTGCCTGTTCACTCTACTTTTGAAGGTCCCAATATCATATTTGGACGGGAAAACAGAGGCTGGCAACTTGTTCCAATCCTTTGCGGTACTCACAAGGAAAGATGCTTCGAATCGCTTTGTTCGAACGCGCGGTACCTCTACCACAAAAGGATGGATTCCCGCCGTATGCCTGAACGTCCGGTGGTAAAATGGTGATGGGGGAATTAACTCGTGTAACTCCTGCGCACACTCTCCAAAATGAAGCCTGTAGAACACCGAGAGACTTGCTACTTTACGTCTGTGTTCAAGACTGACTAAATTTAGGTCTTGGTCACCAATTAACTTTTTGGCTCGTTTCTCCACCGAGTCTAGAGCCGCGAGTTGGTACTTGGCAGCGCCTGCCCAGATGTGACAGCAGTACTCCATACACGGTCGGATCTGTGCTTTGTACAAAGTCAATAGCTGTCCAGGTGTGAAGTACCGCCGTACCTTGGAAAGGATTCCAAGCTTCCTAGCAGCTACCATCGCCTTAGACTCGATGAACTGTCCGAAGTTAAGATTCGACGAGATTTGGATATGGGGGCGCTAAAAAATATTTATTCTCAAAGTGGGCATTAGACAAAATAAGTTTGGGAACCAATGTAATAAACTATCATTTGTTAATCAACGGATTATCTTTTGTCTAATAATCTTACTAATATTATTAATGCGAAAGTTTAGATGAATAGATGTTTTAAGGTATCTCTAAAATGGCTGAAGTCGCGTGTGATAGCTAATAATTGAGAATATTATCATTTTTTCCATTAGCAAATTACTTTTATATATTCAAATAACATTCGAGACGACTTTAATGCATTTTTATTTGGCTATTCCCACCCTATTGTAAATAAATCTTCAATTTAAATGAAATTGAATTTTCTCTATGGCTCTTAAGGGACTCCTAGAGGTTCCCCTGGGAGTATGAATACTCAATACAAATGTATAATATGCCAGTTCTTTATCCAATAACTCAACAAATAAGAATACTGATTCTTATAGAAGTGGCTAGGTTACTGCTATAGATTCACGTGACCGCTTGCTCGTTTGCCAACTTGATATTAAAAGAAAAACTATGTGATATTCATTTGTTTTAGGTTTTTTTATAAACTTGAGAAGCTAAGTTATTGTCATTTAACTTTGAGGTTACTGTGTTGTAATATTGAAACGACAGACACAGTTAAGTGTCACTAAGGGAGTACCTAATTGTAGATTTTGTATATAAATGTACACCAAGCCACTTTGCTGTAAAAATATAAACTTATCTTCTGTTTCATTACAAAGTAGTACTTAAGTCTCTGGTCAAACCCGTAATGGACAATTTTATTGTAATTTTATATTGTACCCGCTTATATAAATAAACTAGCTGCCGCCCGCGACTCTGTCCGCGCGGGATTAAAAATAGATATTGGCCATTTCTCAGACCTAATCAATATGCTCACAAAATTTCATGAGAATCGGTCAAGCCGTTTCGCAGGAGTGTGGGAACGAAAATTGTGACACGAGAATTTTATATATATGATAAATCTTCATTCACTATACGTCCCCACCGAGGGGCTCGGAGCCTACCCTAAGTTAAGGGTGAGTAGGCCATAGTCAACCACGCTGGCCAAGTGCGGGTTGGTTGACTTCACACATATCTTTGAATTTCTTCTCAGATATGTGTAAGAACGTCGGATAAATGTACATATGTAAATCGGAAATCGAAAGACACATTGGTACATGGCGGGATTCGAACCCAGGACCTGCAGATTGCAAGTCAAGTGCTTGACCACTGAGCCACCGAAGTCTAAGATAAATCTTACTAATATTATAAATGCGAATGTTTAGATAGATGG
>NW_013532866.1:2070635-2074653 GCF_000836235.2 Papilio xuthus | reverse complement strand
TTCAAAGATATGTGTGAAGTCAACCAACCCGCACTTGGCCAGCGTGGTTGAATATGGCCTAATCACCCTTAACTTAGGGTAGGCTCCGAGCCCCTCGGTGGGGACGTATAGTGAGCTGATGATGATGATATTAGGCAGTTTTGCTTCATAATAGTTGCAGGAACCTTCAATAGCGTCTCAATTCTTGTGCAGAATTATAATATAAAACATAAATAATGGTAAATAAGGACATTGATCTTTATATATAAATCCTTTATATCATATAAGAGGCGGTATAATTGATAAATGAAGGAATGTTAGTAGAAAAATATATTTCTTTAAGAGCAAAAAAGATATAGCAAAATAGAATTGCCATCATCTACCTTTTGTGATTCCAGCGTTCATTTCTTGGAGGAAAAATCAGACTATTATTATGTTTCGAGATAATCCTATTACTCTTGGGTATTTTCCCGTAAATCTTCCATTTAGGATTATTATATATAAACATATTGCTGGGATATTTTAATATTTATATCTAAAATGTAAAGTCAGTTTGTCATAATATATTGTTAGGAATAATATAATTCTGTACTCTTCCATACATATCCCTTCCTTCCCCTTCTCTTGTAGTCATCGACATACATTATTATCTCGTTACTACTGTAAGGAAGAAAATCCGACACAGTGCCGGTGTACCGGTGCAACATTCATCATCAACAGCTAACTATATGTCCCTACTGAATGGCTCGGAGTCTACCCTAAATCTAGTGACTAGACCTTAGTCAACCACGCTGGCCAAGTGCGGGTTGACTAAGGACAGATACATATATTTGAATTTCTTCGCAGATACGTGCAGGTTGCATCACGATGTTTTCCATCACCGTAAGAACTGCTTAACTGCTTTCAAGTACTGCGATGTTCTTTTTAAGATTGCTTACGTAATCTATGGATTATAACCAATACCTCGTTACCCTTACAAATGTTGGCAATAAGCGACCGGCGTTTCATTACGTGCACAACTGTAGAAAGAACTGCTCCAATTTGCGAGGATTTGCTATTGACGCCAGGTTTGCTCTCTTTATCGACTTTCATTTTACTAATAAGGGTTCGAAATGGATGATTTTTTGCGTCGACACTAAATGACAATGGTAAAAATACCTAATTACGTTTTCCTTCTTTTCTGTGTCTTACGTAATCGTTACCTGGACCGTAAAAGTTTTTTCGAAGGCATCTCGACGTGTCTAGATGAAATTTGGCTTAGATATAGAACCTCATATAACACATACATTTTACCATTTTTGTAATTCTGCGCAGACGAATTTGGAGCAAAAGCTAGTGATTAAGAAATTTGTTCCACTGGGACTTTCCTAATTAGTTTGATATACATACTTTGTTCCCAAAATGAGAGTAAAATCAAATAATTCAAACACATAACTCACAGATATCACTAAGGTACGATCTTAGCATTTGATTTCTAGTAGGACATGAATTTAAGCGTTACTAACAGTCTTGAAATCAACACTTCCTCTTTTCAAAGTTATTTCAAATCTAAAAGTGACAAAAGTGTATAACGCAGTTACAACGTAACAATATGAATCAATAGAAGAAATGAACAAGGAAAACGGGGCTATACAAAATCGAGAATCACCCGTCATGAAAGAATATAATAAAATAATAACAGAGTGAATTACACAAAGAAAAATATTGCGAACGGAGCCGACTTGCTGACATCTGGGAACATCGGCGGTTCATCCGTCAACGTCGATGTGAGAGGGTATTATTAGCAAGGACAAATGGCTACCGATCGCTTATCTATCGATTCGAGCTTCCGTGGATTGCGACGTGTTAATAACGGTTAGTACTTTTAGCGTTTATGTTTTGTTCACGCTTGAATTAAGTCTTAATAATATTATAAATGTAATAATATACGAATAGATGAATGGGTGTTTATTAAAAGGTATCCAGAACCGCATGGATCTCGCTGAAATTAGGCATAGACGTAGAAGATGGTCTGGAAGAAGACATGGGCTACTAATTGAGTTTTTGAGATGTGGGTTTCGACGCACACTCATCAGATGAAACGCGGAATCGCTTCCACTTCACGCCTGTCTTCTGTGTGGTCGTGGTATTTCAAAGTCAAGTGCTTGATCCCTGAGCCACTGACACTCAATTGTGCATAATTACTTTGTAAATATAAAATTATAATAGAAAACAAAATGAGGAAACATTTAACAAAATATAACGTCGTATTAAAATCGCTGAAAGCTCCTGTTCTGCTCATTATCGTTGCTAGTATTTAAGCCGATCTCGCAACGCTCCTGCGGTCTGTTAATCTTTTAATGGAATTAACCCGCGGCCGACAATGTCACTAGCAAAATAGCAAGCACAAAGAATTATTAATATACTGGAAACGACTTAAAATATACAAATAATAACTATTTTAAATATAAAAATTATAGATAGATAAACATGAAACTTGTAAGTAGATCAAATATTTTTTATCTTCATTTTACAGCACCAGACACAACTTTTAATACAGAAATGAAAATTAAGATAAAAGAAGCAAATATTGATATGCAATCAGTAATTTTAGACACTATATGAGCAAGTCTATTTAGAATTATTTTAAACTAGCTGTTTCCCGCAACTCCGTCCGAGCGGGATTAAAAAAATTAATAAGTCTACAACTATGCCAAATTCCAACGAGATCTCTTAAGCCGTACCGGAGATACCTTCAAACATTCATCCATATAAACATTCGAATTTATACGTTAGTAAGTAGAAAACTAAAAGCACGAAGCAATAAATCTAGCTCTAATAGCATTTATTTCAATTTTTAAAAAATTATAATATTGTCAATGTTTAGGCCATTCCATTTCCTCTATAACATGTCGCCTTCGCTTGCTAGATTGTTTCGTTCCTTGCATAATTACTTAGCTTTTGTTACTTCATTACGATGCGGGGCGATGAGATTTTCAACACAATGAGATTAACAACAAACTAGTTGACTGCATAAAGTTTTATCTAAAATATATCAATTCCTAATAACAATCCTATGTCTATCAAAGATATGGAGGAACATTTTCTTTTTAGCAGACTTCAAAAAGAAGGAGGTTATTAATTCGTCTGTATTTTTTTATGTGTGTTACCTCATAACTCCACTCCTGGTGCTGTGATTTTGATTTTTTTTTATCCTTTCCTTTCGCTTACAGATGGGTCCCAATTTTTATATTAACTTTTAAACTGGCTATTAGTTTAGTAGATTTTGAGTTGAAGTTGAAAATGCGTTACAAAAATGCAGAACTTTTTTGCTAAACTACAGGACCTACGTCGATACATCATATTAACGAATTGTAGGTCTTTAAATTTGCTAAATAAAAGTTCGTGAATGCATATATCTATCTACTACAGTTTTTCTACAGTTTCATGCGCTACTACCGACGCTATTATTCGAGTTGTGTTTTTTTGATTATCAAATTTATGTACATCATTATTTAACGGCCATTGTATAACTTCTATAATAAATATGAAGGATCACGTTTACGAAAAACTAAAGAGATAATTTCTGGATGAAACAGTTTTGCAAGTTGAAACTACAATTCCAGAGGTCCCATGAGATAAATTAATTACAGCCCGACCCAGCGTCGCTCAAGGGTCCCAAAGTAAAGGGGTACAAATTCTCCTTAATGAAACACTTAACTGTAACGTGTACTTTTTGTAGCAATGAGGATTTAGTTATTGTTTTTTTCGTAAAAGTATCAAATTTGAAAACACTGTTTTATCCGAATTTTTTTGTTAGAAAGAAGTAGAAAGAAATTTAAATAAAGTTAACAACAATTAGGTCAGACCATCGCGGGTGAAGTGAGTGGGCGGAGCGTGGATTGTCTTTGCGGGTTTTAAGAACGGTACGCGCGGAAACAATACGTACAAGTGTTGATTTCGACCAAAATCAATAATGAAATGCATTTTGAAGACTGTCTTCGACAAATGGTTGACAAATAGTGCGTAGATGGATAATAGCATTGGACGATGTTAATCT
>NW_013532866.1:1984319-2068442 GCF_000836235.2 Papilio xuthus | reverse complement strand
AGATTAGATTAGATTAGATTAGATTAGATTAGATTAGATTAGATTAGATTAGATTAGATTAGATTAGATTAGATTAGATTAGATTAGATTAGATTAGATTAGATTAGATTAGATTAGACTAGATTAGACTAGACTAGACTAGACTAGACTAGACTAGACTAGACTAGACTAGACTAGACTAGACTAGACTAGACTAGACTAGACTAGACTAGACTAGACTAGACTAGACTAGACTAGACTAGACTAGATTAGATTGGACTAGACTAGACTAGATTAGATTACAACAATAATAATAATAATAGGAATAATAACAATAATAAGAAGAAGTATAGTAATAATAGACCGGTCTGAGAGTTGTGTAATGTTAGTCGATGTCACTATTCCACATGACGAGAATCTCGTGAAGCTGAAAAGGAAAAAGTGTTAAATTACCTAGATTTGGCTCACGAGGTTACCGCCATGTGGCGTATGACATCGACTATCATTATTCCGATAGTCGTACCGGTAAATGGACTGATAGCGTAGAGCTTCGGCCAACATCTCAAGAAGCTCTCGCTACACAGCTGGATTAAGGGCCCGATGGCCCGAGGACAAAAGGCAGTTATCATAGAAACCGCGCGCATCGTGAGAAGATTCCTGTCTCTGCAGCCCTGACCACTGGTTGTTTGAGTCATGGGATTCCGCACCCGGTGGTGTTCTGTTTTTAATATAATATGTTTTGTATATTTTTATTTTTTTTGGATATGAAATGTATAATATTAGAAATATGATAAATAAATGTATATGTTGACTAGAATAATAAGAAATACGTATCCAAATGAGAGTATACGTATCCGAATGTCAGAGTTTAGTTGTATGATAGTTTGTTACCATGCAACTCCAGAACGAAATGGTCTGGGTGAATTTGAGAGCCCATAAGCTGTTATGTAAAAAAATATAAATCTTTACCGACCTTAAAATCTCCTAACATGTTTTTAAATATTTTGCTTTAAGAATTTAGATTTCCTTTCGGAGAAAGTCAAAGGTCGCTTATCAAATTTGCCAAATCAACAATCCATTCAATTGAGACCTCATTTTAAAGATGGAAATTGAAAAAAAGTAACACAACATCGCAGTTCTCGTATTCGAAAAGAAACGAGTCCTATTTTCAATTTACATAATAGCTTTCGCTTCATTACACCGCAGTTGAGAAAATGCAATCATTTTTCTAGTCCCTATCACCAGAATATTGTCATCTACAAAATGGTAAAGAAACTAGTGTCTGGCCCTAGTACCATCTCATAATCGTGATTAAAAATCTACTCTCTCATAAACAAAAAGAGACATAACGCTATAATACACTAAATCCTCTATAATATACTAGCTGTCGTGTACGACTTTCCGAGAGGAATTAAAAAATAACTGTAAGCAGCCAATGTGTCCTTCCAGACTATGTTCTATATTTATGCCAAATTTCATCTCGATCTGTAAAACCGTTCTGGAGATACCTTCAAACATCCATCCATCTTTCTAAAGATTCGGATTTATATTATTAGTAAGATAATAAGATTAATAGTTGTATGAAATAAAATTAATTTCAACATTTAATTTCGAAACTGTAGCATTTTCTACAATTTAGCTTTCATTAAATTACTTTACTAATTGAGATGCCTTCGTCTTTATAATGACCGATGAAATAATGGACTCCACATTTTTCGTACATTCGAAATTACCTTGATTTTCTTGAATGTCAAATTAATCAGCTTTATTTTTTCGAGACACGGCTAAAATGTCAACTTTGAAAAGGTGAAATTTTTAAGCAAGGTCATTTTATAAGAGACGTGTCAAAGAATATCGAATTGAACTTTTCGTTTTATTTAAATCACGAGGAGACTCTTTTTAACATGGTATAGGTTTTTGTGAACTTATTACTTTATTTCTACAGTAAAATTCCCAAAACCCAGATTATTATACCCGGACGATAGCGCAAGCGTGACCGTGGCGTCGCCATGATGCGTAGGAGGAAGAGAGGTGTTTAGTGGTTATGCTTCCCTTCCGGAAGAGAAGTAAGCATAAAGTATTCCCCTTTGAAAAAAAAAGATTATTTTCGGCCAGGTGCATCCCCGATCCCCGTTATTTCCTTTGGACTCTAGGGAGTCCAACTCACTGATTTTGGGAATCACTGCTTCATCTTTTAACCACTACATGTGCTTTAGTTAAAACCTTTAAAATAACTAAAGGTTAATTGTTAACTAATAAACTTTAACCCTAAAATCGAATAGAACAGTACAACTGTTTTTCTATCCCCGTACGGAATTATCTGCATTTTCCTCTGTCAAGATTGACACGGCTCCAAACAAACGTAGTCGGTCGCTTTAATCTTGGCAATAAATTTCTTTTATCTCCCGAGACGTCGTCTCTCGGTTCACGATTTTTTTCTTCCTTTTCGGAAACGAACTTTGTGTTTCGATTATCTTTTCTTGTTATGGATTGTCACGGTTTTAATGTAAAGCAAATATGGTGACATTCAAATGTGTTTATAACTTTAACAAGGTAAAACAAAATAATTGATTTATGCAAATTTTATTTTACATTTTTAATAAAGTAAGCATTTAATTGCACAAAACAAACAACCAATGTCCACAAGAAATAATTCAAAAATATTTTGCTGAAAAAAATCTTATTGAAATTAGTTTTAAAGACACCTAAAGTATACACAAGAAGTTCTGTTGAATTTAGTAGTTTGTGTGATCAGAATATTACTAATATTATAAATGAAAATGTTTGGCTGTATGGATGGATGGATGTTTGTTACAAAGTTTCTTCTGAAAGGCTGTGTGGATTTAGCTAAAATTTTGCATAGATTTAGAACATAGCTCGGAAGAACACCTAGGATACAATTTAATTTTAATAGAAGTAGAAACTCGAAATAAGATAGGTTGATTTTATAATAAATAGCTAAGAAAATATCTGCAAAGAAGCTATTTTCAAGCCAGACGATGTTTTATAAATTATTAAAGAAGAATAAATTTTCGAAGCAGATATTATTAGAAATAATTCAACGTTGCGACTATAGTTGCAAGAAAAAAAAAATGGAACGTCGCAACGAAAATCAACAATAGAAATACGAAATCTTTTAAGAAAATGTTGAGAAACTTATATTGAATAAAATATTGTCAACTTTTAAAAACTATTTCCAACAAAATAAAGTTCAGCATTTCAAGTAACCATTTATTCTCCATCATTTATTGGACTGCTCTTTCGTAAATGGAACAGAAGGGCAGGGGTCTTGTTATAATAGTTAGTAATGAACAGGGAAGTAGCAAGAACTTTGTTGTGGAGTTTAAAAGCCGAAAATGACAAGTTAGGCAACAATAAAGGATCGTCAAGTCAAATGTTAAGACGAAAGGTCTTATATTATAAACATGTTACAAAAAAATTTAAAATACCAATGGTTGCCCATGTAAAGAAAGAAACACATTTTTTTTAATTATATTTTTTACTATATATGGTGGCAACCGAGCGAGCGGTCACCTGAAATCGATGAAATAGCCTAGTGACCGTTGCTCATAGACATACGCAATTGTATATGCGTTGCCTACCTAAAGTACACTTCCCATCTTTTCCTTATAAAAAAAAGGGTGGAAAGGGAAAGTGGACTAAATTGGGCCTCCGGGACGCATACTCATCAGACGAAACGCGGAATAGCTTCCACTTCACGCCTGTCTTCTGTATGGTCGTGGTATTTCACCGGGCGAGCCAGGCCAATTCGTGCGAAGATGTTAAAGCGGACTCTACCACTGTTACATTTACTAACATACAATACATTTATTAACAAGAGAAAACAATACACTCAGCAAAACCTATCGATCAAAAAAAAATTCAAAATCGAAGCACCAGGGGCGGTGTTACATGGTGACACACGTAAAAAAAATACTGACGAATTGATGACCTCCTTCTTTTTAAAGTCGGCTAAAGAAAAGTTCAGCAAAAGGAGTAACTTAGCGTATGTAGGGATAGCCTAAACAGTCCCGTGCGATGGTTTTCAGTATGTACGATATTAGCCGCTATGAAGTAATTTGGTAAAAAACAAATATACATCGCTTCATCAAAAAATTCAAATTCAAAATCTTTAAGAATATTTAAATAAAAGTCTCATGAATAACTTTATGGTGCAAGCAAATTTTTTCGTTTTAAAACGAGTTTTTTTTTTAGGTTACGAAAATTTTTTGGTTCCACATCAAAATTTCAGCCAAATCTCCCTTAATTTTCACTTACATAGATTTAAAAAGTAAACAAAATTGTGTAAATAAAGAATACATTACCCTGTATATTATAATATAGCTTTCATATTAGCAATCACATTTTTTTTAGTAAAAATAAAAAACAATGCCTCAACTCACCTCTCAAGGTTTTTATAGGTCGAGTGTACTGAAAAGTTTTAAGCGTGCAAGCATTGCCAACTTTGAAAAATGGCTGTGAAGTGCTAGATGAAGGAATTTTTTTCTCCAGTCATGCGCCCAAAGACGCCACTTAAGCCAGAGAAAATGTGGAACCACATAATGCGAATCTCAAGAGCTTCGCTGCTATACTGAATGACTATAAAATAGTTTTTTTTTTATACTTTAAGAAGAATGTCAAGGCATGTTATGACGAGGTTAAAACCCCAGCAGGAGTAGGTCTAGGAAAAGATGGAGATAAATGACGTGATCATGAAGGGACTGATGGCTAAGGTGGTAAAAATCTACGATGTGGAGGACGAAAACTGGTACGTTAACCCTACGTGAGTGAGATAAGAACAGGGATGACTTCAGAATAAATTAAGAAATTATAAACACCGATTTACACATTAAGACGACTGTAAATTGACTGACAATTTATGGTGGGCTTTTACTTATAAATATCTATATTAAATGTGGAGATGGCAATTTTTTTTTATAAATTTGTCGACAGTGGAAGTCAACGGTAAATCTACAAAAGTTTATATATTGTTGGCATTAGTTCTTATTAGTTAGCATTAAACATTTTTGAGGTTAAAAAAATTTAAGAGCCTTTCTTGAGCTTAAAAATACTATGAATTTCTAGTGACTCCTTGAAGTGTAATTTCTATACGTGACTAGGTTAGAATTTTTTTTTTAACCCAATATATTTGGAACAAAGTATTGTTAGTTTGTATGCCAATTAAAATACGTTATTTTTATTGAGGTATTAAATTCTTGTCATAGTTCGTTGTGACCTAAAAATTCGACCAACTGGCCTCGAGTAGACGTTTTAAGCTCTTGAAATGAAACCTTTTTTTTCGCTTTTAAAGTGCGTTTAACTTTTCGGCCTGAATTTTTTTGTGGACTAATTTTATAAAACTTCCACCTTAGCGTTTGTTTTTTATAAACTTGACCTAATATTTATGTTCAAAGTTTTTAAACAATGAATTATTAATCTGAATATCGGGTGTCAAATGAAAAAAGGAGAAATATTTATCCTTCATACTAAAGCTTCTAGAGAATAGTAGACTTAGTATGTCATACTAAATAGTGACAGTCACTTAGTGTATGATAAATCTAAACTTAGTGAACCCCTTAGCAACCATTGAAAGATGATGATGATCGCACGCTGACCTTGGTAACTCTGAGATTGCGATCGTAATTGACTTATAAATCCAAACATTGTTTTCAAGGTCATATCAAAGACTTTGAGTTTGAGCAGTTTGATGCTAGCTATATAAATAAATATGTGAATATCCGTTCTGACAGACCGAGATGGAGAGTAGAGTAAATTTTATGGCAAATGAAATTGAGCCTTATGCAATTGGAGCTAGGTTTTGTTTTCACTTGTCACGTCTTTTTATGCTTGCTCGTAATTGTAGTAACTACACGTTTTTATACATGTATCGGCTATGAAAACTCTATTATGAATATAGAATGTTAATCGTGTTTCAATTTAGTTTCAATATCCTAAAATTATTATCTTTTTCGACTACTTTAGTTGGTAGGAATAATTAAAAAGCTTTAACGTATGCTATGTTCTTCTAGTTTGAGACATTAATTAGAATGTCTCCCGTACAATGGACCGATGACCTGGTCAAGGTTGCGAGAGTGCACTTGATGCGGACAGCACATGACCGGGCATTGTGGCATGGGGGAGGCCTACGTCCAGTAGTGGATGAATTGCTGATTATGATGATGGTGAATAAGAATCCTTTGGCGCGAATGGCACGCTTTCATTACAAAGCCAAGTGTCAGAATGATTAGGGGACATAAACGTGGACATTTTAGTAAGGCTAGTGTTGCGCCAGTAGCCACAGTGTCGGATTTTCTTCCTAACACTAGTAATATTATTATAGAATCTAGTTGAAATTGAAGAAAACTAGCTGACATTACGCGTTTCTTCAAAATACATTTAACCTTTTCGGAGGTTTAATTCGTATGAGAATAAAATATGGCGTGAATAACTGAATCAAAGAACTGGCCATTATTTTTATCTTATCTGTGAATTAGAGTAAACCAACCTAATCTTGTAATTAAGACTAATTTTCCGCAAACTTGAACTCAAAATTATTTGTCACATTTCTTGAAAATATCTTCAGGTTTTATACCCTTAAAAAAGGGATTACTTACTAAATATTATAAATGCTTGGATTGATGGATGGATGTTTGTTAGAAGGTATCTTCAGAACGCACATTCAGAATGCATGGATCTCGTTGCAATTGGGCATAGATGAAGAACATAGTCTGGAAGAACACATAGGCTACTAATTAAGTTTTTTTTTAATCTACTCGAACGGAATCGCGGGTAACAGCTTTAGGTTTACAAACCATGCATGGATGTGGATGTATGTAGTAGAAATCTATTTCTACTACATACAATTTCTAAATGAGAAATTTTATTTACACACGGCTGACGACACTTTTTATTAACGAGCATACCATAATTTAAAAAGAAATGTTTACATTTTAACCAATATGGGTCAAGTCAGCTCACGTAAATTTTCTTCAACGTAAGAAATGAATGTTGGGATCTGAGGAAAGACGTTTCGAGCCTACACTTGTGTTTTGCTCGAAAAACGAAACAGAAATTTTACAAGTGCTTTAAATGTGTCAAAAAAGCTAAAAGGGAAACTTAATAAATTCTGATAAATAAACTTCGATTAACAATTCATTTTGTCTTTAGATTAAACTAGCTGTCGCCCGCGACTACGTCCGGGTGGATATATAAAAAACTTAATTAGCGTAGCCCACCCATCCATTCATCCACATCACATCTATCTAAACATTCGCATTTATAATATTAGTGAGTTAAATAAAAAGAAGCTCTTCAAGGCATAAATTCGAAAAAAAAATGTCCGTCTCTTGGCTCTAAGCTACCTCCTCACCAATTTTCAGCCATATCGGTAAAGCCGTTCAGTTATAATAGTGTAACTTCAAATTAAATTAATTAAATATTGTGATCTATATAGATATATAGATCACAATATTTAAATAATATAGATATATTAACGGAGAATTCTAAAGGAAACTTTTACTATAATCCGCAATTTGAGACCTGCAGCGCCCACAAGGGGGCGTTATCGCCCACTTTGGGAAAGACTGTTCTAGACTATGTTCTACATCTGTCTTTCAACCAGATCGGTTGAGCCGTTCTTCAGATAATTTCTTAATAAAACATTCGCATTAATATTATTAGTGATTTTAGACAATATTTATTAGAATCATTTGCCACGAATGACGTGCTTTCGTTACAAAGTCCAGTCTCAGAATGAATAGTGAGGTGAGAAACGTCGACATTTTAGTAAGGCTAGTGTTGAGTCAATACACTGTCACATTTTCGGATTTTCTTACTAAAAGTAAGAAGAAACATTAATTATCTTTGTAAAATGATTAACTTTTACGTTATAAAATACGAATTACTCATAAAAAATCTTATTTCGAACGAAGAATTATATGAAACAATACGATTCCAATAAAACCGAGGCTTTATTTGCTACGAAGCTCTTGTTTTTCGTCAAGATTAGCCTTTTAACAAAGTTTTCACTTTAAAACTTTCCCCTTCGTATCTTTTCAAATGAAAATGTATTTTGCTATTCATTCCGCTCTTTTCTTTCTAAGGGTCTGTTCCCTTGAAAAAAAAACGCATTTTCGAACTTGTATAAAAATGATTCCGATGCTTTTTGCTTTTGATATTATTCGTCTACTTTTCAATGGTTAATTCATTAAAAACGTGAATGGAAATGTCAAGTTTCAACATTTCCTATTTTTTGTAATGCTGTCATTTTTGTCGTGTAATTGAATTAAAAATAAAATTGAGCATGATTTTTTTTTTATATTACATGGTTGTTATGATGAGGAAAATATTAATTTTATGTTAAGGAAGCTTCTTTACATCTTTTTATTTCATTGCATCATCATCCCTATGGAGGGTTGGCACAGTATGTACTCTTAACTTACCTCTTAATAGTGGGTAGAGTCTCGAGTTCGAATCCCACCATTCGACTATTGTCGTAAACCATATTCTAGCAAAAGCCTTTTTTTTCAGAGGGGAATGCTTTATGCATACTCCGCGCCGCGGGGGGGACGCGGTAGTTATGTGGGATTCTCCTCCATAGCGGAGGCATACCCACTAAACCTCTCTGTTCCTCCAACGCATCGGGACGGGACCACGGGCACGCTTTCGCTCTCGTCCGCGGCCCTAGCAAAAGCCTAGAGCTTAGTTAGAAGGGTACAAGAAATATTAGTAAATTAAGGAAAAATCTACTAATATTTAAAAAAATAATAATTATATGATAAGTATAGTTTTGTTAATAAAATGTCTCTTTCAATTAATCACTATACCTTTGAACAGTAATATATCAAGTTACCTTTGAAATAACGATATAAATTGCGCACGAAATAATGATTATCTGGTATTAGTCCTTGCAAATTAGTGAAAATATGGTTATAAAGCCAAGGAATTACTGGCCATTTGCAGCTTAATATCAACGGTGATGTTTATTTACATTGCTTATTAAGTTTGTTACGAGGATTACGTTAAATGTAAACTGTATTTGCCTTTAACAAGGAATTAAATTCCCTTACCACTAAGGAACAAAGGTACAGGAAACTGGGACGAAATAATTGACAATAGCATTTTGCACATAAGAGATAAGAGAATGTGTTATATGAAATTTTAAATTTATAGACCAAGTAATTTATATAATACCACAGTAGCGTCAAAAAGTGTTGCAAAATCCTTATAGAATTGTATCTAGTCATGTCACGTGTAGTTTAATTTTTTTCTACCCAAGTAAATTTTTTATTTTTAAAATCCGCGACAATACTTTTGTATATCCCTTGGTATTAAGCCAGGTAAGATTATCGCATTGTAACTCCAAAGTTTTGGTCAAATGTAATTTCAACGAAGTGGGTAGGAAATTAAATTCTTCGACTGTTTCGTATTTCGGCATCACCTTAACCGTATGCCTGTTTATGTGTATTTTATCTGCCGTCATACTCTTTATGAGCTACATTAGGAGTCATAATTTTGACAATTAATTTTATATTTGATAAGAAAATTCATTGGCCATTAAAGTTCAAATGATGAGTAAATTTTCATCACATATTTTGAACGTCGGTGACTCAGGGGTCAAACATTTGACTTGCAATCTGCAGGTCCTGGGTTTGAATCCCGCCATGTACCAATTTGTTTTTCGATTTCCGATTTATATATGTACATTTATCCGATATTCTTATGGCGAAGAAAAACATTGCACCTGCACATATCTGAGTAGAAATTCAAAGATATGTGTGAAGTCAACGAACCCGCACTTGGCCAGCGTGGTTGAATATGGCCTAATCACCCTTAACTTAGGGTAGGCTCCAAGCCCCTCGGCGGGGACGTATAGTGAGCTGATGATGATTATTTTGAACGCTTTTCTTAACCTAGTGCACATAGATTTAATGGATCAGATTTTAAGTAAATCTAGGAAAGAACATCATTGGAAAAATGACAATGTTAGTTAGCCTATTTATCTTACTTGCCCATGTTTTAAGCTATAATATATTTATCAAGTTACATTTGTTAAAACAAATAGATTTATTGAATTAACGGTTTATATTGCTTCAATCGAATTAACAAAATTTCCTAACCTATTTGGGTATAATTCGTAAAACCACAATTGAAATTGTGGCCATTACTGTTACAAACGATTGTGGTTATGAACTAAATAGGAAGTTTAGGGGATTTTATAGGTTTCAAGAGCTATTAAAAACATAACATACTATAATAAACGAATCGGTACACATAGCTCTCGTCAGCGATTCCGAACGCACGAAATTAAAAAAACCTTAATAGCCTATGTGTTCTTCCAGACTGTGTTTTACATCTATCTCTTTCATTTCACACCTTCCTTTCCCACCCTTTTTGGAAGTGAAAGTGGATTTTCCGGATGAGGGTCGGTGGAAAGGGAAAATAATATTTTTCTGTGCATCTCCTCCTCTACAATTGCGTATGTCTATGGGCAATGTTCGCTTCGCTATTTCAGCGATTTCATAAAGAAAAGTTACATTAATTATAAACTCTTATAATAAAAGTTACGTATTTAAATCAACGTCTCTTTGTTCAAATACGAAGGTAAAAAATAGCGTACATTCATTCCGCTTTCCAACGCTCGCTGAAAGTTTGCACGAATGATAAATGCGTGACAAATCTACGGTTCGCCACATTAACCAATAGGTTTTATTTGTTTAAATCGTCCGGAAAATCTATTCGCGATAAAACTGAGTGCGGTCACGTCCGGGACTTTGAGGCACTGTGACAGTAGGAAAGGATCTCATTTGAGTTTTGTTGTTTTAAACTAAAAAAGCGTCGGTGGCTGCGTTAATTACTTGACTTGCAATCTGTAGGTCTTGGGTTCGAATCTCGCCATGTACCAATGTGTTTTTCGATTTACATATGTACATTTATTCGACGTTCTTACGGTGAAGGAAATCATCGTGATTCAACCCGCACATATCTGAGAAGAGATTTGAAGATATGTGTGAAGTCAACCCGCACTTGGCCAACATGGTTGACTATGGCCTAGTCACCCCCTTTTTTTTTGGTTCTCTCATACTCTCCTTGGATCTCGCTGAATTGGTATAGATGTAGAGCATATTCTGAAAGAACATAGGCTACTAATTAAGTTTTTTTTAATTCGCGGTCGTCAGCTAGTTAGAAAATAAACAGGGCGTGTTTGTGAATAATGATCTTGAATATAAATAAATCCTCAACAAAGGTTTAAAAGCCGTAGTCATTTCGGTGAACCGATATTGCCTTCGATTGGTATCGCCTAGCCCTTTGAACGTAATAAAAGTGAACGCCATACATCGTAGACGGGCTTAGTTAGTTTAAATGGTCGAATTACGGGTCGGATGGAGACAAACGACCGATGTGATTCGATTTATTTTAGATTTTACTGGTCAATGGGGTTAAGCGCCATTGATCCCGTAACGCGAAGAGCTGGCGATATGTTATCCACCAACAATGGTTTAGAAAGGCGAGAGAAAAAACGACGATATGATTTTTATTTTACATATCAAAAATTCGAGGAAGTCACATTACAAATACCAGAGGTGTTGAGTTAAAGGATGTTCTATTAAATAATTAAAAAGTACTAAAACTGGAACACAATTTTAAAATAAACAATACGAATGATTAAAAAAAAACAAACTGAAACAAAATGCACTAAAAAGTTACAAAATAATGTCGTGAACAAACACCCTCGAAAGTAAGAAATTTCTCTTCCTTCTTGAAATATGTTTATACTTTACAATTATTGTTATTTCGGAGTCGGTGTCGGTCTGATGTCTTAGACCTATTTACGTTTAAGATAGTACCTAGAGGGTGTTACTAGTTATTTTTGAAGTCGGCTTAAAAAATAATAAGCTTCTAGTAATTATAATAAACCAATGACAGAAGTGGATGAACTTTATAGTAAAACAGATGTAACAAAAAGATAAAAGATCTGTAAACAGATAAAATTTATAATAGAAGCAAAAGTATTCGCGTCAGAGTGAACAGCGTTGCTAGAACAAAGTTGTAAACATAATAATATAAAATAAATAAACTACGTTTAGCCAAACCAAAAGATAGGACAATAACAAAACTAAATGACATTCGCAGTGAGAGATTCACTGAGATAACTCTCTATTCGGGAATTGTTCAAATCATAACAGGGAGATACAGTGACAGTGACAAACGCGCCTTGTCTCTAGACAGAGAGAGGTTACGGTGTGGTACAAGTTATAGTACTTCGCGTATAAACTCTTGATATTATTTGTTTAGTTAGTTATACAAATAAAAAAGATATTAAGCTTATTAGACCACTGGTTACTGAATTCATCATCATCAACCCACTATACGTCCCCAATGAGGAACTCAAAGTTAGGGGTGACTAGACCATTGTTAACCACGCTGGCCCAGTACAGGACTTCACACGTTTCTTTGACTTCCTTTTCAGATATGTGCAGGTTGCATCACTATGTTGCTTAAGTTATCCAGTTGTTTTTTTAATGATCTAAAACTATTTGAATCTAGAAGATAAATAAAGGATTACCTTGTTGATTGTAGGTCGAAAGTATTAGTAGGGTTGTTGAATTTGTATATATTTAATAAAAATCACTAATCGATATTAGAAACAAATGTTTTTTTGTTAGTATGTAACAATTATAAATGAAATTCGAGAGAACGAAATTTTTAAGAACCGATCAACTGCTTGAAGATAAAAACGAGTGCTATATTTTTTATGATGTAAAAATATTTCGACGGTTCCCGCTTTCATCTGTTAACTTGTACCACAAGCAATAGTATATCTACAAAAGCATCTTATTTTTCAAAGAAAAATCTTGGGAACATTTACAATTTTCACAAAATAAAGTATACAGGCATGTCGTCGTGAAATTGTCTAAATTAATACAAATCTTGTTTGCTTATTTTTTTTTAGGTGAAAAGTTTCCTTAACGACTCGTAAAACTGTCGGATAAAATATTCGAATAATATTGTTGAAAAGGCATTATCTATATATATATATATAAAAGAAAGTCGTGTTAGTTACACTATTTATAACTCAAGAACGGCTTTACCGATATGGTTGAAAATTGGTGAGGTGGTAGCTTAGAGCCAGTAGACGGCCATAGGATACTATTTATTCATTTTTTTTTTATCTTTTTGAATTTATGCCTTGAAGAGCTGCTTTTTATTTAACTTACTAATATTATAAATGCGAATGGATGCTATGTGGATGGATGGATGGTTTTTTAAAGATGCCTCTAGAACGGCTGAACGGATCTCGATTAAAATTGGCATACGTATAGAACATAGTCTGAAAGAACACATAGGCTACACTTTATAAGTTTTTTTTTTATATCCACGCGATCGAAGTTGCGGGCGACAGCTTCTTTATATTAAAAGAAAGTAAGTTAATCTCCATTAAGGTACTACCGAGAGCGTCGGTAGCTCATGGCTAAAGCATTTGACTTGCAATTTGCAGGTCCTGGGTTAAAATCCCATCATGTACCAATGTATTTTAAGATTTCCGATTTACATACGTACATTTATCCGACAAAGAAATTTAAAGATATGTGTGAAGTCAACCCGCATTGGGACAGCGTGGTTGACTATGGCCTAGTCACCCCTAATCTAGAGTAGTCCCCGAGCTCTTCGGTGGGGACGCTTTCCTATTTTGTTAACATGTTTAGATGGATAGATATTTTAGATGTATTTTTTATTTCAGTCTATAAGACGGTATTTAAACAGTTGATGTCTAACAAAAAATATCTCCCCAACCCTAAAATGAGGCACAGACTTAGTTTTAAAGTCCCCCAAGTGACTCATCTCGTCTCGCGCGTCAAAACAGATAATAGTGACGTACGCCTATTGTTTCAAATAACAACTGTCGGTCTGTACCAAAATAGCTATAAAATATTTAAGTAACTTTCACGCAATTCTTCTGTTTTTAAGCTTGTATGCTGAATAATTACGATTTGTTTCGTGTATGGAAATAGTTTGATAATTTCTATTAGTAAATGTATTCAGTATCAGTGTTTTTGCCCTCGCGGGGTAATAAACATACAGCTGAGCAAAGGCCCTATCTGTTCTACATTGCAACGCTTAATTATAATTTGTTTAATTTTTGTTTTTTTTTTGTGTGTTTAAATTGTGTTGAAAGTGTCTTAGAACAGATTAAAAAAAATGTAAACGTCGTGATTCCTTGTCTACATTCTAAATTTAAATACACACTACTTATCCAACTGTTTCATAGAAAAAATGTCTATTTAATTAGCCTGGTTACACATCAACAGGCCCAGATACGGCTGGCGAGACGCCGTAAATCTGCGGGAGATATAAGTGATGGACTGGAAAGAGACAGCGCAGGACATGCGACTTCGGCGATCTCTTATGTCGGAGGTCAAGTCTCAGAGTGAGTGTGAGTAAATCAGTCTACTTAATACCTGTACTAATGCATTATTATTCTGTGGAGAAGTGTAGAAGTTTTGAGAATATTATAAAATATTTTCACCATACTTCAAAATGATTCAGACGCTTTCGCGTCACTAATCTCTCGAGATTCAAGGGTTTAACCCTTTATATTCGGAGAGAAATTTCTCGCTTGGGGTTCCAATAGACTGACGCGTACATAACCTGATATATTTTTCTCTTTTTTACATCAATGATTTTGCAACTTTTTTATAATAAAATGTATTTATAGGAAATTTGAATAAATTTTTTATATAAAAGTAATATTAAAAAAAAATTTTTTGGTGGTAAAATATATCCAAAAAACACTTTATAATTATAACTGCCACACTTAGTCATAAATTGGTCAATAAGAGATTTCCTTAGTGTTGATTCTTCATGCTTAATTTGCTTAAGTCATGACATAACTAGGTGGGGGAAGTAAGTGTAGTAATACATGTATGGACTAATTGTATTTATTATCTTACTAATATTATAAATGCAAGCATTCGCATGTTTGTAAGAAGGTATTTCGAGAACGGTGGCATGGATCTTGCTGAAATTAGGCATAGATGTAGAACATAGTAGGCAACGCATCTGCGGTTCCTCTGGTATTGCAAATATCCATGGGCATCAATAAATATTTTGGTGTTCCCGCTGCTCGTTTGCCCTACTATCTTATAAAGAAAAGAGCACATAGGCTTCTAATTAAGGTTTTTACTCTGTGCGTACAGAACCGTGGAGACAGATCATTTGTAACTGTATTTTTGCATTATTCTAAAAATGGAATACGAATAAAATGTTATCATCGAACTCAATTAACTTAGTATCAGATTTTATACGAAAAACTTAATAGCGAAAAGTAATTTCATTTGGGCCGTCCGGTGTACTGATTGGAAATAAATCAACTATCGAAAATCCGCACAAAATAAATACTTAAAATCAACAAAAAGCATTCGCGTGTAAAACAAATAAGTCCTTGTTATGTATTAAATAAAGCGATTAAAATTATATGGTTTAAATATTTAATTATACAAACAAAATCTTATTATGAAGTTTTTTTTAATAATTTACTATGGTTACTAATTATAATGTACTTATTAGCTAAGGTTTGCTTTGTCTTTGTGAACTAATGTGTTTAGTTAATTTGTACGATTTAACAGTGGTAGAGCCCGCTTTAACATCTTCGCACGAATCGGCCCGGCTCGCCCGGTGAAATACCACGACCACACAGAAGACAGCAACAGTGGTAGAGCCCGCTTTAACATCTTCGCTCGAATCAGCCTGGCTCGGCCGGTGAAATACCGCGACCATACAGAAGACAGGCGTCAAGTGGAAGCAATTCCGCGTACAGTCTGATGAGTGTTCGTCCCGGAGGCCAAAATTAGTCCTCTTTCCCTTCCCGTCATATTTCTTATAAGGAAAGGATGGAAAGTGGAAGAGGACTTTCCGGATGAGAGGATGCATGGAAAGGGAAAATATTTTCTTTCTGTGCATCCTCTTCTCCGTCGATTAAAGGTAGGCAACGCATATGCAATTGCGTATGTCTACGGGCAACGGTCACTTCGCTATTTCAGCGATTTCAGGTGGCCGCTCGCTCGTTTTGCCACCTTTTGATATAAAAAAAACGAATATATTTTATTACTGTTTTCTTTCCTTTCTTTTTTTACTATAATTGTCAACAACGGTGTTGGGTACATAATTACTAAGTCTTTGTTATGTATTATATTGATGTATATACATTATGTAGTCGTTAGTTGTTCCAAATAAAAAAAGGCTCTCGATCTACCGAGAACGCCATATCAAGTATTCTGAATCAAACACTACATGGTTATGTTTAACTACTCCGCCCGTGACTCCGTCCGCCGAAACAAACAAAAAAAGCCTATGTGTTCTTCCAGACTATGTTCTGTACCAATTATTCTGGGGATACATTCAAACAAACATCCATCTAAACATTCTTATTTATAATATTAGTAAAATTAAATTTTGAATTACTTAATTTTCAACACAAAATCCCTCATCAAATTACATAAAATAGACTCGTCAATCGATAATAACCAAATCTCTATTTAAAACATATCGTCATCCCTTTCATTATCTTTGACAAAACAGTGATAACAATATGTTTTAAATGTTGGATACGGTTAATAAGGTATAAATGATAGTTATGTTGCTTCGCTATTTCGGCGAATTCAGTTGACAATTAATGGTTTGCCAACTTGATATATAAAAAGGACTTCTAGCAAAAATTACATTTACACTGTTTTTACTTTTCGAAATATTATTTTTTAAATAATTATGTTAACATAATTAAATGTATTTAAAACGTGAAATCGGATTTAAGTTGGCAACATTGTAAGTAAATTTTTATATCACGTGTTCAGTTGACATCCATTGTGCGAAAGTCTACGTAACTTCTAAAAAGTTGGCAATTAGTAGTTGACTACTTAACAAAAAGTTCTTTTTAAAGCTTCCCTTGGCATTTAAATTTGGCCACGAAACTTAGTACAACTTTGTCTACGCTTAAAGCTCGTTTTGCACTTACATGACGTCATTACGTTTATATAGTGTTAGCTAACGAATAATTTATATAAAGAGTAAAATAATTGTGTAAATAAAACATATATATTCTTGTTTCTAATCTTACTAATATTATAAATGCGAATTTAGATGGATGTTTGTTTGAAGGTATCTCCAGAATGGCTGAGTGGATCTCGATGAAATTTGACATATACATATAGAACATAATCTGGAAGAACACATAGGTTACTTATTATATTTTTTAACTTCAGACAGAGTCGCGGGCGACAGCTAGTTAAACTATACATTTTTTTTAATAATCGGTCAAGCCGATTCGGAGGAGTATGGGAACGAAAATTGTGACACGAGAATTTTATATATAAGATATCTATTATCTATCCATTGTAAAAAGGTCAATCTCATCCTATAAAGTTCAAATCTATTTGAATTTAAACTAAATAAGTAAAGAATTTGATTAATTACATTATCATCATCATCAGCTCACTATATATCCCCACTGAAGGGCTCGGAGCTTACCCTAAATTAGGGGGGACTAGGCCATAGTCAACTACGCTGGCCCAGTGCGGTTTGGTTGACTATTTATGAATAAATTAATAAATTAATAGGCACTTACTAAGCTAGCGCGTACCATCTTTCGACCAAATCTCCACTAGCAAAGGGTGGGATCGTGGTAAAGCACTGGCTCATCAAACGTAAAAAAAAATTTAAAACCCAATTATACTTTTTTTTGTAATAATTTTAAGTGTTAAATGATTGTTTCAACAATGGCCGTTTTGGCAAATTCGGAAGCAGGCATTTTGCCAAGCAAAGATTGTACAAACTACGAGCGTTCGATAAATTTTAATCGGTCACCTATTTTCTGGTACGTTCAACAACCACTGAGATTTTATTAATGTTAGTATAGTACATTATTTATTTAACATTCACTTTAAACTTATGTTTTATTTCTCCAAAAAATTACAATTATAATGTCTCTATTTCAGATAGATATATAGTCTACTAGCTGTCGCCCGCGACTCCGTCTGCGCAGGATTAAGAATAGATATTGGCCGATTCTCAAACCTATTAAATATGCGCACAAAATTTCATAAGAATCGGTCAAGCAGTTTCGGAGGAGTATGGGAACGAAAATTGTGACACGAGAATTTTATATATAAGATTTATAGAAGTTGAGGTCAACAGACCACGAGGTAGATCGCCCATGAGGTGGACTGACCAAATCAGAGTGGCTGTAGATGTCCCCCTACACCAATGTTTAGTACATTGGAAGGCAGCAACTAGGGAGGAGTGGCGGCGCCTGGTGAATACAACACGAATGTGAATATAACACGATAACAAGAAGACACGTGAGAAGTGGAAGCAATTCCGCTTACAGTCTGATGAGTGTGCTGGAGACCTAATCTTAGTCTTTTTTCATTTCCCACCCTCTAATAAGTAAATGATTTAAAGGGAAAGTGGATTTGACAAAGGAGTGGATGCATAAGAAACGGATATATCCATTTTCTGTGCGTCCCCTACTCTGTCGGTTAAAGGTAGGCAATGTATATGCAATTTCGGATGGCTTGGCAGCATTTAGGTGGCCGCTTGCTCGTTTACCACCTTATGTTATAAAAAATATCATCATCATCATCATCAGCTCACTATACGTCCCCACCGAGGGTCTCGGAGCCTACCCTAAGTAAAGGGTGTTTAAGCCATAGACAACCAAGCTGGCCAAGTGCGGGTTGGTTGACTTCACACATATCTTCGAATTACTTCTAACATATGTGCAGGTTGCATCACGATGTTTTCCTTCACCGTAAGAACGTCGGATAAAAAATATATTGGATGATAAAATAAAAATATTGCTAGTAGATAAGAGATTCATGATTACATCGTTTTCTATTTTGGAGTTTTTGGATGTGTGCCATAACCGAATGGGTTCGCCCATAAATAAGGATACCGTGTGATTTATAAGTACGGCCGATGCGATTACAACGGACATAGTTAATTGATTCGATTTTAAGGTATTTTTAATACCCATTTATTACTATTCCTATCCCAGACAGATTCTAATATGTGTTTTCTATTCTTCAAATTATCTACACTTAAATTATTCAAACTTTCGTGAGACATACTAAAGCGTGAGCGACGGGCCGCGTCCGCGAAATAATACCAGTACCACTCATCCTGATGAAGGGCCCCCGATGGGCTCGAAAATAGTCGATGCCGCCACGGGACGAATATACGTGAGTGTTTAGCCGTGTTTATCTATCTACACGTTATCTTCATCATTAGACCACTATACGTCTCCACCGAGGGGCTCGAGCCTACCCTAAGTTAAGGGTGATTAGGCCATAGTCAACCACGCTGGCCAATTGCGGGTTGGTTGACTTCACATATATCTTTAAATTTCTTCTCAGATATGTGCAGCAACACGATGTTTTCCTTCACCGTAAGAATGTCGGATAAATGTACATATGTAAATCAGAAATGGAAAAACATATTGGTACATGGCGGGATTCGAACCCAGGACCTGCAGATTGCAAGTCAAGTGCTTGACCACTGAGCCACCGACGTTCTATATAAAATTAAAATAGTATAATATTTAAAAGATGCCTATAAATCAGTTATTAATTTCGGATGTTTTTATATATTTCATTAATTCTTCGCTTCGTTGCTTGTTTTGTAAGTTAATAAAATGGTTAAATAAAGCTTCCTATATTAAATGATTGTTTGAGAAAACGTGAAAATGTTTAATTTTGAAAATTATCTTTCATCTCGCGTACAAACAGCGTACATACGTTGTTTACCAGCTAAGAGGAAATTAAAGCTATGATGTTTATTTTTATTACGGGATACGAATTTTAAGTAGATTGCTAGGTTAAATATTTCTATCTATACATGGAAAAAATAATAATACACATAGTGTATTTTGGGTAATTTTTTGTGTGTTAAAGTAAAAAAAATATTACTAGCTGACGCCGCGCCTTCGTCCGCGAGTAATTAAAAAAAAAACTATTGATCGTAGCGTAATGTTATATAGCCTAAAGCCTTCCTCTATAAATGGACTATCAAACAAAAAAATAATTTTTCAAATCGGACCATAAGTTCCTGAGATTAACGCGTTTAAACAAACTCTTCCGCTTTATAATAATAGTATAGATTTCTCAAAAAAAAATTACTCGCGTTGATAAAAAACTATGAATTTATTTACATACTACTACGACTTTTATGTACTAGCTGTCTCCCCCGATTTCGTCAGGAATAAAAAAAAACTTAATAAGTAGCCTACGTATTCTTCTATGGCAAATTTCAGCGAAATTCATGTAACCCTCAAACAAACATCCATCTAATCGTTCAAATTTATAATTATAATATTAGCAAGATAAAAAAAAATAGATCTAGACTATGAATTTATTGTTTATTTTTGAATTATTCAATTGCAAGCACTATGATAGTCTTTGTTGTTAACAAAATATACGATGGACTAGACGTCCATAATGAATACGTCTTTGTGTTACCCTTTGCAGCACTGCCTTTGTTGTGGCGACGTAAATAAACGTATCTGGATGTACTGTCCATAGAATACTGTGAAACATTGTACTCTGAGTTTGAACTATTAAAACATGGATATAAAATTTAAAAAAAAAAACATTAAATTCTTACAATGTTACAACACAATATCAAAAATATCACAAAATTGTTATAAAGATAAAATCTGGATATTTTCTTTTTTAAATTGTGTTTTTTTGGAAATTATATTTAAGTACGAATTACTAATAAAATGATGAAATATGAATAATATTTTTCTATCTTACCGATAGAAAATGTTAAGTTTATGTTTAAGTTGATTATCGATAAAACACGAATAAAATGACATTTTCTAAAAATGATTCTTAGCTAGAACGATTTATCGCCCCCGAAACCCCCTATACACTAAATTTTATTTAAATCTATATATATATATATATATTGTTCATTTAAAGATATAAGATAAAACATAACATTTAATACGAAAAAGGAAATATTTAAAAAAAATGTTGCAATGCTGACTGGATACGGTTTCACTCACCTCTTTGGACCACTCTGTTACTGGATAATCTAACATTGATTTAAAATCTTACTAACATCATAAATGCCAATGTTTAAATGGATTGTTGTGTGCTGAAAGGTATCTCCAGAATGGATTCAAAGATCTCGCTGACTTGGCATAGATATAGAACATATAGTCATCCGTGACTCCATCCGCGCAGAATAAAAACGTAACATGTTAGCTGCCAGAATGATTTTTCGAAAAACGAAAAAAAATGACCCGATGTTTATAAGCTTAATGGGGCCTTGCGGGTCACGGTGTATACAACACTTCAGTTAAAAAGCGTCCGACAAGCCACAGCCAGGTGTTGAATGGAAGTATGGCTTGTCGGACATATAGTCCGACATGGCAGCTAACGTGTTAATTAGTAGTATGTTGAGCAGTTCCGGAGATAACTTTAAACAAACATCCATCCATCTAAATATTCGCATTTATAATATTAGTAAGAAGTAATAATAAAACAATTTTCTTTTACTTTCATAAAAGGAATGAAAAACAATAGTTCCGTTACCACGTAATGTAATTACACTGATGCGTATTCTGTGAGCTGTAAAATGCCGCACACGAAATGTAGAACGTTAATTTATTCATATCGTTTTATAACTTAAATTATTTGAATAAGCGTAGAAATCTACCCCAAAGGTATCGTAAACTACTTAAGAAACAGATTCAAAGTTATAGAAGTAAAACTTAACTCGTCTATTTTTTCACAAAACGACACATTAAGAATTTTGCAGTCTCTAACAGAATTCTTAAACTAAATTTACAAATATTTATTTCTTTTCCCACCCTATTCTTACAAGACAAGTATGTATGACTAGGGAGGGGAAGTGGATCTAACGAAGGAAGGGACGCATAGGAGGCAGATATATCTTTTGTGTGTGCGTCCCTTACTCCGTCGATTAAAGGTCAATAATCTACAATTGTGGATGTCTATGGGCAACGGTTGTTAAGCTATTTCCACGTAATCGCCACCATATAATATAAAAAACGCCGCCCTTAGTGAAAATTAAACGAGTCTGAGATGGACATTTAAATATTATTAAAAGCAGCATTTTAGCGCTCTTCTGTACAAAGAGAGTAACGTATGCACATAAATTTATTTGTTTGGGTTGTTGTCCGTCGTCCTGTCGCTATCGTTGCATGTCATTCCATGCATATATAATACTTTTGCATTGGAAACAATTTGCATGTAAACAGCATTTAGACGCGAATAAAACAATTCAATTTAATTGTAAAAAAAAACGTCAATCTATATTTGAACATTAGTAGAGCCCGCTTTAACATCTTCGCACGAATCGGCCCGGCTCGCCCGGTGAAATACCACGACCACACAGAAGGCAGGCATGAAGTGTGTATAAATAAGCCTCTTATATTCTATAAAATAGATTTATTTCAGTGAAATCATTCTTAGAAAATAAATATATAATATAAACTTTTTAGAAAAAATAAGTATTACGATGGCGTTCCATAAACATGTCATGCAAAATTCAAAGGGTGTGGAATTTACTTGTGAAATATTTCCCTTGAGTTGAGCATAAAAGGGTCGACTTTGTACGTACCTAAGTGCCTTTTTGGTTTCGTAAGTTAATAGTAAAAGAGGAAGTGTAATATAAAGCTAAAAGTCAAATTTAAATCTCGCGAAAACTAAAACTAACTTACGGTCACTAGTTATTGTTTATGCTTACTTAAAAATTATATAATATTACTAAAAATTGTCGTCGGATAAATGTACGTATGTTAATTGGAAATCGAAAAACACATTGGTACATGGCGGGATTCGAACCCAGGACCTGCAGATTGCAAGTCAACTGCTTGACCCCTGAGTCACGGACGCTCTTAATACATATAAATCCAGTAAAATTTTAAATCTTCAAAAAGAAGATAAAACGGGTACATAATGATAAATGAACTAAAATACCTAGATTTGGTTTACAAGGTTACCGCCATTTGGCGTATGAAATCGACTACCATTATTCCGATAGTTGTATCGGTGAATGGACTGATAGCGAAGAGCTTCGACCAACATCTTAAGAAGCTCTCGCTACACAGTTGGCTTAAGGTCCCGATACAAAAAGCAGTTATCCTAGAAACCGCGTGCATAGTGAGAAGGTTCCTGTCTCTGCAGCCCTTACCACTGGTTGTTTAAGTCATGAGACTCCGCAGCCGGTGGTGTTCTATTTTATTATAATATAATATGTTTTGCATATTTTTTTTTAAATATGATGAACAAATGAATACTTCATAAACAATGAACTGTTTGAGAGGAAATTGACTGCGCAAATATTAGCTTAATTTCTAATATCTTTCATAATATTAAAAAGTATGTTATTGTTTATATTGTCTTATTATTGTTTCATGTTATTCAATAGAAATCTTTTTTGGTGTATTTTATTACAAAAAAAATCGTGTACTAATATTTCAAAGAAAAAGGATTTGTTTGTGCTGAACTAACATAGATACATATGTAAGTTTAAACCTATCTTATAATATTAGTCGGGGGACCCGTCGCGCCGATTGTGGCGGATGGCCCTCCTCTCGTGTCCTGAGGAGGGTTTCATCATAGGGTAAGGGTTTAAGATATGACCCCTCCCTACACGAGTCGAGCCCCTATCAAGAGGCTCCCCCCTAGCCGGGCCGTGGATAACCTAACGTAGATGCCATGGTCCGGTAGGAGAACACCGCGGGGTTTAGTGGGTAGTCCGGTCTTATTCCCAGGCCGGGAGTCCCACACGAAACCGTCCCTGCTGCCCCCGCAGCACGGACGTCGAAGTGCATAAACGCATTCCCCGCGTTAACAAAAAAAAAAAAATAATATAATGATATTAGTAAGATATTCGACGCAGTAAATTAAAACAACATTCAATATATATACATGTTTGTAGTCACAACGTTTTAAAAGCTAATATATTAAGCTCATTAAAGTTTTAATCCTGACCTAAGTAGTCGCGGCAGTTTATTAAAAGTTGAGCCAATGTGGTAACGTGATGTTGTGCTTAGTAAGACCTGTTAATAGGTCACGATAACTTTTAAATAGTAAGTCACGGCGACCACGAGTGAGGTACTAGCGAACGTCGTATATACGCGGCGTTGCATTAAGGTATTATACTATTCAAAGTTTATGAAAGCTCGTGGTTGCCTGCAAGTGCGAAGGAAAGCTTACGAAAGTTTCAACCCAAGCTTAACCAATTCGTTGCGGTGCTCATTTTTGAAAACTTTGCGCCATGGCTAAGAATTTCTATGACACGCCTAACGTGTCAAGCGCTATAGAATTCATAAGCCACAAGTAATTTGCAAGGAATCGGTTGAAAGAGTTACTTTGAGTGCACCCGTAAGAGATGTAAATTTTTTTTCCTCGAATAGGTGGGATTATGCAACCTCTATCATCTTTTAAGTAACATTAATTTCTAAATTTGTTTTCTGGACAGCATCTCGTTTTGCGAGCCACCATAAAGTTTGTATAGCACTGTACACAAACATCTTAGGAATTTTCTAAATTATCGCTATATTTGATTTATTATTTTAAATGTTCGTAGTCACTTATTAATGATATATTTATATCATGAAATATGCAGTATTACGTTTAAAATAAATTAAATTCAAACATCACCGAGTCGGCCAAAGAGCAAGTATGGACGCAACTCGTTTACTAGACTTCTGAAGCCTCTAATTTAGCTGAAGTGGCTATAAAGTTGAGGTCGTGCTCCGACATTTTGTAGGCGTATGCAGTGGTGTAGTTCCATATATTTTATATGTTTGACTATATACATATAGCAACTAGAAGGTTAAAGTAACTAACTATTACATTGCGATAATTTAATATTCAAAAAAGTCTAGCTAATATTTTTGATTTGTTCATCATTCTCTGTGGATTTAAATTTAACGTTTATTTTAATAAGTGTTAAATATTTATTTATTTAAATAATTTCTTCTGGAAATATAAAATAATTTCAGTGGAATTTAAGTTAAACGTATGTACGTTTGCGCGGAATTACGAATAAATTTAATTTTCACCTAGATCCATAAAGCCGGTGTGTGTACCTTCAAATAAACATCCATTCATCTAAACATTCGCATTTATAATATTAGTAAGATTCACGCATCATTTATACATACCCAGGTATTTGGTGAGCGCAGTATGTAATAATGTGACTGTAGTACACAGCCGCTTTTTATCTTCGTTCAGTTATTTTTTTAATATAATACTACAGATAAGCAAATGGCCAGCGGAATTTCCCAAAATGCCAGTGTCAGTTGCCCATTGATATGCGCATTTGCAGATGCCTAGAATCAACAGAAGAGGAGCCGCATAGTAAGAGGCTTTTTCCCCTAACTTCCCTTAGTTCCTCGTCATATTTTTTCTCCTTCTATCCATCCATTCATCCCTAGGCTGAGAAAAAGGATTAAAATAAGGTTTTTGAAACGCACATTCATCAGACTGTACGCGGAATTGCATCAACTTCACACCTATCTTCTGTGTGGTCGTGGTATTGCAATGAGTAGGGGGCAAGTCGGCCAATTCGTGCAACAGATGTTGTTCCATGCTTTATCACAATTAAAACTAATATCCGAAGTAAAAAAACCTTATGAAATTGCTAACCAAATTCTTCTAATTATCAACCAAAAAAACTTGATCCATCGCCTTAAAATCCATTTTACACTCCCAGACATAGTATCTCGCTTAGCTTCTGGTTCGCTTTCATTGTATACCACCGGCCTTATGTTTATTGACGTATTTCGCTCAGGCGCGGAGATAGCAAATGAGAGGGTCGCAGACAAAGACGCGGGGAAATGGAATTTTCAAGTAGAAGACACATTTCAATTTTAGAAACAATAGTTCTAACTGTACTTTAATACACAAACTAAGACGAAATAAAGATAATTTTACTAACAGTATAAATGTGAATGTATGGATGGATAGATGTTTGAAGGTATCTCCAGAACGGCTGTATGAATTTCGCTGAAATTTGGCATAAGTGTAGAATATAGTCTAAAAAGACACATAGGCTAGTAATTAATATTATTTTTAATTCCCTGAGGACGGAGGAGTGGGCGACAGCTAGTCTTATGCCGTATGCTAGTATAAAACCGAATGCGTTTAGATGGATGAATGGATGTTCGCTTAAAGGTACCTCCAAAATGGCTGAACGTATCACGATGAAATTCGACACACTTATATAACATAATTTGGAAAAACACATAGGCTACTTTTTAAGTTTATTTTTTATTCAACGCGGACGCAGTCCCGGTCGACAGCTAGTTTCTAATAAATACAAGTAAATGTTAACTTGCATGTCTCTTGACGAGGTTAAATCAATTAGTTAAGTCATAGCTTAGCTTGAGTTAAGTCAATTCAGTGCAGTCTGCAATATTAAGTTTTCTTAGTTAACGAACTATTATTTAAGCACGGTCAGAACACAATTTCACTTCTATTTCGGAATTATATTATGGAAGAAATAAACATTCTTTCTAAACATACACCGTGAATTTCTGAGGCCAAAATCCTTCTTTAAAACACACTGTTATCTCTGTTTTGTCAAAGATTTTGTTAACAGTGGTAGAGCCCGCTTTAACATCTTCGCACGTATCGTCCCGGCTCGCCCGGTGAAATACCACGACCACACAGAAGACACGCGTGAAGTGGAAGCAATTCCAAGTACAGTCTGATGAGTGTGCGTCCCGGAGGCCTAATTTAGTCCTCTTTCTCTTCCCACCCTTTTTCTCATAAGGAATGGATGGGAAGTGGAAGTGGACTTTCCGGATGAGAGGATGCATGGAAGGGGAAATATTTTCTATCTGTGCATCCTCTTCTTCGTCGATTAAAGGTAGGCAACGCATATGCGATTGCGTATGTCTATGGGCAACGGTCACTTCGCTATTCAGCGATTTCAGGTGACCGCTCGCTCGTTTGCCACCTAATGATATAAAAAAAAAGATAATGAAAGGGATGACGATATGTTTTAAAAGGATATTTTGATCTTAGAAACCGACGGTTAGAGAGACGAAATTGTAACATTTTAATCCTTTCAATTATTCATGGTAGAATTACAAATTCAATTTACTTTTATTATAATACCGTTTTATTATATCTCGTTACTTCGTGACAGGATTGTTACAGGCCTCATGAAAGTTAAGTTACTTTCAGTAACGCAGCTTTTTATACAAATAACTAACAAGAAAATGGCAAACAATATTGAATTATAATCGACATTAATTATTACACAAGAACAAATCTTACTAATATTATAAATGCGTATGTTTAATGGATGGATGTTTCTTTGAAGATATCTCCGGAACGACTGTATGGATCTCGCTGAAATTTTACTGCCATATAGAAAATTGTCTGAAGAACACATAGGCTACTTATTTTTTTAATACCTCGCGGGCGAAAGCTAGTTTTGTTAATAAATAAAGAATTATAAAGTAATTTTTCTTCGCCATTTTCTTAATTTCCTTCCGGTTAATCTTTGTCCGGTTATAATTTGTGGTTTATACTGTAAGCTACGTAGCCAAGAGATTTTCTTTAATATTTTGTAAATCGTCGGGAGAATTTAATCTCTACAGCGGCACTGTAATCACGTTCCCAATTAAAACCTAAACGGCTTTCAAAACATTGCAAAAAAGATGTAACACAATTAACGAGTAAATCTTTTGTTATTAAAAAGATTGAGGTATACTGGTACAATGTTTGGGATGTAATTAACAAAATACTTTGAGTTGGATAGTGGGGAAAATTTTTCAACCAACTTTGTAA
The DNA here is from genome assembly GCF_000836235.2 of Papilio xuthus. Classification (NCBI taxonomy): domain Eukaryota; kingdom Metazoa; phylum Arthropoda; class Insecta; order Lepidoptera; family Papilionidae; genus Papilio; species Papilio xuthus. The sequence continues at coordinate 2,040,627 of NW_013532866.1, read as the reverse complement.
GTTGCCTATTTATGTATGGATCGATGGATGGATGTTTGTTAGAAGATATCTCCGGAACGAGTGAAAGGATCATAATGAAATTGGACGTAGAAGTAGAACGTAGTCTGGAAGAACACCTAGGTAACTGGTGAAGATTTTTTAAATTCCGTCGTCGTCTACCGAGTCGTGGGCGACAGCTAGTTATTGTTATAAAAAAACAAATATTAATTATTAATAATTCTAATAAACCCAATATCAACAGCATACTATAAGACATTATAAAAAATCAATTTAATTACTTCTTACGACTAAGAAAACTTCTTAATCCTGTGACAAAAAGTAAGGTTGTCAAATAGAACAAATGAACAATGCAAATATTGCTACACAGGTGCTACGAATCCTGATAGTCGTAGCTGTGTCGTAGCACTCTCTTGATCTCTCTCTTGATGTACTACAGTATTATAAGGTTCTATTATGCTTAACTACTGGCAAAAAGCCAAGTTGCAGCTAATATAAAGGCGGTGTAATAGATTTTGATGCTTGCGCTGGACATATTCCCAATTTAAAAGTAATTGAAGTGATTTGCTAGAGTTTGTTTTGAAAAAAAAACGCTTTAATGAATATACAACAAATTTTACGGGGATGGGGAAATGTCTTTTTTCCGTACGTACTCTCCTCTGTCCTTTAAAAGTTCTGTATAACTTATTAAAAGTAGAAGAAGAAGAAATATGATAGAATTCTTTGGACACCGTTTGCTCATTTACTCTGTTCTATTATCTTACTAATACCATAAATGCGAATGTTTGTATGAATGGATAAATGTTTGTTAAAGGGTATCTCGCAGAAATTTGGCATAGATGTAGAACATAGCAACGGATAGGAAGGGGAAATAAGAAAATATGAAGGGGAAAGGTAGAAGCATCTGTGAATACGCATGCCTATCGCCAGCAGTATAGACTACTAGAAGTCGCCCACGACTCCGTCCTAGTGGAAATTAAAAAAAAAACCATCATTGGTAGCGTATGTGTTCTTCCAGACTACGTTCTATATGTTTGGCAAATTTCATCAGGTTCTGTTTAGCCGTTCTGGAGATACTTTCAAACATCCATCCATTCAAATATTCGCATTTATAATATTTTGGCGAATCTAGGTGGAAGTTTGCTTGTTGATCATCATCATCAGCTCACTATACGTCCCCATCAAGAGGCTTGGAGCCTACCCTATGTTAAGGGTGATAAGGTCAACCACGCTGACAAAGTGCGGGTTGGTGGCCTTCACACATATCTTTGAATTTCTTCTCAGATATGTGCAGGCATCACGATGTTTTCCGTCAACGTAAGAACGTCGGATAAATGTACATATATAAATCGAAAAATACATTGGTACATGGCGGGATTCGAGCTCAGGACCTGCAGATTGCAAGTCAAGTGCTTGACCCCTGAGTCACCGACGCTCTCACCTTATACTATAAAGAATTATATGTAACTGTACTATAACAGTATTATTATTTCCCGTATATAGTTTGTCAAAGCGTATTCTATTGTTGATCTTTGATGCTTTGAACAGAACAAACATGCGGATTGTGTGTTTACATTTATTTAGTTGAAACGTTTTCCAACATAGAAGTTTATCTAATATCAAAATTAATGATAATAAAATAGAAAGAATAGTTTTTGAAAACCGATATTTGTTATTATTTTTTTCTATTAATATTTTGTGAAACTAAATTTTATTGCCGAGCTATGGTTTTATTTTGGCTTCACTGCTTTAAGCTTTATGTTGAGAATGACGGTTTAAATTACCAACCAATTCGTATTTAATATAAAAATTAGTAGCCTATGTGTTCTTCCAGACTGTTCTACATCCTCAGCGAGATATATGCAGTTCTGAATATACCTTCCAACAAACATCTTTCCAAACATTCGCATTTGTATTAGTAAGAAGTATAGATTTAGTCTTATATATAAAATTCTCGTGTCACAATGTTAGTTACTATACTCCTGCCAAATGGTTTGACCGATTTTTATGAGATTTTATATCCATATTTAGTAGGTCTGTGAATCGGCTATACAGGATGTCCCAAAAGGTTACGTAAATAGGAAGGGGGATGATAGGGGTGGTCACAAGGGTCACCAGAAAAATAAAATAAAAATTCCCCTCTGGGTATTAAAAAAAAGGGCATTTTTTTAAAACTTAAAAATTTTACACCTTCTGGGGCAATTTTGTAACCTTCAAACATTGCTATATTTTTTAAAAAGCTATTATGTTATCGTCAATAACCCTTTATCAATATGAAATAAAAAAAAAACAATACAACTAACAAAGATTTTAAAGAAAATTAAAATTGCCCCAGAAGTTGTAAAATTTTTAAGTTTTAAAAAATGCCATTTATTTTTTTTAATACCCAGAGGGGAATTTTTATTTTATTTTTCTGGTGACCCTTGTGACCACCCCTAGCATCCCCCTTCCTATGTACGTAACCTTTTGGGACACCCTGTATATTTTTTGACCTCGTGCTGATGGAGTCGACTTCTAGAGTATGTTTTTTTGGTGACTGAGTGGTCACTGCCTTGAAGGGTTATACAGCTTCACCGGGCTTGAGAAACCTCGATTAGTGTAAGTGTAAATCAGTATTAAAACTTTATCAATTATTATGATAAATATTTTCAACAACTGTAAAGTTTCCTTTTATTTTAGAAACGGTGATATATAGTAGTAATACTAAGTTCTAATGGTACTAACTTTTGAAAATACGACTTTAAAATTGGCTCCTCGCCAAATGCATGGCTCCGGTAAAAAGCGAAGTAATGGATTCCTATCTTCATGCGCTGGACATATTAGTTATTGAGATATGGCATTTCGTATATTATTTCCATATTACTTTTAATAACGTCGGTGGCTCAGGGGTCAAGGCTTGCAATCTGCAAGTCCTGGGTTCGAATCCCGCCATGTACCAATGAGTTTTTCGATTTCCGATTTACATATGTACATTTATCCGACGTTCTTACGGTGAAGGAAAACATCGTGATGCAACCTGCACATATCTGAGAAGAAATTCAAAAGATATGTGTGAAGTCAACCAACCCGCAATTGGTCAGCGTGTTTGTCTGCGACCTAATCACCCTTAACTTAGGGTAGGTTTTGGAAAGTAATTCTTCAAAAACTTTTCCATCTGCGCGAAATCCAATAAGTAGATGTCGATCGCAACTCCGTCCGTGAGAAATTAAGAAAAAACTTAATAAATAGCCTATGTGTTCTTCCAGATTATGTTCAACATCTATACCAAATTTAATTAAGATCCATGTTGCCGTTCTGGAGATACCTTCAAACAAACATCCATCTAAACATTCGCATTTATAATATTAGTAACATTAACGAAATGTCTTGATCATGAATCAAGACATTTCGTTAATGTTTGCTAATGCTTTCTTAACAATTTAACATTATCTATCTTGCTTGTTTGCAAAAAATCTTAGTACAGAGTTGAGTGGTAGCAAATGATCGCAATTACTCGTCGACCGAGCACTTGTCCGGTGCACGAACATCTGAATCTATTATTCCGATTTTTACATTAGCCAGCATCTGGCTGAATGCCAGTTTAGAACTCATGTGCTTTTGCCTAGTGTTATTTGAACCTAGCCTAGGGGAGGGGTATGTCGATCGACAACCTGACATGCAACTGGATGCTGGGCAATAAACTGTATATCTCATATATAAAATTCTCGTGTCACAATTTTCGTTCGCATACTCCTCCGAAACGGCTTGACCGATTCTCATGAAATTTTTTGAGCATATTGAGTAGGTCTGAGGATCGGTCAACATCTATTTTTAATCTCGCGCGGACGGTGTCGCGGACGACAGCTAGTATTCCATAGATTTTTAGGTGTCGTATGACTTAAAACGTTCATATCTCTATTTCTTTTTAAATTAGGAAGGAGATGACAATTATTTTTGTCATCTACATTTAAATGATGGACCATAAAATAATAACTACAAACTTTCACATCAGAATTACTACGAGTATTTTCAACTCGAGAATTTTAAACGAACATTTTCGGTCGGAACAAAACATTAAAATCTTATAATTAACACAATACGCGGACAGAAATTCGATAAATAAACATTAAGTCACTCTGAGAGCTTTTTACTCGGCTTGTAAACACTGCAATGGGCATTAATTGCACATGTCATTCGTAAAAAAATACTGTAAAAACATTTCCAGAGTAAAAAGATTAAACAAGAAATTACCTTGCATTTGCAAACGTTTTATTACTACATGTCGCCCGCAACTCCGTTCGCATGGTATTAAAAAACCTAATTAATATAGCCTTCCTGACTATGTTCTAAATCTATTCCAAATTTCAGCGAGATACATACAGCCGTTTTATCATAGCTTAAAAAAATCGATCCAGCCATCCATCCAAACATTCGCATCTATGTAGACGTGGATCACATAATCAAGAACACTTAGAGTACTAATTAAATTTCCTTTAAATACGGACGGAGTCTCAGGCGACAGCTAGTTAAAGAATAAATATATGAAAGAAAATGAATGTACCAATTTATTATCAAATAGAAGTCTTATTTTAGTGAACAATATTAATTCAACTCGCTAATACCTGTCACTTGGAACACGAGGTAATTTCCAAGGACATAGTGATGGATTGACTGGGTAATATTACCAAGGCATATTAGAAAATACCGTCTTTGTTGTCTAGATTATTGAGGGATATAAATTATAAATTATTACATCAATGTCTATTAAATTAATTAAGAAAATCTTTATACTCCAAATTTAGTAGATCACGAGGACTTACAATTTTAGGGTTATGTAGCTCGAAAGGAAAAAACGAAACTCTTATAGGATCACTTTGTTATCAGTCTGACTGCCTGTCAAGACGCCTTTTTAATTAACAACAATGGTTAAGAGTACGGATTTTCGATCACGTGGTCGAGAGTTCGAATCCGGCCATAAGACTATTGTCGCAAACCATATCCTATCACAAGCCTAGAGCTTACTTGGAATGATACAAGAAATACTAGTGAATTCGCAAAAATCTGCTAATATTAAGAAGAAGAAAATATCTTAAGTAATTTTTTTTTATATCTGAAGGCGGCAAACGAACGTGCGGCCACCTGAAATCGTTGAAATAGCGAAGTGACCGTTGCCCATAGACATACGCAATTGCATATGTGTTGCCTACCTTTTATCGACGGAGGAGAGGGTGCACAGAAAGAAAATGTTTCCCCTCTCCATGCATCCTCTCATCCGGAAAGTCCACTTCCACTTCCCATCCCTTCCATATAAGAAAAGGGTGGGAAGGGAAAGAGGACTAAATTAGGCCTCCGGGACGCACACTCATCAGACGAAACGCGGAATGGCTTCCACTTCACGCCTGTTTTCTGTGTGGTGGTGGTATTTCACCGGGCGAACCTGGCCAATTCGTGCGAAGATCTTAAAGCGGGTTCTACCACTCTTAAGAATAGATAACATTGTTTCGCATAAACTCCTTAAACTATTAAAAATAACAAGAATACAATTATTGGAATAGCCACCAACTCAAGACAATATGGTTCAAACGCTGTTCTTAACAAATATTGAATAGAAGGAAGACGAGAAGACGTAGATCAAACTAATTACCCATAAGTATATAGTTCATTAACCCAAGCAATATAAATGTTGCCATGTTATTGACTTTTACATAAAAAATTTGTGCACGAACAGTTTCGAAAGGTACACGAACGAACGTTCAGATCTGTTCGTAAAGTACACCAAAAATCCCATATAAATTTATGAAGATGCGAAGGTAATACGAACGTCCTAGAATGGATCATCAGTCACATGTGACCACACACCGGTAAACAGAGAGTCGAGGGAACCAGAGGGGGTTTAGTGGGTAGGCTCCATGTCCCTTTAGGGATGTGGAGAGAGTCTGACATAACCGGAGTGTCTTTCCCCGAGGCACCAGGTATGCGCCACACATTCCCCCATCATGAATGGATCATCTTATACTCAAAGATGTCAATTAATTTGACCTAGTTCAACGTTGTCGTCTACCATCTCTTGATCAGCCTGTAAGACTAAGACCCAGTCCCTAACTTAGTGAGCTTAAGGCTCTCGATGTAACAGTATACAAGCTTAAGTCAAAGACTACAGTATGTTACTTGGACCACACCTAAAAGGTGGCATTTCGGTGGCATATCAATCATACTCGTAGGTGACGTCACATCGCCACCAAAGCGAGCGTTCAACTATGGAAAGTGTACGATATTCTATTTCAACGTTAAACTGTCAATGACATGAAAGGCCATCTTTATAACATAAATCTTATAGATTTTGTTCATTGAAACAAAATGAAGAGACACAAATTTGAATACTTACATGATTACACATGATTTAAAATTACAGAAAAGGAAATAAATATGTTCTCCTTTATAAAACTAATAAAAAATTAATGTTTTTTTATAGGATAAGGGGGGCGAACGAGCAACGAATCGCCTAATATTATTTGATCCGACGCTATACAGACAGACAGACGCCAGAGTAACAAACGAGCAAGCACTTGGAGTCGCCAAAATTTCGTGGGATACAGGTCACTAAGAACCTTTGCCTTTTAGATTAACTAAGAGTTAAGCGAAAAGAAAAAAGAATCTCGTGGGAAGTGTTAACAAAGAATATAATAAAATTGGGCATAGTGTTCAATGAAATAATATTGAATCTTACTACTATCTGTCGACTAATATTATAAATGCGAATGTTTAAACGGATAGATGGATAAATGGATGGATGTTTGTTTGAAGTTATCACCGGAACGGCTCAACGGATTTTGATATAATTTGGCACACATATAGATTATAGTCTGGAAGAACACATATGCTACTTTTTAAGTTTTTTTTTAAACTATGCGAGGAGGAAGACGCTGGCGACTGTTAGTTATAGAATAAACAAATTCGACTGCCGTGCTGCTGTTCAATTTATACAAACAGTTGAATTTCGATTCTAAATAGGAAGCCAATTTTTCGATTGTTTTAATTCTTTGATTGTTGGCAAAGTGATCAATTGAATTATTAATGGTTAGACGATTTTTCCTCGATGTGGGCTTTGTAGAAACTTTTTGCATGTTTCAAAAGGAACGCCTATTTATTTAGGACGACCCACTCTGATGTTCAGAGCGAATCGAAACTATAAACATGCTTGTTTAGAACAAATGAGCTTCCTTTTATATAAAATACTTGTTTGGCGACCTTTTTTACATTATCATATGAAAAACTATAGTATTTTTGATAAAATACAGTAAGAAACAAATCTATATTCCGATTTTGTTTAGAATAAATCTTTACAATTTAATTCATTACCTAGTTCTATTGAATATTTCTAAATACGATCTCCAAATCTAAATAAATAAAGATTATTAACCACTTTCAGTACTATCAAGTGATTAAACAAAACTTTGTCAGAAACCTTTGACTATATGTAAATGGATTAAGCAAAGAATCACCATTGGAAGTGTGGGAACAAATTATTGAAACGTATATTGATAACCTGGTGGGCCGATGACTTGAAGGTTGCGGGAGTGCACTGGATGCGGACGGCACAGCACCGAGCAATGTGTCAATCGATGGGGGAGGCATACGTACAGCAGTGGACAAATTAGAGCTGATGATATACAATGACCACACCAACATGAAACAATTGTTTTTTTATTTGGCAGAGAGAAATCTCGAGCTTAACAAGTCCATTCTCAATAGCAAATATCAGAAACCAAAGATGTCATGAACAAACTACTTGATGCAATTAAAACTAAATCATTGACATAAGTCTTAATCAAGAAGACTGACAGTAAGGTAACGTCAAAAAAATCTATCAAGTATGCATTCATCGTAAAAATTACAAACGAAATAATAATGTTTGATACTAATTAAAAGGTGTAATATTTTAGTATCAGAATTAGGTGAAAATATAAATGCGAGGCCAATGTATGATACGCCTTTGTGAAAACAAATGGGTATCTTGCATAGCAAGGCAGCTTGTCTGAAACGAAAAATTGACGAGTCTACTAGCAATTCAAGGTACGATTTAAATTCATAATTCACTTCTTTAGTCTCTTATCAATGTAAAAAAAATAATTACTTGAGGATAAAACTGAGATGTTTTAATAGTTAAGTTGTCACCAGTTTTACAAAAAACAAGTATTGTTAATTCTACTTACTACTTCTAAAATTGCATTTCAAAGGAAAATACATTTTTAAAGGAGAATATTTGAAGTTTAGAAACTCTAAATCAATGTCTTTTTACAGTTTATCTAATTTACGCTATATACTAAATGCTGATAAACCAAAATGGAATCCGTTTTGGAAAAGAAAGTAAGTACAGAAACGATAATATTTTACTAATAAAAATGGTCTTAAAGGTGAATCACAAGTTTGAAAATACCAATTTAAAGAGGCTCTAGAGGACAACATAACGATCGAATACAATGTCAAATCATTTCAAAAATATCTGAAAAATCTAATGATGAAAATTCCAAGGTTCCCAAAAATTCTGTCTTCTAAAACTAAATTTCTGGCCACGATTTTTCTTATAGGCCAGAAATTTGTTTAAATAGTTGAGCTTAATAAATGTTACTTTCCAGGATATCTCCGGTGCAAACGTTTTCAGCTACATCTCGTAAGCTAATGAAAGGATGTGTTTGTGGTAACATGAGGCCGTGCAAACAAAAGATAACACCAAAAGGGGTCATTATGCATTATCCAAAAAAGTAAGTTGTCAAAAAAATGTTTTTATATTATAAGGTGGCAAACGAGCGGTCACCTAAAATCGCTGAAATAGCGAAGTGACCGTTGCCCATAGACATACGTAATTGCATATTGCCTACCTTTAATCGACGGAGGAGATGATGCGCAGAAAGAAAATATTTTCCCTTCCCATGCATCCTCTCATCCGGAAAGTCCACTTCCACTTCCCATCCTTTCCTGATAAGAAAAAGGGTGGGAAGGGAAAGAGGACTAAATTAGGCCTCCGGGACGCACGCAAGATGTTAAAGCGGGCTCTACCACTGCTATTGAATTCAACAGTGTTAGACAAAATGCAGCCTCTTCAAAGCGATTCCATAGCGAACTTTAAAAATGTGTAGAACTGACAATAACTTTGGATAAATCTTGTGATTGTCGCGCGTCAGTTCCATACATTTTTGAAGTTCGTTATTGCTTTGAATGCACTTTGTCTAAACCCCTGTTCTACAATTAATTTTGGAAACCTGTAGAACCTAATATGAATAATCATTTTATAAGAAATTGTATCACATTTGTCTAAAAATTATTGTCCCCACAGGATTGTAACACATTTTCTGGTCTGGTTTCTTGGTTTTTATAATTAATTTATTGCAAACGACTTCGCCTAATGTCCTGTTTTAACTTAATACTATTATCCTTTTCCAGAAAAAAGGCATTTACCAACTTCCGACGAAGAAAGGAATTAACTCCCGAAAAACGTGGTCGCAATATAAAGTAAGAAGAAATTGAATATTTCATAGTATTTACTGCTTCAATTTTCTTCTATGTAAAGCTATGTAGTTAAGAATAGAACAATCATAACAGGTTGCAAAACACACGACAAGATGCCTGGACGAAACAAATTCTCATAGCCGCGGTCAATCGATCACAACTTATTTAACCTCAGAATGTTACAACGGGAATGAGGGAATGCTTTTTGGTCTAACAAAGTACAGTATACATTTAACCAAAAAAACTTTGATGGTTTATGAGGAAAGTTAAACTTTAGCCCAAATTTCATCCAGGCATCAAATATACAACTGTAAGGAAAGTACATGAAAATTATAGATGGAAATTAATGGTAAATGACGAGATTTTTGACCTTAAAAATTCTACTGATATAGTTACTTTGCTTAAACAGGATGGTAATGTTGTTACATAGCCCCATGTATGTAGTGGTAACCAACCTGCACTTGGCCAGCGTGGTTGACTATGGCCAATCACCCTTAACTTTGGGTAGGCTTCGAGCCCCTCGGTAGGGACGTATAGTGAGCTGATGATGATGTAGTGTCATACCGATGACCGGCACTAAACAGCTGGACCAATTTAGAAGAATGAAGTATCATTGGTACTCTTCCCCGGAATTTCAGAGTAGTTTTATAAAACTTGTTTTGTCTAAACTATGATATAGCTAACAATAACAATCTTATGCTCTCTTCTTTTGTTTTTTTTTGTATCATATTTCCTATCTACAAGTTTCATGTACTTTCACTTCAGGTGCCACAGCGTTGGGATGCCCTATAGGATCATTCAACTTATTTCATCAGCTGTACGTTATCTTATAATTATTTTGAGAATTATAGTGCCTTTTTCCATTAAGCTACTATCTCTGTGCGATAGCCATTTGTATTAGAATCGAAAGTGTTATGTTGGCTGTTGAAGCCACGACTGTTGTACAAAAAGATCGCGTGGGGTTAACAGGTTAATGGAAAATGTGTTTTAGAGACAGTAGAATTTTTTAAGGCAGGTTTTTATGGTGCATGATTCCGTCGATAGATAAATTATCATGGAAACAGTATCGTATTGTAGTTTTGATTTGAAGTCAAGCTTAACTTAAAGTTGTTCTAGTACATTTTAATAGTTTCTAGATATGCAGATTTCTGTTTGATGTAGTCTTGTTTTGAAAATTGTTTTGCAATATATATAGGGTGTCCCAAAAGGTTACGTACATAGGAAGGGGGATGATAGGGGTGGTCACAAGGGTAACCAGAAAAATAAAATAAAAATTCCCCTCTGGGTATTAAAAAAATTAAAGGCATTTTTTAAAAACTTAAAAATTTTACACCTTCTGGGGCAATTTTAATTTTCTTTAAAATCTTTGTTAGTTGTATTGTTTTTTTTTTATTTCATATTGATAAAAGGTTATTGACGATAACATAATAGCTTTTTTTTAATGTAGCAATATTTGTAGGTCATTGGTTACAAAATTGCCCCAGAAGGAGTAAAATTTTTAGGTCTTTAAAAATTGCCCTTTATTTTTTTCAATACCCAGAGGGGAATCTTATTTTTATTTTTCTGGTGACCCTTGTGACCACCCCTATCATCCCCCTTCCTATGTACGTAACCTTTTGGGACATCCTGTATAACTAGAAATTCAGTCTAGACTTTTCTGTTAATTTGACATTATGTTGTAAAATAACGAATTATAAAGATAATAATATAAATATATAATTTCTCTTTCTAGGCCTTGTATACAAAATAAAGTTGAATTTATAACACATAAGAAATTTCCTGCTTGGTAAAAAGACAAGAATTAGTAAGGTATGGTACGATTGTATTGTTTTATTTGAAAATGTTCACTTTAAGGCATCTTTAGTATCGTTTTTTTCGCATTTTCAGTGTTCTCTTATTCCTGTGTTGAAGATGTAATGTTGACCAGTTTAACTCGAATGATAATAAATATACACCTACAATTTCATTGTTTTTATTTTCCTCTCCTCTAAATTCTTTTAAATGTTAAAATGAAATGAGATGACGAAAAACAAATCATCACCAACCTGCCCTTATCCCTATCGAGGGTCGGCACAGTATGTACTACTCCTCCATACATCTCTATCAGTCATATCCGAGTCTACCCCATTCTTACGCATAACCTCTTTCACACAGTCATTCTATACTTTTGACGAAAAACAAATGAAGGTACGAATCAAAGCGTTCTACTATTTTTAACAATGAATTTAAACTGCTGGTAAATCTTTTTTTTATAAGAGAAGGGTGATCGACGACACTCATGGATATCTGCAACACCAGAGGAACTGTAGATGCGTTGCCGGCCTTTAAGGAAATGGTATGCTCGCTTCTTGAAGAACCCTAAGTCTTATAGGTTTGGAAAACAATCTATAAACAGGCTTATTATTATCTCTTTCTTTATCGAAGAAAAAGAAAGGGATAATATACTATGTACATATATTTCGGTAATGCAAATTCACAATCATATGTTATAATGATGGTGTGATTGTGATGGTGATATGATCATCAATGATGATGTAATGATGATAAAGATGATGATAATTATAGATTACGTCACGTTAAAACCGTAAAACCGTCCTGAGGTCTATAGTAAGTATAATATAATATTGACTATTTGATAATTTCGAGTTTACGCAACTATGGAATAATAGTGAATTCTCTAATTATATAAAGTATTCTGATAAAACGAATAACCACAAGCCTGTAGTAAAACATATGAGCAGTCTGTCCTTTAAGCAATTTACAGACTGAGAAAAAGATAAAAGGCGAAATATATTGGTAGCTAACAGATTGCGACAAGGGTTTCTTCTACGACACGATAGAAAGTCTAATAAAAATGATTCATATGTAAGAAAAATCTGAAGATTTATTAAAAATACATAGGTTTTTTTTATATGTTTTACTTAAGGCAAAATTTCACTTGTATTCAAACATACTTTACCCTTGTATCTTCAGAAAATCTGACAGAAGGCAATTTGTTTTTATGTAACTGTTCTAATAATAGAAACCCGTATTAAATTGTTCAAACTTTCGTGAGACATTATAATAAACTTATATTCGTCAGGTGCCGCCACCGGACGAATATACCTGAGTGTTTAGACGTTTTTATAAAAGTTTAGAAATCCATAGTTAGAGAAAATGCAAGAACTGCTACTGTTGATAGACTGTCCACCGCAATGTCCCAATCCGGTAATAACAACGAAGTAACGGCCCGAGCTACCTTTTTTTTGTTTCAGAGGGGAATGCTTCAGGCATACTCCGTGCCTCGGGGAAGCCATGGTAGTTATGTGGGATTCTCTCTCCGAATGGGAGCATACCCACTAAACCCCTCTGTTCCCTCATAGCCATAATGTGGGACGCCACGGGATCGTGTTAACTTACCACCGCGACGCCTCACTGTGCCCGAGATACCTGAGTCCTCGAGCTTAGTTACTCTTATACGAGGTTTTAGGCTTAGTGCCATCTGCGCTCGACCATCTCAAGCCCGGTGAAACTGTAAATGCCTCCTTAAGACAAGTGGCAATTCAGACAAAAAAAACCGCAATGTTAGATAAGTCTGTCGCACGATTGCAAGAGGGATGTCCAAATCAATTCTAACCCTTATTAATATTGGTCTTTATTAAATAAATCGGTCCGATTCTTTTCTGCTTCGACGTTACAATGTGACCCTCGTCAGTATCAGTGAGACGGCGATATAGAGCAACTTCTTATCTTTTTGTTTCAAGATTAAAGCGACAAATTGTCTTGTGAATCGAATATTTGTTAGAGTATTTTGTACCATAAAAATATATTTGTTACAAGCTGTCGACCGCGACTCCGTCCGCGATGATATATAAAAACTTTATATATAGATAAGTTAAATAAAAAGCAGCCCTTCAAAGCATTAATTCGACAAAAAATGAATAAATAATATCCTATGTCCGTCTACTGGCTCTAAGCTACCTCCTCACCAATTTTCAGCCATATCGGTAAAGCCGTTCTTGAGTTATAAATAGTGTAACTAACACGACTTTCTTTTATATATAGATTACCAATAAATTCTCGCATTTGGTTATTAAAAAAATAAAGTTTATGGTGCATTGGTATCAAGTGATTGAATTTTAGTAAGTATTACAATCAGGAATTTAAAAAAATGTATTGTTTAGAGAGCTATCGCTTATGATAATTTTCGGATCGAGTTCAAGACCTCGTAATAAAATCTTGCTAATATTATAAATGCGAATATTTAGATTGATGGATGGTTTGTTTGAAGGTATCTGCGGAACCGCTAAACAGATCTTGATAAAATTTGGCACTGATGTAGAACATAGTCTGGAAGATATCTTTGGGTCACCTTTATCACCGACTCTGGCGACCGCGGCGCCCTCTTAGGCCCTGCGCCCTGGGCGGCCGTACTATTTCGTCCTAACCTAACACTGTTACTGTTTAGGATTCACAACTGCTTCGACAATATTGTGACCAACATTTTTTTAATATTTGAGATTTTTTTTGTAAATTTACTCATATTTATTGTATCATTCCAATGAAGCTCGATGCTTCTGCTAGAGCATAGTTTACGACAATAGTCGAATAGCGGGTGTCGAAACCCCGACCTCGCGATCGGATATCCGTACCCTTTAACCATTAGGTTATTGACGCTTCAATCCACATCACTTTTCTCTTTTCTATTTTTCTATTCATAATCAGCTCACTATACGTCCCCACCGAGGGGCACGGAGCCTAACCTAAGTTAGGGATGATTAGGTCATAATCAACCACGCTGGCCCAGTGCAGGTTGACTTCACACACATCATGGAGTTTCTTCTCAGATATGTGCAGCATCACGATGTGTTCCTTCACCGTAAGAACGTCGGTTAAATTTACATATGTAAATCGGAAATCGAAAAACACATTGGTACATGACGGGAGTCCAACCCAGGACCTGCAGATTACAAGTCAAGTGCTTAAGCCTTTAGCCACCGACGCTCTTTCTATTAGTTATCAAAACGTTGTTAAAATTTTAACCATCGCAGTGATAGTTCAATCGGGGACGAGCGATTTCGCGCTTTTGTCTCTAAATTTACTTTGTTTACTAGTTTTCCTTTGTGTGTTCATTTCGTTGACATTCTCCATTGTTCGTCCAACAAAAGGTGCCGAGTCGATTCTCGTGTTTCAACTACGGTTCTATTTAATTTCAGTTTAACAAACAAAATATATTTTAGTGTACAAGTATCAGTATATTTCGTGGTGAACTTTAAAAGTTCAAAGCTAAATATTTTTTAAATAACTTGTTTTGTACGTAGTGGGTGTCCTACACACTTGTAGCAAAACTTATTGACATCTCTAAATCTGTTTTAGAAAACACAAAACAAAATACTATAACAGATGTTTGAACAGTAAGAATTTAACCCAAGGTATGTGTTAATTATAAAAGACTAACTGTCACCCGCGACTCCGTCCGAGTGGAATGTATTTAAAAAAAAACTTAATTAGTCAACTTCAACTTAGGGTAGGCTCCGAGCCCCTCAGTGGATACTTATAGTGAGCTGATGATGAGTTTTAGCATTTTAGGTGTGATAACATCAGTAAAATCGGGTACAGGTTTCTTATTACTTTTCCTAATAAACTTACATTTGTCTTAAAAAATGGTCCCAAACTTTTGTCCGAAAGTGTATTTGATGTCATCATCATCCTTCCCTTTTCAATACGGAGGGTCAGCACATTGTGAACTCCTCCATACATCTCTATCAGCTGTCATATGTGAAATCACCCCCTTTCTTACGCATATCCTCTTTCACACAATCCTACCTTTGTCCATTCACATTCAATCTTAACTTTCTTGTTTATGTAAACATCTTTCTCCATACAACCTTTTGCTTTTGAATTTCCGAACGTGTAATTCTGTGGCTTTGAAATTACCAAAACAATGATTCGTTGTTCTTTCCTGAAAAGTAATTTAAGTTTGCTCGACAAAACATTTGGCTGTTTATTAACAGCAAATAAGTAAACTCAACCAATGAACAACTTTAAATTGCTTATTCAAAAACAAACCGTATCAATTTTCTTATTTATATTTCCCACAATTATATCAAAAGTTAAAACAAGTTAAGAAAATTATGAAATTATAAACTTTATGTCGAATAAAAACAGACAAAATCATCAAGTGTTTTTAATTAAAAAATATATAATCACTTGTTTTGTTACTAAAGATAAAATCTTACTAAAATTATAAATGCGATTGTTTGGATGTTTGTTCTTGTCTCTCCAGAACGGCTGAACGGATCCTTATGAAATTTGGCACAGATGTAGAACATAAACTAGAAGAAATCATAGGCTACTTCTTATATAAAATTCTCGTCTCACAATTATCGTTCCCATACTCCTCCGAAACGGCTTGACCGATTCTCATGAAATTTTGTGAGCATATTGAGTAGGTCTGAGAATCGGCTAACATCTATTTTTAATCCCGCGCGGACGGAGTCGCAGGCGACAGCTAGTATTTATAGACATTATTAGTTAGAATCATTTGACGCGAATGACGTGCTTTCGTTACCAAGTCTAGTGTCAAAGAAACGTCGACATTTATTAAGGCCAATGTTGTGCCAGTACACCGGCACAGTGTCGAATTTCCTTCTTAACATTATGAAAATGTTTCTTTATTCCGCAAGGACAAAGCTGTGGGCGACAGCTAGTTTAAATATAGGGTAAATAACAAACTAAATGTATTAAAATAAAACACACAGTACATTCGCTTAGTGCATAATAATTAAAAGTAACTGTGATATTGCAGTAGTACTAAAAAGCATAAACTCCTGCCTTACGATAGCCGACGGTATCATAAACGTCAGTATGTCAAAAACATTTCTCAGTAAGGCAGGAAATATTACTGCCGCGCGTCGCCAAAGGGGTTTATTACGAAGACGCGGCCGCCGACAAAACTATCTTTGTGAAATTGTCTCTCATCTATATGCAATTTTATATTTGCGAACCTCTTTGAGTGATATTACATTTCGTTTTAGTGCAACGTACTCACGTCTTTAACCACTAAGGGGGCCATTTACTGTATACTTAGTAACGCAAAACAACTGGTTTAGTTATCAAATTTGACTTTCAAAAAGCTTTCATCCATATTTGAAATGCTTGTTATCTTGATGAAACAGATTTGACAAAAAATTAGATCGTAAAAAAATAATTGGCATATATCTCATACTAGTTGTCGGCCGCGACTCCGTCCGTGCGTAATTAAAAAAACATAATTATTAACCTATGTGTTCAGGTTGATGTTCTACATCATTCAATCGTTAATATGGAAAAAGAAAAGAGCTTTTTAGGGTTTTCCCAGCAATTATTTAAATTTTTCTCACCTTTTAAACCTTCCCTAGTCCTCCTCGAACATTTCAAGATAAGATAAATCCATTCATCCGTTCTCGAGTTTTAGCGAGACTAACAAACGGCAATTGATATTATATATATGCAAAACTAGCTGTCGCCCGCGACTCCGTCCGCGGGATAAAAAATAGATGTTGGCCGATATAGGATTCTCGAGTCACAATTTTCGTTCCCATACCCCTCCGAAACGCCTTGACCGATTCTCATGAAATTTTGTGAGCATATTGAGTAGGTCTGAGAATCGAACAACATCTATTTTTAATCCCGCGCAGACGGACTCGCGGGCGACAGCTAGTTTTATATATAGATATAAAATTCTCGTGTCACAATATTAGTTACCAAACTCCTCTGAAACGCCTTTACCGATTTTTATGAAATTGTAATACATATCGGTCTGATATTTAACTACAATGTAATTTTCAATCCAGCGCGAGTGGAGTCGCAGGCCACAGCTAGTATCTCTATACATATGCAAGTTCTATTTATCTTTTTGTGATATTTTAACAATGCTTACTTATATATTTCTATTATTAATTTCCGTGCCTTAGTAAATTAATTCTCATCTAAAATCCTCAATTAAAAGCGGTAAGTGATCAAAATGGTCATTAATTATTTGGCCATTCATTTGCTAGCGAATATTCCAATGAATTATGTTTAAGCGATACGTTTTCTGCAACGAATGATTGTATAATTAGAATTACTTGATTTCGTACTCTACATAAATGAATATAAATGTAACATCGTCAGCTCACTATTTTTTTTTTATAAGAGAAGGGGGCAAACGAGCGGCGGGAACACCGAGGTGATCAACGACACCCATGGACATCTGCAACACCAGAGGAACTGTAGATGCGTTGCGTTGTTATACGTCACCAATAAGGGGCTCGGAACCTACCCAAGATCACGAGTGACTATTGGTTGACTTTATACATATCATTGAATTACTTCTCAGATATGTGCAGGTTGCATCACGATGTTTTCTTTCACCGTAAGAACGTCGGATAAATGTACATATGTAAATCGGAAATAGAAAAACACAACAATAGTAGGATTCGAAACCTGGACCTGCAAGATTGCAAGTCAAGTGCCTGACCACTGAGCCACCGACGCTCTCTATAATATATAGTACGATATGTATAGAGTAGTACATACTATGCCCTCCATAGGGATAAGGGCAGGTTGTTGACTACTTTTCAATCTAAACACGAATTATAAACAAAGAAAAAACTGCTTATATGGCGCTCAATAAGGTAGTCTTTCTAATATTACAAATGCGAATGTTTAGATGGATGGATGTTTGTTATGAGGCATCTCCAGAAAGGAAGAACACATAGGTTTCTTATTTTTTCCAATTCAGAATATACGGAGTCCCGGGCGATAGCTAGTTTGATATAGCCAGAAATAGGAAACATTTCCTATTTTAGCTACCTAGTTTTGTAGAAAACAGATAAAATTTAAATTACGTTTCACATATCAAGTGATTATAATTAACTTAATTCATGACGTAAATTTCTATTCCTGGTCGTTGCCGGTCTCAAAGGGAAAGCAACAGCTCTACTTAGTTAAAATGGCCGTGTAAAGTCGAGCACGAGGTGTCGTTGAAAGCACCTTTGTGAATAATGTTCCGTTACATTTACGAGGTCTTTGTTATGTCGACTACGAATTTAAATTTAAAAAGGGTAGATAGGTAAAGAGTCTATTATATACAAATTCAAGAACACAAGACACTTCTTAGGGAACATACCCATACGACGTGACCAATTTTTTTTTAGTTTTTTCTAAGTTTTTTTAAGACTGCATGCATACTTATATTACTAGTGAATTATGTATTATGAAAAAGAACAACTAATGACTACGTGACAAAAACCTAAGCCATCCCCCCTCGGCTCCTGTAACTGACCGTAGTTTTTAAAGACCGCCCCCCCCACCCCAAACGGATCACGTAGTATGGGTACGTTCCCTTATTAAAAATGTTCAATTAAAAACATAATAAATTGGGCTTTATTTTTTAGATATTTTACTTTTAGACATTATTAGTTAGAATCCTTTGGTGCGAATGGCGCGCTTTCATTACAAAGTCAAGTGTTAGAATTATTAGTGAGGGGACATAAACGTCGACATTTTAGTAAGGCTAGGGTTGCGCCTATACCAGCACAGTGTCGGGTTTCCTAGCACTAGGAAGATAATAATTTGAATCGTATCTCTTAAAAAAATAATCATTTTAAGCGGATGTTACATAGAAAAATCATACTCAAATACTGAGACAGAAATATTATCCTTCTGTCAGACTATAATTAAGATCCTGCTAGTCATCACCATCAGCTCACTATACTTCCGCACTAAGGGGCTTGGAGACTATCCTAAGATAGGGGTGACTAGGCCATGGTCAGCCACGCTGGCCAAGTACGTGTTAGCCTCACCTATCAAATTCCTGCGGCTGATAAAAAATGTAAGCTTATTACTATCCTGTTTATTAGGTTGGAAAAATGAACCAACAGAATATATTAAATTCAAACTCTGTAACTTTAAAAGCGAACTGATTCGGACTCTTGTCTCTGAAATTCACTTTGCAAATTTCCATTTCTATGTTTATTGTATTGACAAGCTACATTGTGTTGTACAAAAGGTAGGAAGTCGGCTCTGTTTGAAGTTTTATTAAATTTGAATTTCGTCAACGCCGCATTCGCCCGCTAGTTCGCTGAGGTTCATTTCCAGTTTGTAATCAATTTTGTGTGAAGTTTCTTGATTAAAAGCGATGGATGTTTCTAGGAAATGACAACTTTAGAAATTTCACATTTCAAACTTAGTCAAATAGTTATATTAAGTCTCTATCTTCCTGCCTTTTTGTCTAAGTGGGTATATATAATATGTACACTCTAAGTATAAGAGAGCATGTATTTCTATCAACCGACACAACTGGATTCAACCTTCTTACTTTCTCTTATTTTACAGCCACATTAGCTTTGCCCGCGTCTTCGTCTGCGCAGAATTAAGTAAATAGGGTCAAAATTATTTCATGTGTTACTCGAGACTATATTCTAAATCTGTGCCAAATTTCAATGTGATGAACCATTGCAGAATTATCAAGTAAATGTAGCCCTTCCAGACTGTTCTACATCTATACCACATTTCATCAAGATCCATGTAGCCCTTCTAGACCTATAAATAACCATCCATACATAAAAACATACACATCTTACTAATATTATAAATGCGAACGTTTGAATGGATGTTTGTAAGAACGTATCTCCAGAACGGTTGAACCGATCTCGATGAAATTTGGCATAGATATAGAACATAGTCTAGAAGAAAACATAGGCTTATGTTTTAATTCCACGCAAACGGAGTTAATAATAGTAAGATTAAGTAACATTCAATCTCATTACTTTAGTGTTTATGTGCAAAAATTTCTCCACACCAAACTAAACTTTTGCACCACAATTTCTCAGTACGAACATAATAAATAACGTTCGTATATCAAAAGCCATTATTGAAATGAGCTTCGACTCTAATTAGCAGTATTTGGGAATCTATTGATGACGTATTGACAAAATTTCACTGCACGAATGAACGGCATCCGAGTCAATTTTAATACTAATGAGTTATGTGGAAATTTATTCTGTTATTTTAGTAGGAAGTAAAATATCTACATACTAGCTGTATTAATAAGTAGCCTATGTGGTCTAGAACGTTCTACTTGTGTGCCAACTATCATCAGAATCCATTAAGCCGTTCTGGAGATACCTTTTAATAAACATCCATCCATCTAAACTTTAGAATTGATAATACTAGTAAAACACAATTACAGATGCGTTGTTAACTTTTAATCAATTGAAGAACGCACAGAAAGAAGATATTTCTCTTACGTATTCTTCTGTCTTCTCTGTCAAATCTACATCCTTATAAGGAAAGGGTAAGGGTAAGTGGACTAAAGTTACACCGCCTGCACACTGACAAGGCTGTACGCAGAATTGTTTCCACTTCACCACTTCACGCCTTCTGTTTAGTCGTGGTATTGCACCAACCGGACATTTCGTACAACAGATAATCTTGCTGGCGCCTAACACTATTTATTTCTGTTTGTAAATTACTTTATTCATCTAAAAATATATCGTTAAACATCTCCTATAATTCAGTCAATTCAATTTATCCGAACGGTTTACTTACGTCGAACGCGAAGTTAAGCTCGTTAACACTTATTAACTTAGATTGCGATGCTTCAATCCAACTTTAAGTTATATTTCTACGAAAATATACTTTGGTGCATTGTAATAGAGTTGATTATCGCTTGTGTATGTACAGTTAAGCTACAATATAAAATAGAAATTGTACTTGGATTTTGTTGTTTTTAAATTTGATAAAATATTTTGCAATAATTTATCGATTTATATAAATGATACCCAATTCCTTTAAATGTTAGTTTTGATATATCGCAATATAAAAAAAATGCAAATAATTATTCGTTTTTTCTTGCATCACGATACTGAATTGAAGAAAATTAAGGTACGTGTTCATAAAAACCGCATCGGACGCACGCACGCACAGATTAAACGGAATTTGTCGTAGTTGCGGGTCGTGTGTGCTGTGTCCGGCGTGTGCCAATGGACGCGTACCTTTATTGTCCAGTAAGCAGTTTGAATTCAAGTATTATAAAAACAAAAAAGAAAAGAGAAAAACAAGAAGAGTTCAAAACAACACTTTGAGATTTAATAAAACGTTAAACAATAGAATATCGAGACTCGACGTCCGCTCCGTTCACGATATGAATTGTCAATGAGTTGAATAAAAAAAAAAGACTGAAATGTAAATTGTATAAAAGATAAAAAATAATTTGTTCTCTAATTAGGATCATACTTAAAAGGCACTTTTTCAGAAAGAAGTGTTGTAAATATCGGAGATGGAATTGTTTTTCGTTTTAAAATTGATGAGATAAAAACGAACAATACGTAACTTGACCTCATGTAACAACGAATGGATAATATGTACGTCGAATTACAAAAATACACTACGCCTTTAGTTCAGTCATTATTCCAGAGGGCCTAGCATGAATATTCGTGAGAACGTTCTCGAAACGTCATCAACAAACTTTGTATTAAGTTTGTGCAGCGCCCCAGGCATAAAGTACACCAACAAATGACATTTTATCGATGACGTTACAAAAGCCCGTATCGTAAATATTCATGCTAAGCTCTTTATACTTACAATGATATCTTCAAATAAACAATAGCATGTTTCATTGTTTTACTTGTTGAACTCCGTAAGTGTAGGTTTCTGAAGTCAACAACCCCGTTTAAAACACATTGTCATCTCTTTTTTGTCAAAGATAATGATCATCATCATCATCAGCTCACTATACGTCCCCACCGAGGGGCTCGAAGCCTACCATAAGTTAAGGGTGATTAGGCCATAGTCAACCACCAAGTGCGGGTTGGTTGACTTCACATATATCTTTGAATTACTTCTCAGATATGCGCAGTTTGCATCACGATGTTTTCCTTCACCGTAAGAACGTCGGATAAATGTACATATATCGGAAATCGAATAACACATTGGTACATGGCGGGATTCGAACCCAGGACCTGCAAATTGCAAGTCAAGTGCTTGACCACTGAGCCAACGACGCTCCCAATAAGATAACGATAGGGATGACGATATGTTTTAGACATAAATGTTGGTTGGTTGGATTTAATTAGAATGGTTTAAAGATGTCAGTGGTCTGCTTTAAAAAATAGCATTATGAATTCCAGTAGAACTTTAAGAAAATTTACAAGAGATCTAGACTTACATTGTGCGTAACGTGACGTTTAAACGGGACTTGAAACTAAGTGGAGTATACTTCTCTTTGAAAGCACTTTGTTTCTTGTGCAAAATAAAATACTTCTTAAGAATTTTTACTCAAAAACATACGACAGACGAAACAAATTTCGGACATGTAACCAACAAGACAAGACAGAGATTTCTACGTTAGCACGGACTTACATTTCTCACTTCTTCCGCATTCATACATCTATCCATACATTTTCAGATAATAATAATCTTAATAATTCAACATTAAAAATGGTCTTGACAGAGACGGACGAACAACAAAGTGATCCTATTAAGGTTCCGTTTTTTTCCTATAAGGTACGGAACCCTAAAAATGGGTTTCTGATACCAAAATCTATATATAAAACATAAGATCATCCCTGTCATTATCTTTGACAAAATAGATATAACAGTATGTTTTAATTGGGAATTTTGGTCTCAGAAATCCACGGTAAGTGTAGTTGGTAAACAATATTAACTTTAACATAAGTCTTGTACTTTAATAATGGAATACAATAGTAAAGGTTATTAGAATTTCCACTGTTAATTGTTTCAAAGTAATTTAAAGTTGACTATTAGTATCATGGAATGAGGATAAGTTTTAACCACCTTCGAGTACTTTCAAGTTTAACTTAAATTACTTTAAAAGTGGATTTATACTAACTTATTTAATTTTATTAAAAATGTTAAAAAAAAGACTTGATTACTAGCCTATATGTTCTTCCAGACTATGTTCTACAACTATGCTGAATTTCAGCGAGATTCATACAGCCGTTCTGGAGATACCTTCAGACAGACATCCATTTAAACATTCGCATTTATAATATTAGTAAGATTGATCTATGACTATAGAAAAACGGACTAGACAAAACCGCTTTTGTAAAATCAAATCAAATATGCATAGCACACCGATAAATAAAATTTAAACGTCTTTACACAAGTCATCATCATCAGCTCACAATACGTCCCCACCAAGGTGCTCGGAGCCTACCCTATGTAGTGACTAGGCCATACAATTTTTTTTATATCATAAGGTGGCAAACGAGCGAGCCAATTGAAATCGCTGAAATAGCGAAGTGACCGTTGCCCATAGACAAACGCAATCGCATATGCGTTACCTACCTTTAATTGACGGAGGAGAGGATGTACAGAAAGTAAATATTTTTCCTTTCCATGTATCCTCTCATCCGGAAAGTCCACTTCCACTTCCCATCCTTTCCTTATAAGAAAAAGGGTGGGAAGGAAAAGAGGACTAAATTAGGACTTCGGCAAGCACACTCATCAGACGAAACGCAGAATTGCTTCCAATTCACGCCTGTCTTCTGTGTTGTTGTAGTATTTCACCGGGCGAGCCGAGCCAATTCGTGCGAAGATGTTAAACCGGGCTCTACCACTGTTAACCACGTAAAACACGCAGACCATACCAGTTACCAGGTTTAAAATTTATTGTTCGTTTTTATTTAACGAAGGCGAATTTATTTGACAGGTCCTCATAAAAAACCTTAACGATAGTTAACAAGTTAATAATTTTTATAAACATTTAAACGCGCGAATTCGTATAAATCATCAATAACATTCCCTTCTTGATCTTGTCGACACCCTTGTCACATATTGTAAGGTAGTTTCGTACAAGATATTACGACTTTTATCTTCTCGTTTCCGATTACAGCGTCCATAGATTCGGGATAAGGCTATCTAAATGTGATTCGATGTGAATTTTTTATTATCGAGTTAGGCAATATTTTTCGCAATAAATTCGTTTATAACACTTATTAAGATATCATAATTTTATTAAAGCCAAAATAAGTCTCTGGTGTTTAGCACTTGACTAGTAATTAATGGTATGATCTGTCCTCGGCGGTATTTCCAAAAGATTTAGAGTGCTTAAAGAAGGGAGCGTATCACCATATCAAAGTCCGGCAACACACCTGCGGTTCCTCTAGTATTGCTGATGACCATGGGCGTTGATGAACACTTCGGTGTTCCCGATGCTCGTTTTCCCCCTTCTCTTAATAAAAAAAATCTTAAAGGGTTCCAAGTCCGTCATGTAACAATGTGTTTTTTGATTTACATATGTACATTTATCCGGCGTTCTTACGGTGAAAGGAAACATTGTGATGCCTGCACATATTTGCGAAGTAGTTCAAAGATATGAGTCAAGCCAACGTGGGCCAGTGTGGTGTCTATTATCTAGTCATCACTAGCTTGGGGAGGGTCCGAGACTCTCAGTGGATCGAGTAAGCTGACGATGACTTTTAAAATGAACGTTCTCTGAATTAATTTAAAACTAGTTATTAAAAAAAGTAGTAATTAAAAAAAACTTAAAAAGTAGCCTATGTGTTCTTTTAGACTATGTTCTACATCTATGCCAAATTACATTAAAATCCGTTGAGCCGTTCCGGAGATACCCTCAAACTAACATCCATCTAAACATTCGCATTTATAATATTAGTAAGATGATAGAAGATAAACTGGTATTATTTTAGTATAATTTAAACAAAAAAAAATTTTATGTTACACAGTTAAAGACGTAAAAGAGCAGAAAGTGGCTTACATATTTTGTCGGGTCCGATCCTCATGAGTCCGTCTTTTTCGTCAAAAAATATGACTGAATTATACTCCTGACGAATGAACGTCCCATATTTACGACATCCATATTCCTCTTTCGGACCATTTAAACGACTTTATAGAGAAGATAATAAAGTTGATTAATGTTAAACATCGCGAACATAAAACATTCGCAAAACAAGCGAAGGTACATTTTGTAAAAATGTCAAGTGAATTTATTTGGCGCATATTTCCATGCAAATTCACGTTATCGCACGGTGACTTCGTTGGTCGACTTGAAAGATTGATGACGTAATGTTTGGGAGTTTGTACATATTAAAGTTGGTTTTCACTGGAGTAACACATAAATAAAACCTATGCTTAGATAAAGTGCAATCGCTTTGAAGCGATTCCATGGCGAACTTCAAAATTGTACAGAACCGTCACCCACGATAATTACGTGACTTATCCAAAATTATTGTCTGTTCTATACATTTTTGCAGTTCGTTATAAAATTGCTTCGTAGGGAAAGCACTATGTCTAACCCCCATATTATCTTTAGGCTAATTAAAAACGACTTCTTTCAAGTATCGTCAGTGCCGGACCCTTGTCTAACTTAACCTTTACGTAGCCGTTTTTCATTTGTTTGAAATCTCTCTCGAAAGTTTAAACAATTGAATATGTTTTATTCTCTATGTAAAAAATGTGATACCAATATTTGTATGCATATTTTAGTAGCGCAAAACCAAGGTCATAAGTAGAACTGAAGACGTGGGAATTTTGTAAATTGGAACATGAGTGGAACCGTTGTAATGCAAACATCGCAACAGATAATGAAAAACTAGACAAGACACAAAGCGGAATAGTAAAAAAGTGTGTTGGAAAAACGGTGAACTCGTACCAAAATTGTTAAAATGTAAATTGAATAATTTCTGAACTTTTTGATAGCAAAAGCACATTTTCAAATATAAATAGGTACTACAAAATAACACAATTTTTTATATCTATACTAATATGATAATGCGGAAGAGTTTGTTTGTTTGAACGCGCTAATCTCAGGAACTACTGGTCCGATTTGAAAAATTCTTTTGTTGGATATCCCATTTATAGAGGAAGGCTTTAGGCTATATAGCATAACGACGACCGATAGTGTTTTTTTAATTCCGCGCGGAAGGAGTCGCGGGCGACAGCTAGTTTTTAAATAAAATACATCTAGAAATTTAGCCATTAAACGATTACAGTACAATAGCCATTAACCCAAGTATAATCAGCAATAAAGTCCTGAGTCTAGACATTACCTAGATGTATTTTCAATCTAGGAAGCAGTAAATGCCTTGATTGCAATCAGATTACAGCAAATACAGTCTGCAGCGCAAATCCAACGAGAACCCTAATGACGTTAAGTTAGTTTCATCCTTTACTTTATAAAGGAAAAATCTTTAAAAAAATAGCCAAAGGAAATTGCACAAAGCTACTACTAAAAAACTGTCCTATTTTACTTCTTAAGTTGATAATTATATGCGTAATTTATATGCGTTTTGAATATAAACTTCAAGAGGACTTAAGCGTAAATAAGGCCGGTAACACATCTGCAGTTTCTTTGGTGTTGCAGATGTCACTTCTCTTATAAAAAAAATATCAAAATGCAATTCAATGAAATGTTAAAAAGGTGTAAAGTGACAACAAACAATTGCTATTTCATCCAATAACCACGTAATAATTATTTGTGACGTAAAGAAAGCGAACAAAGAAGAAAATAACCATCATCAACCTGCCCTTATTCCTATCGAGGGACGGCACAGTATCCTACTCCATACATCTGTATCAGCCGTCATATCCGAATCTACCCCCTTCCTACGCATATCCTCTTTCAGTCATTCCATACATTTTTTGGTCTTCCTCTACCTTTGTAGCCAAGGTAGAGGAAGACCAAAACTCTCAAAAATAACTGTAACAATTTTACTTAGTAACCTATTGGTTTCAGAGGCCACTATCTGTATAAATATATCGTCATTAAAACAAAATGTTTTAAACGGGGATTTTAGTCTCAGAAATCCACGGTAACTACATTTACACATTTTACTGGATGACAACTGTTGTCTATGGATTTTTTACGAAATATTTCAACATTAAAATCGATGATGAAGTCTGATTGATGATTGACTTTTTTTTTTGCTCGGAAATAGATTTAATTTAATTTACTAATATTTCTTGTACTATTCAAACTAAGCTCTATGCTAGTACGAATATGGTTCACGAATACTCGAATGGCGGTTGACATGTCTATTCTTAATAAGTCTATGATAACAGCCTTATAAAGCTAAAATAGTTCTGACTGTTTATTAAGTCTATTTTAATTTTGATAATACCATAAAAACTGTTAAAACAAAAATGTTTTCTTTCAGTCTAATGTTCAATACACACGATTTCATTCGATGATGTCCCGTGGGATATTTCTGGATCAAGTTTATCGAATACATTGGAGTACGTGATATTTTCTATCAACATTAAATCAAGAAACATTACTAGAT
Organism: Papilio xuthus; assembly: GCF_000836235.2. Taxonomy (NCBI): domain Eukaryota; kingdom Metazoa; phylum Arthropoda; class Insecta; order Lepidoptera; family Papilionidae; genus Papilio; species Papilio xuthus. Next base: position 2,012,875 of record NW_013532866.1, on the reverse strand, counting down.
TGAATATGAAATAAGACAATTTATTTTGGAATTAGTTGTCGCAGGCGACTCTGTTTGGAATTAAAAAAATAACTAAATTAGTAACCTATTCATTCTTCCAGACTCTATGCCAAATTCTCTTCTACTTCTATGTCAAATTTCAGCATGATCCGTTGAGCCGTTCCGCAGATAGCTTGTAACAAACATCCATCCATCCCTCCATACATACATCCAGAAATTCGCATTTGTCATAGTAAGATTAGACTTAAAAATAATTGTAATATTGAAATAACAGTTGTTTTTACGTGTATATGAATACACATACGGTACATACACCAAAAAACATTTTTTAACAATTTGTCTGTCTATTTGTTCGGGCCAATCTCTGAAATGGCTGGACCGAATTTGACGGGACTTTTGTTGGCAGGTAGCTATAATAATATAATAAGGAGTAACTTAAGCTACGTTTATTATATAATTTTATTTTTATATAATAAGACAAACATCTTATATCTTTAAATGAGCAATTCTTGTATGTGTATAAATATATAATTGGAATCACGGAATCGGCTCCAACGATTTTCATAAAATTTAGTATATAGGTTTCGGGGGCGATAAATCGATCTAACTAGGAATTATTTTTAGAAAATGTAATTTTATTCGTGTTTTATCGATAATCAACTTAAACATAAACTTAACTTTTTCTATCGGTAAGATCGAAAAATATTATTCATATTTCATCATTTTATTAGTAATTCCTACTTTAATATAATTTCCAAAAAAACAGAATTTAAAAAAAAAACCGATAATCCAGATTTTAATTATTTCACGCGGACGAAGTGGCGGACGCAGCTAGTATTGGCTAAAACTAGTTGATCATTTCTATGTATGTGCGAAAGGAATACAAAATTAAAATTATAATTACGTTGTAATAATAACAGAATTAATATTAATTATATAAACTCATCATTTAAACGCTTTCCAAATATAAAGTGCTACGTCAGCATTCATAGTGACTAGTGGCAACTTTGGCCACATACGAACACTGCTTAGTGTCGATAAGTTAAAGTGCTTACTTTAACTTATCGACCTACATTCAAATTTGTGGGTACTCAAGTTAATTGCAGAGTGTTTAATTATCTTATACTATTTAAACAAAGCAGTTGAAAATTTTAGAGATTTTTATAGACTTCGGTTTAGGCAACGGTCACATTTTTCAAGGTCATTTTGACGTTTCGTAATATCATTCAATCTGACTATTTAATATTATATAACAATATTAATTATTCTATGTTAATCAGGCATAATGTAGCTTTCTGTTTGTAAAAGAATTTTTGAAATCGATCCAGTTGAGTTTTTACGTTACAAACATACAAAAACATTTCCTATTTAGATGGGTACCCTGGGGTCTAAGGAAGACGTGGCGGCTGTGTATGGCGGGAATGAAGTTAATGCCACGTTTCATAAGTTATAGAAGACTAACTGTCGCCCCCGATTCTGCCTGCTCCGAATTAAAAAAAATAATTATTAGTAGCCTACCTATTCTTTCAGATTTTCTTCTATATGTATGCCAAATTTCATCGCGATATTTTCATTGTCTTTTTTTTTCCAGAGAGGAATGCTTTATGCATACTCCGCACCCCGGAGGGGACGCGGTAGTTATGTGGGATTCTCCTCTATAGCGGAGGCATACCCACTAAACCTCTCTGTTCCTCTAACGCATCGGGAGATGGCCACGGGCACGCTTTCGCTCTCGTCTTGTCTACCATTGTCTACCAGAAAAAAAGTTGGCGAAGTTCTGGTGCAGATGAATTATTTTTAGAGGTTATTATAAATCAGATAATACCCAGATGAAGAGTTATAAGCGGCGAGCGAACAAACAAACAAGTCGCATTTGTTACAAACTCTAAAACTTTGAGTATAGAGAAATGGACTGAGCACTGCCACTTCTCGTGGGGTGAGTTAAATATGATTATCACATTTCTGCATATATACTGATATTTATGTAAAATTAAAACGTATTTAATTTAAAAGCATATTAATTCAAAAATTTACCCAAAGAAAGGAACATAAAGCAAGCAAGTTTAGAATTATTGTTCGTTTTTTCCAAGAGGGGATTGCTCGCCTGACGGGTCCTGTCTCTTAAAAGTGAAAGTTGTAAAGTATGGTCGGTCGAGGCACTGTAAACTTTTCCCTACTAGTTGGTACTAAGCCAGACTAAGCTAACTTACTTATGTACATTTCTTTTACCCCAAATGTGTTAATTTCAAATATATAAATATTCACGCCTCTGTTAGTCTTAAAAGCGTTAATGCATACAAGCAAATTGTTTTAACCTAACAGAAGGGACTTGAATCCTTTAAGAAGCCAGAGTATCACCATCTCAAAGCCCGGCAAGATATTTGCGGTTCCTCTGGTATTGCAGATGTCCATGGGTGTCGATGAACACCTCGGTGTTCAAACATAAACTAACAAAGAACATAAAACCCTTCCTTGGTTGCCCTTCAATGTGTTTTATGTCACATCACTTTCTGATATGTGGAAAGAAAATACTTCCAGTTTTCTCATAGCGAGGTATCTAGGAGAGAAACAAACAGACCAGGAAATTTAACCTGACCAGTAAATCTTACGTTACGTAATATGAAAATATTTCTAGGTTCAGTAATATTTCAAAAAAATAAAGACCACGGGTAAAGTTATCATGAATTAAATATAAGCATATCGTTTCTGTATCCCAATTGTTTCTTTGCCGTTGTGTTAGTGTAGGCGCGGTCTGCGAAATTATTCATGATTTCCGCGTATTTAATATTTATTAGGTATATTTCCGCTTGGAATATTTTCTATCCTCTTATTCTTAAGCTTTTTCAGAAGATGTAAGATAAATAAAGTTAAAAAATATGTACAATATGGAAACATGAAAACACCTAGCTACCGTACAAACATTTAAAGAAAACCTTAGTACTTTTTTACTTTTAGCAACTGACTGCTTAAGAAACCATAAAATATTACAAGTAACAGAATTATTCAAGAAACAACTGGCCAAAATAAAATCGGCATTCACATCAGACGAAACGCAGAATGACACCGCTTGTCTTCTTTGTAGTCGTGGTATTGCACCGTTCGAGAGGACCATTTATGCAGCTAATGCTGCAAAGAACTTGTCTTAAAGTTTTAATCTAAATTTACTTCTATTTATTTTATTGACAGTAGTAGGGCCCATTTCAAACACATTCACACGAATTGGCCAGTTCGCCCGATGCAATACCACGACCAAACAGAAGAGGCGTCAAGTGGAAGCAACCCACGTTTCGTCTGATGAGTGTGGTAAAGGAGGCCTTATTATAATCCTCTTTCACTTCCTACCATTTTAATTATAGGGAAAGGATTAGAAGTGAATTTTTCTGATGAGGGGACGCATGGGAAGGGAAAATTTTATCTTTCTGTCCACCCTCTCCTCCGTCTATTATAGGTAGGCAACGTATCTGGAATTGCAGATGTCTTTGGGCAGTGAATGCTTTGCTGTTTCAGCGATTTCAGGTGGCCGCTCGCTAGTTTGCCATAAAACAAAAAAAATCGTTGGTGTTTGATGGTTTGAATAATGCATGGTTTAACTACTGTCAGATTGTTCGATTTATAAATCATTGAGTACATCAAATACAGGTTTAATGGCCTAATGCGATCTAACCCCGGCTGAATTGAACGAGTATCGATGTACGATATGTGTTTGATTGCAATCAGCGCCCCGGGATTTGGTTTAGGTAATACAGTTTCACCTTAATCTTGTTCATTAAACAACCATTCACTGAATATCCGAGCTAATTCCGTTTCAAGTTAAGTCGAATTAAATTCTACTAATATATATTGGGAGCGTCGGTGGCTCAGTGGTCAAGCACTTGACTTGCAATCTGCAGATCCTGCGTTCGAATCCCGCCACGTATCAAAGTTTTTTCCATTTCCGATTTACATATGTACATTTATCCGACGTTCTTACGGTGAAGGAAAACATCGTGATGCAACCTGCACATACCCGCACTTGGCCAGCGTGGTTGAATATGGCCTAATCACCCTCAACTTAGGGTAGGCTCCGAGCCCCTCGGTGGGGACGTATAGTGAGCTGATGATGTTTATATATTAAATCTAACACTTAAAGAGGTTAGTTGTTGAGTGAAGAACTACGTATCCCATCTTTGGCAGACAAGGAGTTTGCATTCTGCTAAAGAGGTGAAATACTGGCCACTAAGTTTTTGCCTTTTAGGTATAAAAAATATAATGTATGCATTTAATAGATGTTTAAAGAAATATACGTATCACTTCTAAGAATTTTTAGAAGGGAATTTCATCAACGTATCATCATCATCATCAACTGAGAGACTACGGCATTGGGTCGGCTTACACATGGTCTGGTAAATTTCTTCATATCGGTCTACTTTGGGCTTGTTGCTTCTAGCTCTTGATAGAATATTAGCAACTATCTAATCACAAAATTGCAAGAAAATTATGCTTATATGAAAAAAATGAAATTAGATTAAAGGAACACGAATAAAACCATTATTAATCCCGTGTCGAGGGTCGGCGTGACAAATTATTGTAAAAAACGTTTCAAATAAAGCATTAAAGTGACTCGTTAAATTCAAACGCTGAGAAAACTTTTGTCGTCTTTGAAAAAGGATGTCTGATTTGTTATATTAAGTACCAGGTTATTAAAGAAAATCTTCTGTGAAATGTAATAATTCTGATAAATTATTTTTAATATGCTAATATATTTTGAGTACAATTGCTTTTAATTTATATCAAAGACTAGCTGATGTTCCGGGACATTGTTTGCGTAGAATTTAAAAGTTTGTAACAAAATTTTTACACCCCTACTTAGAGCTGCATCCCGGAGGCCTCATTTAGTCCTCTTTCCCTTCCCACCCTTTTCCTTATAAGGAAAGGATGGGAAGTGGAAGTGGATTTTCCGGACAAGAGGATGCATGGAAAGGGAAAATATTTTCTTTCTGTGCATCCTCTCCTCCGTCGATTAAAGGTAGACAACGCTTGGCAATTGTGTATGTCTATGGGAAACGGTCACTTCGCTATTTCAGCGATTTCAGGTGGCCGCTCGCTCGTTTGCCATCTTATGATATAAAAAAAAGCTTTAACCAGGACATCGATAACTTGTACTACTGCAAGAAAGTGGACATTGATCGAATTCCGTGAGCACTGTGGCCTGTTCCATGGAAAACTCAGTTTGTATAAGATCCTTTACAGTAACCAGAACTCAAATAAAGTAAAGAAGGTCGAAGAAAGAAGTCTCAATTGATCTATTTAGAAGAACTGAACAGAACAGCAATTTCCTAGATTTTAGTTAAGAATAATCTTATTATGTCAAACGGTACTCTGGTAAAATATTATTTATAGCCGTAACAGATAAAAGAATAGAACAAAAAGTGAGTTTGGGATTAGTAGCAACTGGTAAAGAAAAATTTTCCACTGTTCAGTCGTCGCGTAGTTGACAATTGAAAGCGGCGAGTTGAGTTTAGTAACAAATTGTTTGTTGCTTTCCGCTTGCTTATAACTCTTCATCTCTTTTGTTTTTTGATTTATAACCGCTTTTCGCAATTCACTGTACTTCACTTTTCTATGTTTTTCCACAAATAAGGAATTAACAGATTAATCCAAAAAAAACTTTGTAGAGTTTATCATTGATCTTGAAAACTTTAACTAGATAACGGAGGCGTAATTTTACTCCTCTTCATCTTCTCACCATTTTCTCATAAGGAAAGGATAGAAAAGGGGAATTATTCTCTTTCTGTACATCTCCTCCTCCATTGATTAACGGTAGGCAACGCGTTTGCAATCGCTGATCGAGCGGTCACATAGCTATTTCTGCGAATTCAAGTGGCCGCTCGCTCATTTGCCATCTTATGATATTTAATAAAACCTAATTATCGTTACTGATATAAAATATTCATATTTTACACTATCGTTATTTTTCATACCTATTTAATTCTACGTCAAAAATAAAGCTATAAATGGATAAAATTGTTGTGGCAAATGGCTAAAAAAACCCGCTTTAACATCTTCGCACGAATTGGCCCGGCTCGCCCGGTAAAATACCACGACCACACCGAAGACAGGCGTGAAGTGGAAGCAATTCCGCGTTTCGTCCGATGAGTGTGCGTCCCGGAGGCCTAATTTAGTCCTCTTTCCCTTCTACGCATCCTCTCCACCATCGAGTAAGGGTAGGCAACGCATTTGCAATTGCGTATGTCTATGGGCAACGGTCACTTCGTCGTTTGCCACCTTATGATATATAAAAAAAGGTATTCCATTATTCATCCTAACTTATATAGATCCAGGAGATTTCTTGGTTACCCTTGTTGCATTATGTTTCTTATGTGGACAGTCAACAGGTAAGTTTGTGTAACTTAAGTTGGATTTAGAAGCCACACGGTAAAGTCTTTGTTTTTTATTGCAGCATCTATTCTAACTTGAGTGGACAGCTTACTGAAAGAGATTTTTTTTACGTTCAAATAAGTATTTAAATGTTTAACTAGTATTGAAAGGCCTTCATATAATTTGAATCATCATCATCCCCACTGAGGGGCTAGGAGCGTACCGTAAGCTAGGGTTGATTAGCCCATAGTCAACCACGCTGGCCCAGTGCGTGTTGGTTGACTTCACACATATCTTTGAATTTCTTCTCAGATATGTGCAGGTTGCATCACGATGTTTTCCTTCACTGTAAGAGCGCCGGATAAATATATATATGTAAATCGGAATTCGAAAAACACATTGGTAAATGGCAGGATTCGAACACAGGACCTGCAGATTGCAAGTCAACTTAACTGCTGAGCCACAGACGCTCCTATTTGAATACTTAGTAAGTTCTTAATATTGTCAATAGTTTGAGCTGAGGCGTCTTACCGCGAATTGCTATTTGGTATTTCATCACGATTCAACATTTCAAATCGTTGGCTATTACGTGACTATGAATTTGATGGATTTCGTCTCAATCGATTCACAGTTGTATGGAATACTAGCAATTACCCGCGACTCCGTTCGCGCGGAATTAACAAAAATAATAAGTAGCCTATGTGTTCTTCCCGACTGTTCTGCATCTAGATCCCTCCATCCATCCATCGATCCATCAATCTAAACATTCGTATTTATAATATTACTGAGATTTAAAATAACTATGCTATTCACTAGTCTGTATATAGTTTTAAATAAATCAATTATAGAGCGGACATCAGGATAATTGTCCTGCAAACCTAATTTAACTGTCAGTATTTTTGTCTTTAGCAAAAAATGTTATAACACGCGTTGGTCTAGATAAGACTTGCTTTCTAATAACAAATTGTGAGTTATACATTGAATTTTTATTTTATATTATAAGGTGGAAAACCAGCGAGCGGCCACCTGAAATCGCTGAAATAGCGAAGTGACCATTGCCCATAGACATACGCAATTTCATATGCGTTGCCTACCTTTAATCGACGGAGAGGATGCACAGAAAAAAATATTTTTTCTTTCCATGCATCCTCTCATCCGGATAGTCCACTTCCACTTCCCATCCTTTCCTTATAACAAAAAAGGTGGGAAGGGAAAGAGTTTTAAATTAGGCCTCCGGGACGCACACTCATCAGACGAAACGCGGAATTGCTTCCACTAGACGCCTGTCTTCTGTGTGGTCGTGGTTCACCGGGGGAGCCGGGACAATTCGTGCGAAGATGTTAAAGCGGGCTCTACCACTGTTAAATTATTAATTAATCCTATCTATTGATATGAATGTCTTTGTTTGTAATATTATACTATCTCTTATACCATATCCTTAAAATATTAACAAAACAAATTAAGAAACTTTATCGCTGTCAATTTATTTTCATCTCTATATGGTTTCAGTTGATTTCCCATGAGAAAATGATATAAAATGTGTTACTTAATTATGTTACTAATTAAAACTGTATAGCACTAGTAATAAAGTTCAAATGAGATAATTTATAGTTGGAAATACTAAAGTAATTTGATGTTTTAATTTGACACTATATTATTTGGTGTGAATTGCAAACGGTCTTAATATCCACCTCAAGTAGGGTTAACGCAACAGTTTTCTTCCTCCAAATCTAATTTACTTTCGTCATCTCAGTCGTCACTCTTCTTAATTATGTCACCTGTTCCTAGTCTACCCTACCAGTCATCATCAACCCGCCCTTATCCCTATCGAGGGTCGGCACAGTATGTACATACACACTACTCCTCCATACATCTCTATCAGCCATCATACCAGTACCTCTCTATATTCGTAATAACTTGCAAGCAGTATTTGCAAAAATAGCGAAGAGACCGTACTCATAGATGAATTAGTTCACTCAGACAGACAAGGTAATTGTACTACAAGTGTATAGAGATAGAGTTCAATTTTGTCAAATGTTACGATATTTTTGCGCACCTTGACTGCTTCGTTACGCTGTGGCTGGTACGATATTTATGGGCACCTTGCATGTACTCATATATTTGACGCTGTGTATGTACCGATGTATTTGAGCAGGGTGAATGTCTCTATTAATTTGAGGACTTTTGTTGTACCTATATAATTGCATATCTTGTCTGTGACGATCTATATGACGCTGACTGTACATACAGTGTTTCTCCATAGCCCATCTACTTCCTTATGTTTATTTGAAAAACGTAGGAATAAGGAAGGGGAATAGATTCGGCCTACTGTCAATGTTAATTTATTTCATTTTGATATTCTATTATAATATTCAACATGTACTCCCGAATATTATGTTAGGCATTTCATACACAAGGTAATATCGTCAAAACTATTATGTTTGTATCACGTGAGTCGCGTTGCGCGCTCCGTACACACAACGTTGAATCGCCAACATAAATCGAGCATACGGTCAGTAGAGGCATAGCGTCATTTTTTTGTGACTGATTTTTTTTTGTGCCTGAGTAGTCACTGTTTGCCTTGAAGAGGCATTTACAGCTTCACCGGGCTTGAGGAGGCCGAGCGTAGTTGGAACCTCGTTTATGAGTAACAAGACTTGAGGGCTCCCTCAGGAGCTCGGCTCGGGCTGTTACTTCGTTATTGTTACCGGATTGGACCATATTACCGGATTGGAAACATAGCGACATGTCAACTGTAATTTGCTCCGCCATCTTGAAAAATGCAGTGACATTTCTCACGACGACCTTGACAAAGTTGCGGGCGACTTTGGCAATGACAGATTGAAGTGCGCGTTGTGTACTAATGATACTGTATTGACATTGTATTAAGTCGCCTGGCGACTTAAATCGCTAGTTTTAGAAGATTTACGTTGCTTTGTTTGTGTACTAAGGGTTTTAGTATATTTTACGTCGAAAAATCCAATTGTTTTCTGTTGTAAAGGTATTACAAATATCTGTGAAAATTATTCATAACCTCCCATGAATACTATTGCATATTTATTAAGTTTTCACGCATTGCCAGCTCGCGTTTATACGATTCGAAGGTTACTGTACGCATACAATATAACAACCGAATTATTTTACGACATAAATTTGTAAGCCCAAGCTAAACTTATTTTTTTCTTAACTAATATTTAGCCAGTTCTAAATTTGAAAAAAAAAATAAGTTTTCGTCATAAAATCCCGAGAAGACGGGAACATTGCGTGATCAGATATTGACATTACTGTTAGGAAGAAAATCCGAAAATGTTCCAGTGTATAGACCCAAGAACTAGACTAGCCTTACTAAAATGTCGACGTTTGTGTCCCCTCACTATTAATTCTGACACTGGAGTTTGTAACGAAAGCACGTCATTCGCTCCAAAGGATTCTAATTAATAATCGGTGGCTCAGGGGTCAAGCACTTGACTTGCAATCTGCAGGTCCTGGGTTCGAATCCCGCCAAGTACCAATGTGTTTTTTGATTTCCGATTTACATATGTACATTAATACGACGTTCTTACGGTTGAGGAAAACATCGTGATGCAACCTGCACATATCTGAGAAGAAATTCAAAGATATGTGTGAAGTCTACCAATCCGCACTTGGCCAGCGTGGTTGACTATGTCCTAATCACCCTTAACTTAGGGTAGGCTCCGAGCCCCTTCGGTGTCCGGTGAGGACGTTTAGTGAGCTGATGATGAATGTCTAAAATTACATACAAACATTTCAATGTTATTAATTGTAAGTAATTAACCATACAATTATAAGAGATCAAACTTAACGCGTTATGTTAAGTGTTGTAAACAAACAAGACGCATTTATTATGAACTTTTTAAATATTAAGTATTATCTTAAGTGTAAAAACTTCTAAAGTAACTATATTTATTCATGAATTGTTAATTTTAGGCTAGCTGTCACCCGCGACTCCGTCCGAGCGGAATTAGAAACACAATTAGCAGCCTCCATGTTCTTCCAGATTATGTTCTATATGTATGTCAAATTTCATCGAGAACTGTTAGCTTTAAATTATTAATAAACAGCCATCCATTGCAAACATTCGCATTTATAATATTTATAAAAAGTCAAATAAAATAAATAATATTTCAGAAAAGACACAAAATTAATTTATTAAAAAATGTTCGATTTAACGTGTCGTATAAAGTAAATTGTGTCGATTTCAATATTTGACTTACATAATTTTTTACATCAATAACTACGTTTTTTACGATGTGTAGCATCAAATTATTTTTTTCTTTAATATTATTAAAAGGTATTTTAGTGTTTTATTGAACATTAAGAGATTCTATGTTTAGATGGATGGATGTTTGTTTCAAGGTCCAGAACGGATGAACGGATCTCGCTGAAAATTGGCATAGATTTCTAAATCTATCATAGTCTAGAAGAACACATAGGCTACTTACAAAGTTTTTTTTTTATTTCCGCACCGTCGGAATTGCGAGCGACAGCTTATACTTTAAAAATAAATATCTGTACATTTTTTCTGCGTTAATATTTTTAAATAAGAGACATTTTAAAAGCTTGTATGAAAACATCCATTAACACAAGGTCGGGTCGAGCTTTTACGAGATGTGAATTATTCAGACGCGTTTCGACTTTTTTATTTTCAAATGTAACCAAGTCGTGTATTAGTATATTTCATTGCCCTCTCGCTTTGATTATTTAAATATGAAGCGTAAATTAAAAAACACATGCGACAGCCTAATAGAAAGTTATAGTCCGACAAACACATCTGACCTGGTGGAAGAAAAAATCTTGTCCCCTTATCACACGATTATCTTTTACATATAGACATGTTAATAGAATAACAAGCATCTTTTTTATAACAGAAGGGGGCAAACGAGCAGCGGGAACACCGAGGTGTTCAACGACGTCCATGGACATCAGCAATACCAGAGGAACAGCAGATGCGTTGCCGGCCTTTGAGATAGTGATAAGCTCGCTTCTTGAAGGACCCTAAGTCGTAGCGGTTTGGAAATACCGCCGAGGACAGACCATTCCATAACACTGCTGTGCGAGGCATCTTATTGTATTTTTATAATAGTGGTGCCGACCGGGTCAAATGACTTAGTCAGTCTACACCACTTTACAGTGAACATTCCCAACACAATATTTCAGCTTATGCATAGTCGAAGACATTTATTTCCTACCCATATCAGTAACTATTTTTAGACATCAGAATCATTTGGCGCGAATCGCGCGCTTTCGTTACAAAGTGTCAGATTGATTAGTGAGGGGATACAAACGTCGACATTTTAGTAAGGGTAGTATTGCGTTTATACACCGGCTCAGTGTCGGATTTAATTCTTAACACTAAGTTGAGTGTATCAATTCTTATGTGGTAACCAAATTAAATTCCTTGACTGTAAAGCTAATTTGGCTGATACATCTAATATTATTCTTTTCATAAATTATTTACTGTATTTATTTTTTTAAAGCATTGATTATTAAGATTTAGACTGTGATTTACAACTCAAAGTATCAAAATGTCTTATTTAAATTCGCTCTAGTTCTATCGGTGTGCGAATTAATCTTGCACGAGGCTACGTCTTTGAGAAGGGTAGAGACATGTCAAGATAAAGTCCCAGGTGGCCACTAGTTATGCCGAGCAGGGGAATTGTCTTTTAGAGGGGAATATTTTGAGCTGTCAAAGTGGAATATGCCACTGTTCCCACGGTGATAAATTACGAGAATTGTCGTTCTGAAGCTATGCAAGATATAAATATAGTGATTTAGAAAAGTGTCCAAATTTTTGAACTATCCGTAACATGTTATACACATACAACTTTGTACTAAATTAATTTTGGTATATTTTTAATTTAAACCAACAATTGTTAAAAAATAGTGAAAACTCTGCTCCCCGTTATTTTATTTTAAGACTACATGTCGACTGCAACTCTTTCCGCGCGTTATAAAAAAAAACATAACTATATACGTGTTCTTCAAGACTATGTTCTACATCTATGCCAAATTTAATCGATATCCATGCAGCCGTTCCAAACCTTCAAACAAACATCCATCCATCTAAACATTCACATTTATAATATTAGTAAGACCAGCTGTCGCCCGCGACTCCGTCCACGCGGAATTAAATTAAAAAAACGTGATTACTAGCCTATATGTTCTTCCAGACTATGTTCTACATCTGTACCAAATATCATCGATATCCATGCAGGAGATTTGGATATACCTTCTAACAAACATCCATCTAAACATTCGCATTTATAATATTAATAATAACCGTCAATATCTAATAATTTCTGCTATGAAATAATTTGAAAAATACTTCTATTTCTAACGATAGTACAATTTTCTTGGTTCTGTAATGCCCCGTTTATTATATGAACTAACTTTAACACCTTTATGGAAGGCAATAAAGGAAATCGAACGTACTTCCCCTCTAAATAGCCTTTATTCAGGAGGGGAGCGGACATATTTTACCATGTTACGACTTTACTTTATTAGCTTAACGTACATTTGGATCGATACATCGGTGTGCAAGAATATTTGGAAGAAATTTTATCATATTGAACTACACAATATATCGGTGGCTCAGGGGTTAAAGCACTTGACTTGTAATCTGCACGTCTTGGGTTCGAATCCCGCAATGTACCAATGTGTTTTTCGATCTACATATTTACTATTTAATAGTCTTTCATGTTAAAAAAAATATCAGAAGTACAATGATAAATAGAGGATGATTACCATGTACAATGATATATAGAGGGTGTGTCATTTCATACATCTTAAAATGTAAAACTGTCTTGTCCATAATAACGCATGTTCAACTTAAGCTCAAAATCTACTAAATTTCTAGCCAGTTTAAAAATTAATAAAAAAATAATGGGAATCACCTACAAGCAAAACTTTTCGATCAAAAAAAAATCAAAATCGGAGCACCAGGGGCGGAATTACGCGGTAACACATAAAAAAATACAGACGAATTGATAACCTCCTTCATTTTGTAGTCGGCTCATTTATTTAAGGTCGATAATATCACTTAAAATATAAGCTAAACTAATTCCTCAGTTAGAAACTGCAGTTTATATGTTCCGTTCACATACAGAAACTTCTGCGTTCAATATTAGTTGCCTTGCCTTTATCAATTTATCTGTTTCCAAGCCGGTTAAATATAACTTGTTGTACAGGATGTTGCAGAAAGCTATTACTGGCTATTTCGAACTTTGTCGACCGAAATATTATATATTAAAAGGCTTTTTTTGGTAAAAAAAAAAGTGCGACATATTTTTTATATATAAAGTATTAGCAGATTTTTGTGTAAATTTACTAATATTTCTTTAACCATTCCAACTAAGCTCTAAGCTTGTGCTAGGGTATGGTTTACGACAATAGTCGAATGGCGGGATTCGAACACCCAACCTCGTGATCGGAAATCCGTACCCTTAACCATTAGGCTATTGACGCTTAAATTTGCCTAAGACAAAAAGATTTTTGCAGTTATGTTAAGTTGTTTTTTTGTATAATAGTTTTTATGTATACGTCTACATAATTGTAAAAATTTTCATTCAAAACAACTGAGGGCCTAATACGAATATTAGTGAAAACCTTTTCGTAACATCGACATAATTTTTATGATTTTTTTGTCATAATGGAATGCTTTAGGAATACTCTGTGCATCGGGAAAAACACAATAGTTATGTGGAATTATCTCTCCGAATGGGAGTATATCTACTAAACCCCTCTGTTCCCTCATGACCAGTGTGGAGACCAGATCATGTGACGACGACACCTCACTGGCGATGTACAAATGTTTCAAACAAATTTCGTCGATGACGTTACGAATGCGAGTGTCGAAAACATTCGTGCTAGGACCTCTGAACCGATTTTGAAGATTGAGAAAATATCGTAAGTATTATTAAATTACAATACATTTAGAATTAACCCTTATTGTGGCAAGATTTATTTTTTGAAGAAAAGCAAAAAAACAAAGTAAAAAAAACTAAATTAAAAATTATTTTAAAGATGTCGTATCTTATATATAAAATTCTCGTGTCACAAATTTCGTTGCCATACTCCTCCGAAACGGCTTGACCGATTCTCATGAAATTTTGTGAGCATATTGAGTAGGTCTGAGAATCGGCCAACATCTATTTTTAATCCCGCGCGGACGAAATCGCGGGCGACAGCTAGTATTTTTATAAAGTTCTATGTATGGTATACTATACAAAATGAACATAAGGGTTAATCTCATTACTAAACATAAGACCTAAACAAAGGTATTTAATACTTTTAATTAACCAACGATATAACGAAGGTAGTTTAGACTCGTACAAGTAAGTTAATTCGTCATTATGTTTACAAATAAAGCAACATAAAGTTGCATTAAAAAGTAACACATAGGTAACCGTAAAGGTGTGGTCCATCTGACAGCGGACATTTATAAATCTTACAAATACAAGCAAACCAAACATTAACCACGCGCAAGTTCGCGTGACCTTGATGGTTCGTGAACCGAACTATCCAGGCTAAGCTGAATCATATTTTATAGTGGTGATCAAATAATTGTCAGGTCAACTTATATTGGCAGTCCGAAGCTATTAATTTAAAATAACTTTTTTATTTTAATAATCCGAATTTAAAATTAATAATAACAATATAAGCTTTGTTGTGATATTCATATGCATTAAAACCTTAGCTCTTGAACTAGGATGAAACACGGTCACCTAGTTCAAGAGCCAATCCCTTTCCTTTGCATTATTAAATTACATATTAAGTTTAGTGCTTGAAAACAAAATAAATTGCATTTACCAAATATATGATTAAAAAGGGAGAAAACTATATTTATATATTATTCTTGTTTAATGGGAAAGACAGCTGATGCCACTTCTAGCTTATCACTGAAGGAAGCGCTGATTATCAGCCTTCCCATAATTACTTTCAGAAGGTGCAGGTAATAGCATAAAACCTAACTGTTCAAAAAATAGAATAGATATCCAATCGGTTCATACGTGTATACAATTGCGTTTGAAAACTATTATAAATTATTCAAAATTTCGTGAGACTTTATAAAATTATATAAAAACAGTCACACGTATATTCGTCCGGTGGCGGCACCGACTAGTTTCGAGGACATAGGGGGCCCTTCGTCACGATGAGTGGGACTGGTATTATTACGCGGACAAGGCCCGTCGCTCACTGAAATCTTTGAAAACTCTAGATACGAATTCGGTGAAATTTTAAACTGTCATTATATCATCGATATAGTCAGTTGTAAAAAAAAATATTTTATGTTACTTACGTGCTACTTAAACTTAATATCATCGTCCATAAAATCTAACTTAAATGTCGATGCACGTTCCACTTTTATACGATATCAAAATCGTAACTTTATTGAGATGTTTTATTCTAAGTTAAGTCAGTCTCGAAACTGTTTTCAATAAAGAAAACACACAAATATCACCTCATCTAATGTAACTTCAACGTAAGTAATAAATATAATAACTAAAAAACTTATAACGCGTGAAACTATTAAAACCCCCTTTTAACTAGTTTTAAACCTCTTTTCCATTAAAGCTATTCATTTGTTTATCGTTTCCATATACGCGACTGCGTCTAATAGAGATTACAAAAACATTTTTTAATAGTCGAACGCGACCAGAGACGCGTCACAAATCACACCATGGAAAGAACTATTTGAAGTAGCCAATCACAATAGTGGTTTAAATCGAATCATCCAACGAAAACAGTCACATCTAGAGGTTGCTTAGTCACCAAACCTAGTAACCAGATCAGCCAGTTTGGCCGGACATTTGGGTAGAATTCAAGATACCCTACATTGTTGAGGATTTTGTCTCAGTATTAAACGACAAAAAATGTACTTCGCCACTCTCAAAAGCCATACAATCCGGACACCGTTTATTTTAGCCAGACACGCAATCAAAAAGCCTATAATATCTAGATTTATCCGGACGCCTGGAAACACTAGTCATATTTAAGATTTTTTCTTTATTTCAAAATATTTGTTTTTACTTTCGCTTATTTTATGACCGCACCTGAAAATCCCTTGTTTAGAATAAATTAATTTCAACTCCACGTTAATTGAGAGGGCACTGGGATGCTTCTGATCCTAGAGGGTAGCTCATTATTTATTCTTATAATGCCCCCTTTAACCCCCGACAGCTTTTGGGTTAATTTGCCAAAGGTCCCCGTATCTATGAAAATTTCGTGCTTAGAAAATTAAATATTTGTCTGTCGGTGACAAGTTGGATATCTCATTATTAAACATTATTAACTAAAAAGCCTCTTTTAACTTCATTGCAAATAATCCTAAAAAAACATTACTTCATATTTAAAACATGAATTTAACAGAATAATAAAAATTACATACATTTTCAATCAAATCGAAAATTAAAAACAAAAAGTTATCCTACCCGAATTAAAAATAACCTTAATATGTCTACCATTTTATCAAAGAACTACAGAAATTCTTAAATCACATGTAATATATATTCTAAACTACAAAATAATGATAAAAAGACTCACCCTACGTAGTTAACTCGGCCTGACAATATCTGCAAGTCTTTAAAAGTTTTCAAACATAACCACACATTTATCACTTTTAAAAAAGAAATTTAACAAATAAACAAAACACTTGCACTTTAAATAAACTATTTAAAGAACGAGAATTATATAACTATAACAATATAACAAAAATAATATATATATATATATATTCAATAAAAGTAATTTTAAAACGAATTAAAAACGATTACATATACACTTTATAATAGATAAAATTTAACACATAACAATGTAACATTTAGTTCAAAAATCAATTTAAATAACAACAAAGTTAAACATCACATAAATAATTGTGTTTGCACAAAGTTTTTAAAACAAAACCAACTGATAAATCGAAGGTCACTCCTAATATGCGGCCATGATACTTTTGAAGCGCTCTTTTGATGTCCGTCTATTGACTGTAGAGAAACGGACTAAGTAAAATGCAACCGCGCTTTTATACAAAATAAAATCTGTTAATTTTCGCAGGATAAAAAATACAAACATAATTATAATGACACGTAAAATTTTAACGTTTTTTATAAACGCATATTTGCAAATATAATTTACGCAAACAAAACTCAAAAGTATCAAGTTTGATTATTCAGTTGTGTAATTTTATGTTAGTAATATTGTTTTTGATTTAATTTTTATTGCATTTTATAAAAATCTTTTCTTAGAGCAGGCAAATTTGGATTTCATTTTTAATTAATATTTTCAGGAAAATACACGCACATCACAGGTCCTGTCACTAAAAAGTCAAAGACTATAGACGCAGACTATTTTAGCGTTGTCGGTATTTTCAAAAATGTTTCTTCTACCGCGTCAATAAATAGAAAATAATTTTTTATTAAAAATCGTTCAAGGTATTTTATACTCTATTTTAAAACAATATGGTTTATTTTTCTAATTATTACATTACGTATCGGCTGATGCTCATGTACTAGACTTGCACCGGTCGTTGCATTTGTTGTCTCTTTCTATCACACGGGTACGGACAATTATCTATCCCGCTCTTCCTTGTTCTTACCGTTGAGAAAGCCTTTTTAGAAGTTTAAAGTAAAATGGACATATTTTTAGTTACGTATTAATTGTGAATTAAAATTTTTTTAACAAGAATATTTAACTAATTTTAGTATAAAATAATATGTGAATAAGTTAATTTCAAACAGTGTTATAGAATTAACTAGAAACTAAACGTAATCGGTGAGTTGCTTTTTTGTAAATATTTAAATTAAAGTGATTTGACTAATTTGTGAAATGCGTAATTGTAAAACAATCTTAAAACATAATATTGCGTTATTTAATGTTATTTATAGGCTTTAATACGTAATAATTATGAATTATTAGCATTTTACATTCATTGTTTTGCAATATAAATTGACTTTTTAATTAAAAGTTACAGCATATTGGTTGAAATACGATCACATATGTTCAAATATTTTATTATTAAAAATTGTTCAATTCTGCTCCATATTATCTTTAAGTTTGTCAAATCAAATGTCGCGATAATTTTCTTAAAAAGATATACGTACTATTAGCTTTACGTATAATCTTACTAATATAAAAGCGAGTGTTTGAATGGATGGATGTTTGGAAGTGTCTCGAGAATGGCGGCATGAATCTCGCCGAAATTTGGTATTCATATAAAACATACTCTGGAAGAACACATAGGCACTTATTGAGGTTATTGTAGCTAGTATATAATAAAATTAGTGCGTCTGTATGTAACATCAAAATATAAGAAATATATTTTTTTGTCTGTCCGTCAGTCTGTCCGTAAGCATTTGTTTCGAGAAATCTCCGGAACGGCTTTGTCGATTTTGACAAGAATTTCACTGATGTGTATAGTAATATTGTACCCTACATTTTAATTAATTATGCCCTGACGAAGTCACGTACATTCACTAGTATATAATGATACAAATAAATACAATTTCTTATATATTAGCAATATGAAAGTAATAAGTTAAGATATCTTATTTTATTAAGCAACTTTGACTGATTTTCTTTATTACTTTCTTATGATATAATAGAACAGTCTTTCCCAAAGTGGGCGATAACGACCCCTTGTGGGCGCTGCAGGTCTCATTTTGCGGGTTATAGTAAAAGTTTCGTTTAGAATTCTCCGTTAATATACATATATAGGTCACAATAATTAATTAATTTAATTTGAAGTGATAGTGGTTTTTAAATATGTGAAAATGTTGTGGCGTAAAAAAAATATTTATTCTCAAAGTGGGCAGTAGACAAAATAAATATGGGAACCACTGTAATAGAAGAAATAAATTATACAGATAGGATATTAAAGACGCATTTTACGACAACATTTTTGTTTTACTACTAGCTGTAGCCCGCGACTTCGTCCGTGTAGGATTACAAAAACTTAATTAGTATCCTGTGTGTTCTACCAGGCTAAAATTTATGTCTGTCAGTAAGGTCGCGTTTGTTCTAGGTAATCTCTGGAACGGTTAGACCTATTTTGATGGGACTTAGCCAAGAAGGTTGCTGACTCTTGCAGGCATAATATAGGCTATTTTTTTTAAATATTGCCCTCATGAAGTAAAGGTTGATAGTATATAATATTATAAGTAAATGTGGTATAATTAATTATTTTCCCCAAGCTTTGACATGAAAAGAAACATCGTATAGAACAACGTAAGGAAAAATCTTTCTACAACGAATGAAACGTATATGGCCTCTTTTATTTTCGTTTTCTTTTCGTAATATATTAATTGTAATTGGTCATATTATTTTAACGAAGTCGGCTTAGTTCTCTTATTCCCAGGGGGTAAAATATGTCACAAAATACCCCATGTGGAAATCTTACTTTTTACTAATATTATAAATGTGAATGTTTGGATGGATGTTTGTTTGAATGTATCTCCAAAGTTGCTGCATCTCGCTGAAATTTGGCATACATATAGAACATAGTCTGGAAGAACTTATAAGCTACTTAATATTTTTTTTATACGCGGACGGAGTCGCAGACGACCACTAGTAGTGTTTTATAGTTTTGTACAATCGTGTCATTAATTATTATTAACATTAAGTCCATTTTATATGCACGTAAAGTTGTATTCCAGCTTGTCGTTTTAAAGAATTAGTTTTTTTAGATGGTTATTGATATGATTTCCCGTTAAAAAAAAACAAAAGTATAAAAACACTTTTGATTCCGATAGTACAGATGACAATGAATTGATATATGGAATTTCAAAATTTTTACTTTGGGGGTATATTTGGTCGTCTATTACCCCCAGGGGTTATAGATTGGGGGTAATAGTTGGACTAATACGAGAAATCTTTCAATTTACGCTACTTTGTAAATGTAAAAACATTTTTACGACGAATATTCTTACTTATATAAATACGAATGTTTGGATGGATGTTTGTTTGAAGGTATCTCCAGAATGGCTGCATCTCGCTGAAATTTTGGAACATAGGCTTTTTTTTTTAATCCGCGCGTACGACAACTAGGTGATGAACAATTTCATCTTGAATTAATTAAGAAGCCCTTTTTTTCAATTCTGATAAAAAATTCAACATGCGTAGTCAATATGTTGGAAATTTAATTTCCTGGAACACATCGCAATTTTTGTTAATATTCCTCGTAACGTAATTCAAATTATAAAAAGATTTTCTCTTGCGTATGAGTTTCATTTTATTTTCTTTCGACAAGTCGTTGACAAGACATTGTCGGGCGTCAGTTCCATACAATTTTGAAGGTTGTTACAGAATCTGTTCGAAGCGAATGCACTGTCTAACCCCGCTGATGTTTACAGTAGTCATTTTATACATGCATTGTACTCGTTTATTTAGTCCCTATGCGTTAATTTCTTGAAAACATTAATATCCTATTTGGACGTTATTTCCTATCTCATATGAATAAATTGTATTGTCTGTACGTAATATTTAAAAAAAATATTTGGCGTAATGTTTACCTACATGTATGGCAACAGTGGTACAGCCCGCTTTAACATCTTCGAACGAGTCGGCCCGGCTCGCCCGGTGAAATACCACGACCACACAGAAGACAGGCGTGAAGTGGAAGCAATTCCGCCTTTCGTCTGATGAGTGTGTGTCCCGGAGGCCTAATTTAGTCCTCTTTCCCTTCCCACCCTTTTTCTTATAAGGAAAGGATGGGAAGTGGAAGTGGACTTTCCGGATGAGAGGATGCTTGGGAAGGGAAAATATTTTCTTTCTGTGCATCCTCTCCTCCGTCGATTAAAGGTAGGCAACGCATATGCAATTGCGATTTCAGGTGGCCGCTCGCTCGTTTGCCGCCTTATGATATAAAAATAAAACATACGAAAATTATAACAAACAAAAAAAGCAAGTCTTCGTTTTTTGAGCGTAATCTCTGGTACTTGTAAACCGATTTAGACAGGACTTTGACTGGAAGTTAGCTGATGTGTACGGGCATATTTGAGCTCACAAAGTCGCCGGTCACCCCTAGTATATGTTATTTTATATCTTTACTTCAGTATTACTATTTCATTATGTTTAATACCATACAGCAGTCTGTCCCAAAGTGGGCGATAACGCCCCCTTGTGGGCGCTGCAGGTCTCAAGTTGCGGGTTATAGTAAAAGTTTCGTTTAGAATTCTCCGTTAATATACATATATAGGTTACAATAATTAATTAATTTAATTTGAAGTTATAGTGGTTTTTAAAAATGTGAGAATATGGGGGGCGCTAAAAAAATATTTATGCTCAAAGTGGGCAGTAGACAAAATAAGTTTGGGAACCACTGCTATACAGTTACAATAGAATTCACAAAACAATTGCAAATGGACATAACGTATCGTTATTAGCACCAATAACAGTAAAATTGGAACTATTTATTCTCCTAATTTGCTGTTAAGCGCTTTTAATTACATACTAGGAAATGGCAGTGTAATTATCATTTCATTTTACATAAATAAACTGATTAAAAAGTATTGTTATGTATTCGTACGACGAGAAACCAAAATATCTGTATAAAAATATCTTCATTATCTTTCACAACACGGAGATAGCAACAGGTTTAAACGGAGATTTTGTGTCTCAGAAACCCATGTGTAGCATTCGTTGTGCTATATTTGGCTCGTTCACGTACCGACACGTGTTGCCGGCTCAAAGGTCTGACATCGACTGACGTCCCCTCTCTCCGGCATGTACTTATGGCGTGTACGCTCGAGACAAACAACACCACGTTTATGCATACACTACACCATGGTTAATGAATTTTTAACATGAATTATTTGAAGTAATATTCAGATTATAACGTACTTATTAATTTAAACCACTTACTAAGTATGTATGACGTTTTAGACATAATATTTAACTAAAATAAAGAAAATTTAACCTTAACAATTTGTTACAAATTGAAGACGTTAAGTATCAAAGAAATTCCG
Organism: Papilio xuthus; assembly: GCF_000836235.2. Taxonomy (NCBI): domain Eukaryota; kingdom Metazoa; phylum Arthropoda; class Insecta; order Lepidoptera; family Papilionidae; genus Papilio; species Papilio xuthus. The sequence goes on along the minus strand of NW_013532866.1, from coordinate 1,990,541 downwards.
CGTCTGACGAGAACTAATTTAAATATGTAAATGCGGAACTCTGTCGAGGTGTATCAGAATGATTCGCAAATTGAATCCCACGCGACGCGGTGCGAGCTCAAACGATCCCGCAATAACTGAGAGCAATTGCATGCAAATAGATTTCACACTATCCTGTCAGCTTCGCAAAATGTTTAAATTATAAATGAAGATGTAATGTGAAAAATTCTAGCCTACCAGGAAAGCATGTACTCGTATTATTATCATCTATCGTAAATTGAACAAAGCGATTTGAGGCCAGCGTGGTTGAGTCCTAATCACCCTTAACTTGGGGTAAGCTCCGAGTCCCTCGGTACGGACGTATAGTGAGCTGATGATGATGATAGAGTACAGTTTAAAGTCAAAGTATAACACTAGTATAAGTGGTAGATTATACTTATTTCAGATATAAAATAAACAGAACTACTTTACATATTTATACAAGTTAATTTGTTAACAATTTATAGAATTAAAAAAAAAGATAAAAATAAACTGTAGAACAAGAATGTCACAACACATTAAGTACAAAAGTTAAACGTAGTAATAAGTAAACAGGTAGAAAAACGAGGGTAAAAAAATGGACGAGCATTTTTTAAAAGCAAATCACTGTTTGATAATCAAAAAGCCTTGCCCGCTTTTGTTATGCTGGTTTTTTTTTTCACAGAAACAAAGCCAACTTAAATGACGGTCATTATTTGACAATTATGAAGTATGACTCAACTCCCGAATATACGGAGTTACCCTAATAAAAGTTAATATGCGAATTAAAAAAAACATTAAAACAATTGTCATTGTAGTATGTGTTATACTGTTATAATTTTTTACTCGTATATACTTTAAATTGAATATGACAAGATTTAAACCAATAGAATCTTACTAATATTATAAATGCGAATTAGATGGATGGACGAATGTTTGTTTGAAGGTATCCAGAACGGCTGTATAGATCTCGATGAAATTTAGCACAAATATAGAACACAGTCTGGAAGAACACATAGGTTACTAATTGTAAGTATTTTTTATTCCGCGCGGACGGTGTCGCGGGCGACAGCTAGTCTACAATAATTCAAGCGCTTGCTTTAAGTTGAGAGATATACATCCTAACAAACAGTTGAATAAACTCTAAAAAGCTCAATACAAGGTGTGAATCGATGTATACACGGGTCCCCAAAATGTCAGTCGTTCAATCAAATGTTACAAAAAAATGCTTTTTAAATAAAGGCCTTCACAACCTTGTTACCGCGGACTTAAATCCACCTACTAAATTAGGTCATGCACAACAATATATATATATATTTCTAGAGTTGATTTTAATATGTTTAATCTATTTAATTTAATAAAAATATAATATAGAAGCGAGCATACCATTTCCTTAAAGGCCGGCAACGTATATAGCTCTTCTAGTGTTGCAGATGTCCATGGGTGTCGTTGATCACCTCGGTGTTCCCGCCGCTCGTTTGCCCCCTTCTCTTATAAAAAAAAGAAAAATAAAACTAGCTAAGGCCCACGATTCCGCGCAAAATTGAAAACATATTTAGTAGACTATGTGTTCTTCCAGACTGTGTTTTATATTTTTGCCAAATTTCACCAAACAAGCACCTCGCGGATTAAAAGAATATGACTACACCACATATTCCATAGAAAAATGTATATAATAATAATTATTATTTGGCACTCCAAAACAGCTAATTCATATCTTGAGTCAAGCTTATACTTTTCTGATCTGTGTACATTTACCAACCAAAAATACCCTCTACCCTTCCTTTGTACTTACAATGTGGTATTAACAGCTCTATGTTACATCAAGGAATTTGCCTCTCTCAATTACGAATTTCGGGAAGAACGCAAATGGAAAAGGAATAGAATAATTTAATTTATCTCCGGCCCTTGACCCCTGGGGCGCTCGATGTCCGGTCTCTTGCTATGATTTATTAACGCTTCATTTTTACAGCCCTTGTACCTTTTAAAGCAAATGAAACTCGCAGTAATAAATAAACATTAACCATTTTGCGTTTAAAGATTGTTTTTAAATGTCAGTTCTTTTTGTAAAGAAAATAATTTTCGGAAATCTAAAACCTAAATAGCTAGAAATCGTTTGGATAAAGGGCCAATTAGAGTTGGCAATAGGCAACGGGGCAATAGGGGACGGCAGTTAAAATTAAGTCAAATCATTAAGGTTTATAAAAATTGAAGCAACGACTCGTGTGATGATTAAAGACAGGAAGCTAATACTGTTAAAGTATAGTTATATGTCGTTCCAATTCAAAGCAAAATATTTTCACCACAGACAAAAAAACGTAAAATTTCAAAACACTGAATTTGACGTTCCTCTATTTCTGTATTGAATTGAATTACACGGGTTTATAGGTTCTATAACCTTTTCTAGTTATGGCTATAGATAGATTGGGAACCAGTGATAAAATTAAAAGTAAATGACGACTGATAAATAATAGATCGGTCTGGTGGACGAAAACTGGTGCGCCAACCCCACATAGTGTGGGATTTTTGGCAATGATGATATTTTTTCTTGGTACACAATTTTTTGTGCAATATTTTTGAAAAGTAAGTGTCAGATTAAATAAAAAAAACCTTATATCTATGCCTCTTTGTCATATTTGCCGCAGAGCTAAACAAAAGGCTATGCGGAGAGAGCTAAGTGCTCTTAGTTTTAGAAAGAAAGGAGATGCTCCGGTAAAGTGAAATGCTTTCGTGTTAAATTTTTATATGAAAGTTTAAACAATTATTTTTAGAGTGTTTTTACTATACTAATGTAAATAAATTAATATATACATATACATAAATATTATAACTAAATATGAGCGACGGGCCGCGTCCGCGAAATAATACCAGTACCACTCATCCTGATGAAGGGCCCCCGATGGGCTCGAAACTAGTCGGTGCCGCCACCGGACGAATATACGTGAGTGTTTAGCCGTTTTTATATCAGTTTGGACAAATTTCTTCTATAAAAGCTAATCTATTGATGACAAAGTTCTTTAGTAAATTATGTAACCCTAATTTATTGAATTTTAATGTTTTCATCTCTTTGTTCTTATCTCATTTTATTTAGGGTTGACACAATAGTTTCGGTCCTGTAACTAGATATCGATATTAGTTCGTCATTCATCAATTTACGACTCCCTTTTTCAATTATTTTCTATCACGTAATTCCTTCCAATTTTTATTATTTTATGTAATTAATCTAATTATATATAACCCAATTAAACCAAAATAATAACAAACTAATTGTATATAACAAGTCTTTGTTATTCGAAACTATTAATTATTGTCCTATGTTTTGTGGACGAAGAAAGTTACAATGTCGTATTGTCTAGAACGAACCCTCGTTTTTGTATTTCGGTTAAAGAAATCTGTCGATTGCAAGACCGAATAGAAAATGTTTCCAAGTCGAAACCGACCGTGGAAATTCAATTTAAGAACGATTGTATTTATAAAATCTGTTGCTAATAGAATGTAAATTGAATTATTTGTTTAAAGGATGATAAAAAAAAAACAGTTTTCTTACTTTGGGAAATATAGGTCGATGTCATATCGAAAAATTATTCATAATATGTTTTTGTGAATGAAGTAAAGAATATGTTTATATTGTGCCGGTGTACTGGCGCAACACTATCCTTACTAAAATGTCAACGTTTATGTCCCCTAACTATTAATTCTGACACTTGACTTTGTAACGAAAGCACGTCATTCGCGTCAAAGGATTCTAACTAATAATGTCTAAAAGAACAGACTACGAAAAAGAAAAAAGACGAATTAAACATTTTAACTTAACTGTTACAACTTTTTCTCCGTATATTTGTCCTTATAACGAATACATAAAATAGCCTCTAACTGTACGGTCAAATTTTAACTTTTTCTGCACCCCCATAACGGTCAGGCTATTAAAATAATGACGGAACGTAACGAGATAGGACGTCAGGAGTTTTAAAACGGCCTTAACAGCATTAATCTCGCAAACCCTAAATAAAACACACACGTATTTTGTAAAAACGAGCGTTCGTGTATTTATAACCGTAGATTCTCATTGACAAATTTGTAAAAAAAAACTCTTTAAAAAATGACATAGCAAAATCTATAATATGAGCAAAAACACAAGTTTAAATTCTGTATTAAAAATGGATTAGCTGTTGCCTCAGAAATTAACACCAAGGTATATCGTCCATATGCCAATTGAAATCAAACCTAATGCTTCGTATAATCTAGAAGCTATTCTCTTGTAGCTTCAACAATAGAGTGACGACTGATATGACGATAGATATATCGACATGATGGACAGAAACTGGTGCGTTTACCCTACATGGATGTGTGAATGCATTGCAGCAGACAAGTGTGTGTACCTGTGGCCAAATTATAGTCCACTACCCTTACTAACCCGTTGTGAATTCAAAAAGGATAAGAAATGGGGTATGTTTAGCAACGGACAAGTTGTATATTGAGGGAAAATATTCTTTATGTGTGCGTTCTTTCCCTTCTTTTTTTCAGTGGGGAATGCTTTATGCATACTCCACGACTCGGAGGGGACGCGGCAGTGATGTGGGATTCTCTTCAGGATGGGAAGCATGCCCACTAAAGCCTTCTGTTCCTCCAACGCATCATGGCGAGGCCACAGGCGCGCTTGCACTTTCGTACGCGACCTCGCCTGACGTCGACTCCCCTGTCCGTTAGGCAAATTTCTTAGTGACTGATTTGCCTTATGCTTATTATAAAAAAATTGATAACAAAGGGTATTATTGGTGTATAGCAGGCTTTGATAAGTTATTGTTGAATAGAAAAGAGGATGGTTGCGACCGCACGCTTTCAAAGCGAAGAGCTCTCGTGCACGCTCGACAGTCTTTTGTTTCTGCACACTTTATACATCCAGTCTTGTATAGGTTTATTGTTTAGAAAACCGCTGAAATATATTAGATAAAAACAGGCACTAAATGTTTGGCTTTTTTATTGGCCAAGTTATAATATGAAATTATTTAAATCCATCGAAATACATAAGAAGTAAATTCTGTTTTAAAAACTTCCTTTTGTGGTTGTTTTCTAAATGTTGTTATCTTACAAATATTAATTATTTGTTAGAAGGTATCGCGACAAGCATAGATCTCGCTGAAGTTGGGTATAATTGTCATAGTCTGGAAGAACACAGGCTACTAAGTTTCTTTTTATTTCCGCGTAGACGGAGTCGCGGGCGACAGATAGTTTATGATAATATAGGACCTTAACGTGATGTTAGGAAGAAAATCCGACACTGTGCCAGTGTATCTGCGTAACGTTAGCCTTATTAAAATGTAAACGTTTATGTCCCCTCACTAATCAATCTTAATCTAAGCGTCGGTGGCTCAGGGGTCAAGCACTTGACTTGCAATCTGCAGGTTCTGGGTTCGAATCCCGCCATGTACCAATGTGTTTTTCGATTTCCGATTTACATATGTACATTTATCCGACGTTCTTACGGTGAAGGAAAACAAGAAATTGAAAGATATGTGTGAAGTCAACCAACCCGCAATGGGCCAGCGTGGTTGACTATGGCCTAATCACCCTTAACTTAGGGTAGGCTCCGAGCCCCTCGGTGGGGACGTAAAGTGAGCTGATGATGATGACTAATCTATCTGACACTTGACTCCCATCGATTCTAATATTGTCTAAAAGTAGTAAAATAATATGTAATATTAGAAAAACATCGTATTATTAATAAAGACATTGTATAGAGTAAAAGGTTAACAAATCAATACAGGCGAGTGAGTCATCAGTTCTGTAATTGAAACGTTAAGGCCATTAGCAACATAAATCAATGTCGTCTATAAGAAACTAACACTGTTCTTAGTACTTTGAAAATATTTAATTGTTTTACAATATATATTTCTTTTTAAACCAGAGTTCCTCAAACTTTTTTGTGTCGTAGACCCCTTGCCATGTTTTTCCGTGTTGGGTAGACTTACTTACCTGATATTGATTTCCTGTAAATTTCTAACTGTAATGAAGATTAGTGTTAAAAACTTAAACTAAAAACACATGTTAATTAATACATTTATTAATTGAATTTAAACTAAAACTACTAAAAAACATAAAAAAAAACTATAAATAAAATAACATAAGCAATATCAGTGTATGTGTTGATATCCACTATCGTGGACCCCCATTTACATTTCATGGACCCCTAAATTTTTTTTTTGCTGACGTAGACCCCTTGTAGGT